>NC_059207.1:26684286-26984286 GCF_020615455.1 Coregonus clupeaformis
CTCCATCACCCAGCGCTCGTCTCTACCGCTGTACGACACAAAGGCATCATAGCAGTGGTGCCCCCTGGGGTTGGGCCTCCGCACAGCCTCCTCCAGCCAGCCACGGAGGATGTGGTCCCCAGCCAGCTGATGGAGGACCACCACCAGCATGAAGAGGAGCAGGCCCAGGGAGGTGCAGAGGAACAGGACAAAGCCAACGTCCAGGGAACAGTTGGCTTCTGAGTACCTGGCAAAGTTTTGGATGCCGGTCTCATCTTTGCAGATCAGCCTCATCGGGGTGCCAGATGATGACCTGGATATGCCTCTGACACCCTTGGCCCAGGTGTCCAGCCAGGTGTCTTCACAGCTGCAGTGCAGACGAGGTCTGTAGAACAACAGGTAACTTAGGCTGGTCAGGGGCTCTGTGAAGCTCTCTAACATACTGAACTCCTCTTCAACTTTGATTGACAGCTGCCCGAGGGAGTGCAGGTCTCTGCTCAGCTCCTCCTCCAGAGTGAGGATCCTACAGGAGATGAGGTTCAGGCTCTCTAGTCTGGTCAGGTTGCGGAACATGATGGCCAGCCCTGGTTGCAGGATGAGGTCAACTCTCATCAGCTTAAGATACCTCAGCTCCACAAGTGTGTTCAGGTCAGTCATATCTACAAACTCTGCATAGAGCATGGACTGGAAGTCCAAATACTCCAGGGAGGGGAAGTACTTTGCAGCGAAGTGAGATCCACACATGAGGTGCTCCGTCATGGCTGTGAGGCTGACGACGGACTTGAAGAACGGCCTCCAGCAGTCCTGGAAAGACACATTTTGGGCACAGACCAGAAGGGCCAAGCCTGGTTTAGGGGTGCTGTTGCTGCCGATGATGATGTTGATACAATCGAAAAGGAGGTAATGTTCATGTACATCAATTCCGGAGGGAAGACCCCAAATATGTGCGTCAGATTTAAAGTCACACGCTTCTTCCACTGGCTAGCTGGATGGTGAATGTCCCCTAAATCTACATTCTTCAGTGAAGTGAGGTGAATGAACGCAAAAGCTTCAATGTGTACAAGTGGGTTTAGTTCTCTAAGTTGTGCAGGTCAAAAAAACTGTTATTTGTAATCTGAGAGATATTGTTACCCCTTCAATTTAGGAACCTCAATTTACCAAGTCCCTTAAATGTAAAGTCAGAAATATTGGTAATGTCACTGGATTCTAGTTCCAGATGTTCCAGATTTTTCAAGCAACTGGACTGCTTTGAGGTGATACTTGGCATGTGCAGGGTCAATGAAAGTCTCTTCATTTTACATTTACATTTTAGTCATTTAGCAGACGCTCTTATCCAGAGCGACTTACAGTTAGTGAATACATATTTTTTTTATACTGGCCCCCCGTGGGAATCAAACCCACAACCCTGGCGTTGCAAACGCCATGCTCTATCAACTGAGCTACATCCCTGCCGGCCATTCCCTCCCCTACCCTGGACGACGCTGGGCCAATTGTGCGGCGCCCATGAGTCTCCCGGTCGCGGCCGGCGGCGACAGAGCCTGGATTCGAACCAGGATCTCTAGTGGCACAGTTAGCACTGCGATGCAGTGCCTTAGACCACTGCGACACTCAGGGCCATGTGATTGGGCCCTTATGAGTGTCACAAAGCTCAATGAGCTCAGGTTTAACGTCCCAGAATCTTGACACTGACACATCAGTGAGATTCTTCAAACAATGGATAAAGTTGGCTCTAACATTATCACTATGACAGATGCTGAGTCTGAGCACCTCGATCCCCTGACAGTTTCTTATTGCAGACTCTGAGTAGTTCTCAGTTTTATGGTTACTTATATCAACTTGTCTGATTGATAGTTTGAATACAGTCTCACAAATGGATTCAAAAGAAATGTTCTTGTTGAACACAAAATGACGCAGTCTGCTGATACCAGACTTCAGAAGTCTGTAGCTCATCATTGTCAGGCAAAAAAAGAGATGAGATTTTTTCAAAGCATTTGAATGCTCTTTTTTCTAAACGGTGGGCATTAGGGAAGTTAAGAAACACCTCTTGAAGACGGTAGAAATAAGGAAGCTCAAGAACAGCTCCGTTGGTGTCAGAGCAGTTTGGGTGCCTCAAAATGACTATCCCATCTGAAGTAAAGTCCAGGGTCGTCAATGACTGTGACATATTGACTATCCTACATTGCAAATCAGAGAGTTCCTGTGTACAACTATCGACTGTGAATTTCTTCAGAAGAGGTATCCCTCCTAATGCGTCCAGTGCCTTCACAGAAAGCCTATAGTTCTCAATGGACAATTCCTCAAGATTAGTCAGGTCACTGAATGTGTTAGGTAGAAGTGAGGAATTGTAACACATAGATTACACATATCAGATAGAGTTTCTTCACATGGGAAAGCCCCTTGAAGGTTCCAGGGAGAATCGTGGACAGACAGCCACGTATGTGAATGGTCTCAAGGACGGAGAACTGAGAGAGAGCACCAGACTGCATCACAGACCCACTCCCGATCTGGAGACAGAGAGCCTGGTAGTTTGACGGAACAATGGAAAGGTTGAGTTTGAGATCGGATAAATCCCAGCAAACAGCAGTTAGGTTGCTGTGAGGGCAGGAACTGGCGTGAATAGCCAGTAATGGAATTTCTTGTCATAGAGGATGCATTTATTAACCAACCCCAGGAGCTGATGATCCAAACCACCAATAGTCCAAACTGAGCAGAGACCAGCCTCATCTTTCTTTTGAAGTAGACACTGGTCTGCTAGGATGATGTGAAGTAGGTCTGTAGTTTGTCCAAAGGAAATCACTTTCAGCATCCAGTTTCTTATCCAGTTGAGATTTTGTCATCCAGTGTAGGTTGATTAACAAATCTGTCTGGGATTGCAAATTCATAATCCCAATACTCCTCTATCTAATGGGATGAGGCGTCTGACCTGGAGTTCTTACACTGCTGTGTCTGCTAACTGAGTTGTATCTGTCTGCATCTCCTCTTGATATTTTTACTATATACGGCTTTTGCATTTCTGCAATCTCTTCCTGTTCTATTTGTTATGAACTCTTAGGTTACAGATAAGATTATTCTTAACACCTCTTTCTCACTTCCTCGTAGCTTCTACATAAGAGGTAGTGGTTAGACCCCAGCAAAAATCAGCTTTTCATTTATCTGTATATCCAGCCCTTATATTTAGCCTCACAATTAAATGTTTTACCATTTTATTTTCAGGACATCCAGGGCTACAAGTAGAACACAAAACTAATTGACATAAACAGTTGCATTCATGAGTTTTATTGACAAATGTCAATAAAAAAAATAAGGTCATCCAAAGCAAAAACCTGATAAAAATGAATTTATATGAAGGCTGTAAGTACAGAAATTATTTGCTCAGTGGGAAATGAATATCCAACTAGTCAGTGACAACTGAGTGGAGTTTGTGACAGCAACTATGTGAGTTTATTACAGTATTATAGACACTATGTCCAGGGATTTCCTATGATCTATGTAGAAGAACCCCTTACCTTATAATGACTGTTGTGTAGCTTGTGAGCATCATAGAGGAAAACATGTTACATGAGCGTGTTCGTGAGAGTCCCAGCTTTTCATAGATAGCTCAAACCATTCAAACGTTTTTTGAAAAAGACCCGGCCCGGACCCCTTGGGGGCCCTTGTCTCACAAACACCACTCTAGCTCAGCCCCTGTTAATCACACGAATCACATGAATGCAGAAGAATGGCTGGGGTGTTGCCTTGTCTGCCACTGTGTCAGACATGCCATGTATCTGTGGTCCATCACTGTGGTTTACTAACAGAGCACCTCCTACTCTACTCTCTGGGTGGAGGAAGAGATGCAGTATGTGCATGTGGACAGGTTTGTGTGTGTGTGTGTATTTGTAAGTGTGTGTGAGTGTGTGTCTGTGTCTGTGTGTGTATTTCTAAGTGTCTGTGTGTGTATATACAGTGTGTGTGAGTGTGCTTCCACACACTGATGAAGCAGCATGGCTCACCCCTCCTGGTCCCTCTCTTATACCCTGCCCTCTCCGTGGCTGCCCCGGGCTCTGCTGTCACTTCCCATCATGCCGTGCTCCAGTAGTGGGAGCACTGCGTTGCTAAGGAAGCACTCTCTGGATGTACGCTTCAGTCTTTACTCTTCTCTTCATTCTATCCCTTAGTCTATCACTATACAGGTTTTAATGCCAGAACTGTAGTGTTGCCTGTTTTCCTCTGTAGAAATGTGTAATGCATTACACATTTCTACAGAGGAAAACAGGCAACACTACAGTTCTGGCATTAAAACCTGCACTACAGTGCAGTAAAAAACAAACATTTGCTTCAAAGTGGATGGAACTGCACCGTCAGGGTCAAGGACATATTTCAGAAATGTATTTCATTACATAGATTATTGTTTGATGATTATTGCTAATGAATTTGCCAACTTGCCAGCTTTCTGCACTTGTGGGAAAAAAACATTGTGTAAGCATTTGCGTAAACCCCTGTGTAGTCAATATGATAAGAACACTGCAAAGCACAAAACCACATTGATTCCTTTACTTCTCACTTCCAGCTCAACAGCAAAACCCCAGCAGTTTTCAATCAATGCTGGTCAATTTGCCATCCATGCATCTGCCCATGTGCCGATCCATACCTCCATCCATCCCTTTATCCATACCTCCATCCATCCCTTTATCCATTCATCCATCCATTCCTTTATCCATACCTCCATCCATCCATTCAACCCTCTACACTATGTGATTCTGTATGTAGTAGTAGGGAACCTGTGCTCCTGTACTGTCGCCTGTCTCCTTGCCCCGGAAGTCAGAGTACTATAAAACATTAAAGCCTGGCTCAGACCATCCATATTTCATACAGCATTTAGCAAACAACAGATTAATAAAATATGCTGTAAAAATGGCCCCCTGAATCAGCATATCACCATGGCCTATTTCTCTGTTTTTTTTTAATGGGGTGTACGTTGGTTTTCGGTGTCACTGGGCCCGTGTTGTGTCTCTGTTGTGTGTGTGTGTGTGTGTGTGTGTGTGAGAGAGAGAGAGAGAGAGAGAGAGAGAGAGAGAGAGAGAGAGAGAGAGAGAGAGAGAGAGAGAGAGAGAGAGAGAGAGAGAGAGAGAGAGAGAGAGAGAGAGAGAGAGAGAGAGAGAGAGAGAGAGAGAGAGAGAGAGAGAGAGAGAGTGATATGCTCCCCTGCCAGCTATCTCCACTGTCGTGTAACGTTATTACTTCCATAAAGAGGTACAGTGGCTTGCGAAAGTATTCACCCTCCTTGGCATTTTTCCTATTTTGTTGCCTTACAACCTGGAATTAAAAGTATTTATTTTTTTAGAATTTTTTGAAACAAGTAATATTTTTCATTTCACTTCACCAATTTTGACTATTTTGTGTATGTCCATTACATGAAATCCAAATAAAAAATCCATTTAAATTACAGGTTGTAATGCAACAAAATAGGGAAAAAATGAAAAAATGAATACTTTTGCAAGGCACTGTAGTTACCTAATTTGTCCATCCATTAAAGACCGCCATAACAAAAGAGAGAAATGTAATTACCAGCACGAATAGCACTTCCTATTGTCCTATTGAGAGAGAGGGAAGGAGAGAATGGGAAAGACAGAAAGAGCGAGTGTGAGAGAGATAGAGACGGAGGGAGAGGATAAGTGAAAAGGAGGAAGAGAAGAGCAAGGGAAAGAGAGACGGGTGGAGAGAGAGAAACCGTCTCTACCTATGTGTGAACCTGCGTGATTGTGTGGGTGTGTGTGGTTTTCTGTGTGTGTGTGCGGGCACGCGTGTGTACAGGAAAGGTTATGACCCCATGGCTATGGGAGAGTAGGCTAGTGTAATCGTAGCAGTTCTCGGTCATAACAGTGGGTTATCATGATGATATACGCATGCAGTACTAGAATAACGTAAATAACTGTAATTATGGTAATATGTCCTCTGTTCTGAAGTAAAGAGAGACGGAAGCAGTGCTTGGTGCCATGTTCTTTAAGCAAAGTCATGTCACTCTGACAAAACAATGAAACATGCCAACGAGGCTAGTGGCAAAGACACACAGTTACTGTGTGTGTGTGTGTGTGTGTGTGTGTGTGTGTGTGTGTGTGTGTGTGTGTGTGTGTGTGTGTGTGTGTGTGTGTGTGTGTGTGTGTGTGTGTGTGTGTGTGTGTGTGTGTGTGTGTGTGTGTGTGTGTGTGTGTGTGTGTGTGTGTGCGCGTGTGAGGACGTGTTCTTATTAGTAAACATGCCAGTGGGAAAGACAAAAAAAGCACAGCACCAGTTGAGAGAGGAGGACTGACAGAAGACCTCTCTATGTCCTCCAGTAAGAGAGCAGGTGTGTGTGTGTATGTGTCTATGTGTGTATTCCAGTATATATTCCAGTATGTACAATGCATTCAGAAAGTATTCAGACCCCTTGACCTTTTCCACATTTTGTTACGTTACAGCCTTATTCTAAAATTGATACAATTGTTTTTCTCCTTCATCAATCTACACACAATACCCCATAATGACAAAGCAAAAACTGGTTTTTATAAATTTTTGCAAATGTATTAAAAATAAAAAACTGAAATATCACAATTACAGCCTTGAGTCTTATTGGGTATATTTATAACGCTACAAGCTTGGCACACCTGTATTTAGGGAGTTTCTGTCACGCCCTGACCTTAGAGATCACCTGTATTCTCTGTTTGGTTAGGTCAGGGTGTGATTTGGATAGAATCTAGTTTATTCTATTTCTATGTTGGCTGGGTGTGGTTCCCAATCAGAGGCAGCTGTCAATCGATGTCTCTGATTGGGGATCATACTTAGGCAGCCATTTTGCCTACCTTTAGTTGTGTGATCTTGTTTCTGTTTAGGTGTGTTGCTGTTAGCCTTTAGAACTTCACGTTCAGTTGCTTTTGTTATTTTGTCAAGTGTTTATTTAATAAGTTAAACATGTACACATACCACGCTGCACCTTGGTCCGATCCTTTACACGACGAACGTGACAGTTTCTCCCATTCTTCTCTGCAGATCCTCTCAAGCTCTGTCAGGTTGGATGGGGAGCGTCGCTGCACAGCTATTTTCAGGTCTCTCCAGAGATGTTCAATCGGGTTCTAGTCTGGGCTCTGGCTGGGCCACTCAAGGACATTCAGAGACTTGTCCCAAAGCCACTCCTGCGTTGTCTTGGCTGTGTGCTTAGGGTCGTTGTCCTGTTGGAAGGTGAACTTTCGCCCCCAGTCTGAGGTCCTGAGCACTATGGAGCAGGTTTTCATCAAGGATCTCTCTGTACTTTGCTCCATTCATCTTTGCCTCGATCCTGACTAGTCTCCCAGTCCCTGCCGCTGAAAAACATCCCCACAGCATGATGCTGCCACCACCATGCTTCACCGTAGGGATGGTGCCAGGTTACTTATGGTCTGAGAGTCTTTAGGTGCCTTTTGGGCTGTCATGTGTCTTTTACTGAGGAGTGGCTTCCATCTGGCCACTCTACCATAAAGGCCTGATTGGTGGAGTGCTGCAGAGATGGTTTTCCTTCTGGAAGGTCCTACCATCTCCACAGAGGAACTCTGGAGCACTGTCAGAGTGACCATTGGGTTCTTGGTCACCTCCCTGACCAAGGCCCTTCTCCTCCAATTGCTCAGTCTTGGTGGTTCCAAACTTCATCCATTTAAGAATGATGGAGGCCACTGTGTTCTTGGGGACCTTCAATGCTACATAACTTTTTTGGTACCCTTCCCCAGATCTGTGCCTTGACTCAATCATGTCTCGGAGCTCTACGGACAATTACTTCAACCACATGGCTTGGTATTTGCTCTGACATGCACTGTCAACTGTGGGACCTTATATAGACAGGTGTGTGCCTTTCCAAATCATGTCCAAGGAATTGAAAGAGTAATTTAATCAATTTTAGAATAAGTAACGTAACAAAATGTGGAAAAAGTCAAGGGATCTGAATACTTGTATATCATGGCATCATGGCTATACATATATATTTTTTAAGGAACTCAGTCCGGCTTTAAACTTACTCTTGAAAGTTGTAATAGTAGAATGCACGAGGTGCAATTTCAAAATTGGGTAGTACATCATCAGTTCCTCTTGTCATGTTAGTCATTGCATACCTTAGAGAGCTATTTATAACTTTTAGATTTTTTAGTCCATAGATATTTATTAATTATTTTTGCCACTCAA
Source organism: Coregonus clupeaformis (assembly GCF_020615455.1). Lineage (NCBI taxonomy): Eukaryota > Metazoa > Chordata > Actinopteri > Salmoniformes > Salmonidae > Coregonus > Coregonus clupeaformis. The sequence goes on from NC_059207.1 coordinate 26,692,429, forward strand.
ATATCACATGAATACACATTAGACATGGCAAAATGTATAGAATTGCAAGAACATTAGCTTTTAAACTGCAACATTTTCTTTGCACCCCATGACAAAATGTGTAGAATTGCAGGAAATAAGCTTTAAACCTGCAAAATTCTCTCCACCAACAAGAGGGGTGTGAACAGTTTGTGTCATGAACAGTGCTTGTACCCATAGAAATAGACGTGGCACGTGCGCGCAGGTGGGGCGCGGGTTGTTCCCCACTGCTGGAACGGGACCCTGAGTGAAAACGTTTGGGAACCCCTGCTATAAGGGAAGCCCACACAACACACTGTGGGGTTCCTGGTAAGTGGCCTTGAGATTGGGAGGCATGCAAGGGAGGCGTGGGAAATACTCCACAGGGTAGACTCAATCCCAACGCCCCTTTCCCTCCCCAAACACCCTCCCCCATCCCGTCCCTCCCACCCTTCTTCCCCCTCAGGTCTATCTCCCAAGGACACTGTACCATATCCTTCCCAAAACCCTCCTCTGTGACCTGTAAGACCCCCCCAGCCTTGAACTTTCCTTTGATAGAGAGAATGTTTACTGTTCATTTTTTATTGTTGATTTCACTTTTGTTTATTATCCATTTCACTTGCTTTGGCAATATGTTTCCCATGGAGGGAGAGGGAGAGGGAGAGGGAGAGGGAGAGAGAGAGAGAGAGAGAGAGAGAGAGAGAGAGAGAGAGAGAGAGAGAGAGAGAGAGAGAGAGAGAGAGAGAGAGAGAGAGAGAGAGAGAGAGAGAGAGAGAGAGAGAGAGAGAGAGAGAGAGAGAGAGAGAGAGAGAGAGGTCCAAGGGTGATGTGTGACCACAGCATCTGGTCTACCCCCTCTGAGAGCAGGGGTAGGCTACACACTGTGTTGCAGGGCTACTGATGATAATGATCCAAATAATTGATTTGCAAATAAGTGCCTGGAGCACCGCTCCCTAACCCTCCCTTAAACTCACGCTGTTCTTCCTATGGTGTTGGTCTTGATCCTAATTGTGAATGATGTGTGCTTGTGTAAATGTGCGTGTGTGCGTGCATTCTTCCGTCTGGCCACTCTACCATAAACGCCTGATTGGTGTAGTGTTGCAGAGATGGTGGTCCATCTCCACAGAGGAACTCTGGAGCACTGTCAGAGTGACCATCGGGTTCTTGGTCACCTCCCTGACCAAGGCCCTACTCCCCCGATTGCTCAGTCTTGGTGGTTCCAAACTTCTTCCATTTAAGAATGATGGAGACCACTGTGTTCTTGGGGACCTTCAATGCTGCAGAATTTTTTGGGTACCCATCCCCAGATCTGTGCCTCGACACAATCCTGTCTCAGAGCTCTACGGACAATTCCTTCGACCTCATGGCTTGGTTTTTGCTCTGACATGCACTGTCAACTGTGGGACCTTATATAGACAGGTGTGTGCCTTTCCAAATCATGTCAAATCAACTGAATTTACCACAGGTGGAATCCAATCAAGTTGTAGAAACATCTCCATGATCAATGGAAATAGGATGCACCTGAGCTCAATTTCTAGTCTCATAGGAAAGGGTCTGAATACTTACAGTGGCTTGCGAAAGTGTTCACCCCCCTTGGCATTTTTCCTATTTTGTTGCCTTACAACCTGGAATTAAAATGGATTTTTTGGGGGGTTTGTATCATTTGATATACACAACATGCCTACCACTTTGAAGATTCAAAATATTTTTTGGGGTGAAACAAACTAGAAATAAGACAAAAAAACAGACAACTTGAGCGTGCATAACTATTCACCCCCCCAAAGTCAATACTTTGCAGAGCCACCTTTTGCAGCAATTATAGCTGCAAGTCTCTTGGGGTTTGTCTCTATAAGCTTGGCACATCTAGCCACTGGGATTTTTGCCCATTCTTCAAGGCAAAACTGCTCCAGCTCCTTCAAGTTGGATGGGTGTAAAGCAATCTTTAAGTCATACCACAGATTCTCAATTGGATTGAGGTCTGGGCTTTGACCAGGCCATTCCAAGACATTTAAAAAACCACTTGAGTGTTGCTTTAGCAGTATGCTTAGGGTCATTGTCCTGCTGAAAGGTGAACCTCTGTCCCAGTCTCAAATCCCTGTATTTAGCGCCATCCATCATTCCTTCAATTCTGACCAGTTTCCTAGTCCCTGCCAATGAAAAACATCCCCACAGCATGATGCTGCCACCACCATGCTTCACTGTGGGGATGGTGTTCTCGGGCTGATGAGAGGTGTTGGGTTTGCGCCAGACATAGCGTTTTCCTTGACGGCCAAAAAGCTCGATTTTAGACTCATCTGACCAGAGTATCTTCTTTCATATGTTTGGGGAGTCTCCCACATGCCTTTTGGCGAACACCAAACATGTTTGCTTGTTTTTTTCTTTAAGAAATTGCTTTTTTCTGGCCACTCTTCTATAAAGCCCAGCTCTGTGGAGTGTACGGCTTAAAGTGGTCCTATGGACAGACACTCCAATCTCCGCTGTGGAGTTTTGCAGCTCCTTCAGGGTTTTCTTTGGCTATTTGTTGCCTCTCTGATTAATGCCCTCCTTGCCTGGTCCGTGAGTTTTGGTGGGCGGCCCTCTCTTAGCAGGTTTGTTGTGGTGCCATATTCTTTCCATTGTTAATAATGGATTTAATGGTGCTCCGTGGGATGTTCAAAGTTTCTGATATTTTTTTATAACCCTACCCTGATCTGTACTTATCCACAACTTCTCCACAACAGGGAAAATAAATAATTTGGAGTTGTTAATTCCACTTTTGAAGTTGGTAATTTTGTTTGTGTATTGGAAAAGGATTTGTCAGTGTTGAAGTTCTCTGTTTTGGGGTGCATTTGAGGTGTAGGTGTGAGGGAGACTGAGGAGGGGCAGGCATCTGGTTATTTATGGCCCTGCTGACAGCTGTTGATTTACGACCGTGTGTTGGAGGGGAGAGAGGCTGATAAAGATCTCAACTGGTGATTTGGCTGGCTGAGGGCCTGTTTGAAGTAGAAACACAGGGTTTTCTGAGTAAAAAAGTAAAAACAGTTCATGAATTAGGAAAATATGAAAAATACTAATACATTGACGCCTGGGGGGCCACTAGAGGGTGCTAAAGCAGGATCAGGGTAAACGGCTTCATTTGGCTTCTTCACATAGAAATGAATGATGTCTCGTGATCGATGGCTTTGTCTATTCATTTATACAGTCATTGAACGGTAGTGTTCCTTTCCTTTCTCAAGGAGTTCCCAAAGATGAAATTGTAAAATATATACAGTATATATATATATATATGTCCATGCCATTTCTATATTTCTAAATCTGAAATCTATTTTTCAAATTATGACTTTTCTTCCTCTATTTGAAGGTAAACTGAGTAGTGTAGTTGTGTGCTGGGTGTTAGAGTGGCTTGTTATAATACTCCTGGATTTTTATCTCTAACTAACATGGAAAGAAACATTTATTAGCTTTAGCTGGAGCAGACTAACAGCACATTGCAAATGCAGAATTACAGATTTGATATAAACAGTAAGCCTATGTGGAGTCTCAGTGAGGAGGAAGGAGGAGAGAGCTAGGATGGTGCCTCTCACTCGAACACAGATCATGATTATCATGTTGGCAGGATCTGAAAGATTAGAAACATCAATAGTTGATGACTCTCTACGGAGTTGCATTCAATTCCCACATCTATAAATTACTAAATAAGGACATTTACATCACAGCGCCACAGCAAACTTTTGTCTCTTCTCCCTCTTTTTTTCTGTTCTGTTTTGTGAAAAAATATCTGACCCTTATGAGAGAACACAATGCGCTGAGTAAGAAAAAAATAAACAGAAAAAGAATGAGGGATAGAGGAAGAGAAAGAAGATCTTCTAATGTACCCCTTTTTGTTATTTTGAGTCAGGGAGTGAAAGAGAGAAAGAAAGAAGACGTGGTAAAGACATGAGCACCTAAAAAGAAAGACATAATTAATAAATGCGGCCCGCTGATTCACATGAATAATGTAACTTTTATATTGAAGAAAATTACAAACACAACCCATTGGGAGAGAATGGAAGGAATCATTACCCACAAACTAGAACCTTTATAAAATGCAGCAAACTTTTAATAATTAATCCGCATAAACAAATAACACATGAATAAAGAACATTAAAAAAGCCACCCAAGCCACAGGAGTTGCGCGAACTTCTAGTGCAACTTTTAGCATCTGGAGAGAGGGAGGAATAAAGGAATAAAACAAGTTTTCACAGAGCAGTATTCAAATGAAGACAGTTTGCTAAGTTTGCTCATAATTTTTTCACTTGCGCAATTTTCTACCGATCAGTTTCCAAACTCTTAGATTTTACTCAGCTTTTCTCCTCTGCTTTTAGAGACAAGGTTTTCAGGGGGGAAAAATGCTTGTCGCAAAATAGGCCTCAAAGGTTCTAACGACATCAAAATCCATTGCAACGTTGTGATAAATAAACCTTGAACCAGCAGTAAGAATGTGTGATTTGGTTTGATTATGCATGGGAATATGTGATCTATAAACTAGCACTGGACAGCGAACAATTGGCCTTTTAAGGGCAATTTTCAAGACATTTGCGGATATCACATTCACGGAAAATGCTGCACGTGTCGGTTCAAGCGTCAATCACCTTTAAAAGTCAAATACAATGTAACACTTCTTGGATTGAATCCTGGCTCCATTTCTCCAGCTCCATCCCTCAGCTTCATACCTAACAGAGTGATGTAGCTGCCTAACAGGGGCTGAAACACACATTAAGGCTTGAAGCTATAAACCTGACAAGAGACAGGATAAGGACCCAGAATAATTGTAAAATGGAGTAAAGAGTATAATGTTTTAGTGCGCATGTGTGTACGTGACCTTGTCACAGTAACACACTAGAAATCAAGGTAATCTGTTGCTGTTAACAAGAACACACGATTTACGATTTGGGTTTAACACACCAGTGGAGGCTGTTGAGGGGAGGACGGCTCATAATAATGTCTGGAATGGAGTATAATGGCTGGAATGGAGTGAATGGAATGGTGTCAAATACATGAAAACCATGTTTGACACCATTCCATTCACTCCATTCCGACCATTATTATGAGCCGTCCTCCCCTCAGCAGCCTCCACTGGCACACACGCACACATGCACACATGCACACAGAATTACAAAGATATAGGCTAGAGGTAAATAAACATGCACACATTTTAAGTACACACACTCACTTATGCACATATAGAGGCAGCGCTGTGGATATGTCAGTATAGGTTAGTGTGGAGGGGTGTGAGTGAAGAGGGGACAGGAAACCCTGTTGTGCCCACATAGCACTGCCTTAGGGCTTTTCTGACTGGAAATGAACAAGAGCAGCCACACACACACACACACACACACACACACACACACACACACACACACACACACACACACACACACACACACACCATAATCAAAACGACAGACAGATAGAGATAATGTACATTTTAGTTTATAGCATGGTTTTCCTCTCTCATATCCCGACTCTCATCTCCCGACTCTTTTTTCCTTTTCAAAGTAAAAAGGCTCAAACCAGTCAAAGCACTAACACAAAGTTAGTCTGAAAACTGGGACAGTTATGGTCTTCATGTGTAATTGGGAACTTCCATCTAGTAAACTGTACATTTGTCTGTTTATTCATTCTGCAACAATTGTACATCGATCACCTTGTGCTTTAGAGAGTTAACAACACAATGACACATGCACGCACACACACACCACTGACAGCAGTTTAATGTGGCCTATATTGGGACTCTTTTAACTCACAGCTGGAGGCCATTCTATTAAGATGAAACAGTTCATGCTTATCTACGTCTATACTGGGTCCCATCGCTCTTCCCCTCTCTGTTCCTCAATCTTTATCTCACTTTGCCTCTTTTTGACTCTGTAGTTGACTCTGGTCACTGTTTCTGTCACTCACACGCTGACACTGTTTCCCCTTCTCTGTATCTCTCTCTCTCTCTCTCTCTGTGTATCTCTCTCTGTGTCTCTCTCTCTCTCTCTCTGTATCTCTCTCTGTGTATCTCTCTCTCTCTCTCTCTGTATCTCTCTCTCTCTGTATCTCTCTCTGTGTATCTCTCTTTCTCTCTCTGTATCTCTCTCTCTCTCTCTCTCTGTATCTCTCTCTGTATCTCTCGCTCTCTCTGTATCTCTCTCTCTCTCTCTCTCTGTATATCTCTCTATATCTCTCTCTGTATCTCTCTGTATCTCTCTCTGTATCTCTCTATGTATCTCTCTCTCTCTCTCTGTATCTCTCTGTATCTCTCTGTATCTCTCTCTGTATCTCTCTCTCTCTCTCTCTCTCCCTATCTCTATCTCTCTCTCTATAGGTCTAAGAATGAATCATTAGAATGGCTGGTAATTGTTTCATTATGATAACATTGACCAATTACCCATAATTACCTGATACACACTGTATGCTCCCTGACTGGGAAAAACTATTAACCTCTACCAGAACTTCAGCAGCCTCCCTCTCCATTCTCCATACTCGGAATATCAGAATGTTCAACCTGTCTGGGAGCGGGCCGGCACTCCGATAGCATGGCAGAACACAAGCGGGAGTCTCCGGTGGGATTTCTGTGGAGACCCGGGGTCATTTGGCTCCTAATTGCTGTGTGCCACAGAGGCCTCGTAAGCCAATCACATGGGCAATCTCCAAAGACGCCCTCCCGTTAATATGTTAACAATACTCCCACCTCTCTCTCTCTCTCTCTCTCTCTCTCTCTCTCTCTCTCTCTCTCTCTCTCTCTCTCTCTCTCTCTCTCTCTCTCTCTCTCTCTCTTTCTCTTCCCCTCTCTCTCTCAGATCTCCAGCACCAGCAGTGTGCAATGACCTTGCTTGGGGTAGAGGTGTTGATGAGAGAGACAGTCAGAGGTACTGACAGGACAGGGCCACTCCTCAGTAGAACAGGGGGTATTTGTGTTAGTTATTGTGTGTATCTGTTTGTCCATCTAACTCTGTACTTATCTGTGTCTGTGTGCTTAGGTGTGTGTGTTAGTGTGAATGCATGTGCATGTGTGTCTGTGTGTCTTATGTCTCCGTTTTAGAGACACACCTCATGGATAGTGAGAGTGGAGCAGCTGTGGTCAGACAGTGAACACACACGTTAGCTTTGGGTTTCATCCTTGGATAGTTTGGAGGGAATTTGGCAGCCTGTTCTGTCTGTGTGTGTGTGTGTGTGTGTGTGTGTGTGTGTGTTATCATACCTCATATCATACCTCATATTCATCTCAGTATCTCCAGCTTCAAAGGGCTACTTTGAAACAGTACCTTTCACTCCACAAAGGCATCTCTCTGTGTGAAAACACCAAATTTGATGACTTGAGACTTGACTTGATAGAAAATAAAATACCTTGAGACTTGACTTGGACTTGGTGACTCAAGACTCGGGACTCGACTTTGACTTGAGACTGATGACTTTAAAGTATCTGGCCAGGTTTTGTAACGTTTTGTCACTAATTTTGTGGCACAGAGTCTCCGTGGATTACTCTACATGCAGCCAGAGACAGTAGCCGCAGCATCGCACTTGCAAAAAAAACATGCAACAGATTGGCTAGGGAAACAAACGCACACTCGGCCCTCTGATTGGACCAGCAAACTGTCAATAAACACAGGTCGGGAGAGCTAGCGAACAGATTGCTGATTTGCTGTACAGCTGTAGGATTGGGTGCAGTGCAAACGTCACATTGTAGGGAGAGAGGATTGACATAAATAAATATGCAGCCCCAAAAATAGTTTGGTGATCAATATTAACTGTTTACTTTGCAAGCTCACCAGCGATGGGGCATCAAGCTACAATTACTAGCATAGTCCTACTGGTCTTTCGGTATGCCAGAATTGCTTGAAATTTAAAATGTACTTAAGAAGCTTGTATTTGGAATTTGTTGTTAAAATTCATTATTACACAATCAAAATATGCTGTAAACAAAGGTCTGTCTAGTAGCCTCAATAAATAAACAAAGATCTGTGGTTGAACAAGTCATTGCATCTATAGATTACTCGACTTGACTTGCTCTTAGAATGCACAACTTGGACTTGACTCGAGACTCAACCCGTTCTACTTGGGACTCGACTTGAGACTTGCTTGTGACTTGAATAATAGTTACTTGGTCCCACCTCTGGAGAACACTGACCTCTCTCTTAGACCACCCTACTCTCAGAATGAAGTGATATGTTGTTGTGTAATGCTGGCACAGCAGTGAGTAGCTCCCCACTGGGAGTGGAGGGAAAGGAAGGAAAGAAGACTTGATTTCTTTTCATTCCAGATCATCTGCTGGTGTTGTACCTCAACCAATAGTTTTTAAATACACACCCCCACACAGACATAGAGAGACACGCAAACACACAGACAGACACACACATGCACACACATACACACACCTGCACACACACACGCATGCACCCACACACACACACACACTGATCTCTCAGTCCTTTGATATGTACAAGAAGGTATAGCGAATGTCAATTACACAAATGTTAGTCAGATACTAGTTACACACAGTCATATTATAAAACTGTCGAGCAACTCAATCCTTCAGAAGGTCAAAGTCACAAACAGATACAGATGATCTTATTCATGATAGCTATTTTGATTATAGCTCCGTCTTGATAGCTTTTGAAATTACCACTTTTAATCTGTTGTCACCTTGGGAGAAAAGAACGTTGCGTTCAATCATAGTCTAATTGGATCTCAGAAAGATTAAATTAGATATTCATCTTATTAGGTGACAATGATGGCTGAATACAGTAAAACACACACACATACACACACATACTCGTCCCAACACATGCACACACACATGCACACACGCATGCACATACACGTCCCAACACTCACACGCACGCACGACAATGTATAATGTCGACAAAATGAAGTCAGAGGGCTCGTCATCTATAATATTTAATCACTTTACCATGTAGCACTGAAATAAGGCGTGCAAAGAAAGATAAAGAATATAACTACAGAAAGTTTAGATGGGGCTAAACCATATGCCTTTGGAGGGACATTATATAACTATCTCTTTCATTGTTACCCAACGCTTAGGTTTACCTCCACTGTACTCATATCCTTCCTTATCCTTGTCTGTACATAATGCCCTGAAACATTTCTACAATGCCCGGAAATCTGCCCCCTTTATTCTCTGTACCCAACACACTAGAAGACCAGTTCTTAAAGCCTTTAGCCGTATCCTTATTCTAGTCCTCCTCTGTTCCTCTGGTGATGTAGAGGCTAACCCAGGCCCTGCAGCCCCCAGTATCACTCCTACTCCCCAGGAGCTATCATTTGTTGACTTCTGTAACCGTAAAAGCCTTGGTTTTCTGCACGTTAACATCAGAAGTCTACTTCCTAAGTTTGAGTTATTCACTGCATTACCACACTCCGCCAACCCTGATGTTCTAGCAGTGTCTGAATACTGGCTTAGGAAGGCCACCAAAAATTCTGAAATTTCCATCCCCAACTACAACATTTTCTGTCTAGATAGAACTGCCAAAGGGGGTGGAGTTGTAATCTACTGTAGAGATAGCCTGCAGAGCTCTATCATACTATCCAGGTCTGTGCCCAAACAGTTTGAGCTTCTACTTCTAAAAATGCACCTTTTCAGAAATAAGTCTCTCACTGTTGCCGCTTGCTACAGACCTCCCTCAGCCCCCAGCTGTGCCCTGGATACCATATGTGAATTGATTGCCCCCCATTTATCCTCAGAGTTCGTACTGCTTGGTGACCTAAATTGGGATATGCTTAACACCCTGGCCATCCTACAATCCAAACTAGATGCCCTCAATCTCACACAAATTATCAACGAACCTACCAGGTACAACCCTAAATCCGTAAACATGGGTACCCTCATAGATATCATCCTGACTTACTTACCCTCTAAATACACCTCCGCTGTCTTCAACCAGGATCTCAGCGATCACTGCCTTATTGCCTGCGTCCGTAACGGGTCCGCGGTCAAACCACCCCTCATCACTGTCAAACGCTCCCTAAAACACTTTAGCGAGCAGGCCTTCCTAATTGACCTGGCCCAGGTATCCTGGATGGATACAGATCTCATTCCGTCAGTAGAGGATGCCTGGTTGTTCTTTAAAAGTAATTTCCTATCAATCTTAAATAAACATGCCCCATTAAAAAAATACAGAACTAAGAACAGATATAGCCCCTGGTTCTCCTCAGACTTGACTGCCCTTGACCAGCACAAAAACATCCTGTGGCGTACTGCATTAGCATCAAATAGCCCCCGCGATATGCAACTTTTCAGGGAAGTTAGGAACCAATATACACAATCAGTAAGGAAAGCAAAGGCTAGCTTTTTCAAACAGAAATTTGCATCCTGTAGCACTAACTCCAAACAGTTTTGGGACACTGTAAAGTCCATGGAGAATAAGAGCACCTCCTCCCAGCTGCCCACTGCACTGAGGCTAGGAAACACTATCACCACCGATAAATCTACAATAATCGAGAATTTCAACAAGCATTTTGCTACGGCTGGCCATGCTTTCCACCTGGATACCACTACCCCGGCCACCAGCTCTGCACCCTCCGCTGCAACTTGCCCATGCCCCCCCCGCTTCTCCTTCACACAAATTCAGACAGCTGATGTTCTGAAAGAGCTGCAAAATCTGGACCCCTACAAATCATCTGGGCTAGACAATCTGGACCCTTTCTTTCTAAAACTAGCCGCCGAAATTGTCGCAACCCCTATTACTAGCCTGTTCAACCTCTCTTTCGTAATGTCTGAGATCCCCAGAGATTGGAAAGCTGCCGCGGTCATCCCCCTCTTCAAAGGGGGTGACACTCTAGATCCAAACTGTTACAGACCTATATCCATCCTGCCCTGCCTTTCGAAAGTTTTTGAAAGACAAGTTAACAAACAGATCACTGACCATTTCAAATCTCACCGTACCTTCTCCGCTATGCAATCCGGTTTCCGAGCTGGTCATGGGTGCACCTCAGCCACGCTCAAGGTCCTAAACGATATTATAACCGCGATCGATAATAGACAGTACTGTGCAGCCGTCTTCATCGACCTGGCCAAGGCTTTCGACTCTGTCAACCACCGCATTCTTATTGGCAGACTAATTAGCCTTGGTTTCTCAAATGACTGCCTCGCCTTGTTCACCAACTACTTCTCAGATAGAGTTCAATGTGTCAAATCGGAGGGCCTGTTGTCTGGACCTATGGTAGTCTCTATGGGGGTACCACAGGGTTCCATTCTTGGGCCGACTCTTTTCTCTGTGTATATCAATGATGTCGCTCTTGCTGCTGGTGACTCTCAGATCCACCTCTATGCAGATGACACCATTTTGTATACATCTGGCCCTTCATTGGACACTGTGTTAACAAACCTCCAAACGAGCTTCAATGCCATACAACACTCCTTCAGTAGCCTCGAACTGCTCTTAAACACTAGTAAAACTAAATGCATGCTCTTCAATCGAACGCTGCTGGCACCCGCCCACCCGACTAGAATCACTACTCTTGACGGGTCTGACCTAGAGTATGTGGACAACTACAAATACCTAGGTGTCTGGTTAGACTGTAAACTCTCCTTCCAGACTCATATTAAGAATCTCCAATCCAAAGTTAAATCTAGAATCGGCTTCCTATTTCGCAAACAAAGCCTCCTTCACTCATGCTGCCAAACATGCCCTCTTAAAACTGACTATCCTACCGATCCTTGACTTCGGCGATGTCATTTACAAAATAGCCTTCAACACTCTACTCAGCAAATTGGATGTAGTCTATCACAGTGCCATCCGTTTTGTCACCAAAGCCCCATATACTACCCACCACTGTGACCTGTACGCTCTTGTTGGCTGGTCCTCACTACATATTCGTCGCCAAACCCACTGGCTCCAGGCCATCTATAAATCACTGCTAGGCAAATCCTTGCCTTATCTTAGCTCATTGGTCACCATAGCAACACCCACCCGTAGTATGCACTCCAGCAGGTATATCTCACTGGTCATCCCCAAAGCCAACACCTCCTTTGGCCGCCATTCCTTCCAGTTCTCTGCTGCCAATGACTGGAACGAATTGCAAAAATCTCTGAAGCTGGAGACTCTTATCTCCCTCACTAACTTTAAGCATCAGTTGTCAGAGTACCTTACCAATCACTGCACCTGTACACAGCCCATCTGAAATTAGCCCACCCATCTACCTCATCCCCATATTGTTATTTATTTTGCTCATTTGCACCCCAGTATCTCTATTTGCACATCATCTCTTGCACATCTATCATTCCAGTGTTAATACTAATTGTAATTATTTTGCACTATGGCCTATTTATTGCCTTACCTCCATAACTTGCTACATTTGAACACACTGTATATATATTTTCTGTTGTATTTTTGACTTTATGTTTTGTTTTACCCCATATGTAACTGTGTTGTTGTTTTTATCGCACTGCTTTGCTTTATCTTGGCCAGGTCGCAGTTGTAAATGAGAACTTGTTCTCAACTGGCTTACCTGCTTAAATAAAGGTGAAATAAAAATAAATAAATAAAAATAACTTTTTTAAATAGCATAGAATATTGTTTTGTTTTCCTCAGATCAAGTAGCCAGTCACTAATGTCACCATGTCACTGTGGACCTGTCCTGAGCTCTCCCTTTTGACCTCTGAGGCGGAACATGTCAGCCTCCATTGTTAGAACTCAGGGAGGGGTCAGGGGTCACCCCATTGTCTCATGTCTGATGGCGTCGCTTCTCCACAACGCTCATCCCTCAACCGATCTATCTTGTAGGACGTGGAAATAATATTAACATTTGAATATTGAGCATCCACCATTCAAAAAATGAAAACATAGTTCAAAATTTCACAATATCAATGCACTCTCGTATGACTCATTATGAAATAGGCAGAATAACTGTGCAAGGACGTTGGTCGCCAGTGCAGTGACTTTATCAGCTGTGTAGCTAACTTTTGTAGCTAGCTAGCTTACTGACACAGTTAGCTAGCTAGATAGCTAGCTCTTCCTTACTGACATAAAAAGCTTGCTTAGCCTGTTTAAATTACCCTGAAGTTGTAGATATGCAGCCCCACAATTAAGAGGAACTGACTGTTATCAGAAATCAGTCTGCAGATCAGCATGTTTCTCCCTGATCATATCGTTGGGTCAGCTGAACACAGTCAGCAGCTGACTTGGGAGGCTACTGCAATGAGTCGTGGCAGAACAGATGCTTCATGAAAACCCATAATAATGTAAGCATTAGCACTACTAGCTACAGTAGCTTGCTAGCTAGCTTTTGTTGGAAGATTAAATGATGTGTGTTCAGCACTAACTAGGTAGCTGGTTGGTTAGCAGCATCGTTTCAGTCAAAGATGATTTCAGTAACTGGCTCAGCTAATGTTAGTATTAATGTTGGAAAAATTGATGCTATCTTTTGTGCCATAGTCAAACTTCAGAAATACTGCTCATTGAAGCACAATAATCCTTAGCTAAATGCAAAATTAGGCAACTAAGACCTCCTCACCAAAAAAACATAACCATTATTGAAATATTTATTGTTTAAGTTTAGATCAATTCAGACACTTTTTTTGAGCCATTCAGCAGATGATGTCGCCTAGGTAATATTTTCGAAAGTTAGACCACACATTATAGCAGAACTACTTTCGAGCTTTCCCATTACCCTTTGCGAGATATGAGACAGGTCAGTGCAGGCGGAATCGACGCGCTATCTGACATAAGACAATGGGGTCACCCCACAGGTCGTCAGGGTCAAGGCTGACATCATAGGTCTCCTGTAGTGTCCATTCTAAAGAAGGATTTCTACACTTTGTTGTGGATGTGCCTCTGGACGTAATCGACAAGACAAGAAAAGAAATGTGTTTTTCTCGAGAAGAGACACTTTTTCTTTTACAGCTAAATGAATGAAGAATAGCTGTGTATTACTGAATATACTACTGAGTACTTTTGTGTCCCCCCACATAATCACCAGTTAAATCATTCTTCATCCTGACATTTGAACTCCAGTCTTTTTATCTGCTAAGCAAACTTTAGAGGGGGGGGATGAAGACCTACTCCAGAATTACCATAAGAATGGCTCAGCTGAGTGCCTGTAATGTTAAACTAACATTAGGACGGGCAGAGCGGGCAGGGGCGGGCGAGGCTGGCAGCGACGGCACCAAAACACACTAATGAGTGGTTTCACTGCTTATGAATGCTCCTTATGAATGTGTTCCCGTTAGTGTTGACGACCACAGACACATCGGCGTGACGATGAGCAGGAGGAATGCCCCGAGAAGCAGACGATATTGTTCGGCAGCGTCCACCCGAGCGCCCACCCCCTGTCTCTTGCCCCTTTGCCCCGCCGACCCCCACTCCCACCAGGCTAGGCCCATGCCCCCTCCCACCAGGCAGGCTCTCTCTCCCAGACCCCCTGGAACCCCCCAGACCCCCATGGAAGCCCCCAGACTCAGGCCCCGGCCCCGGCCCCGGCTGACCAGGAGGAGCAGGCCGTTGGTTCCCAGGCCGGGCACACACTTGTCATGTAAATGAAGAAATCACAACCAATTAGAGTCATTGTAGCGCATCGCCTTGTCTTCGCTACAGAGTCGAGAGTTGAGGAGAGAGAGGGAGGAAGGGAGGGAGAGAGAGAAAGGGAATGGGAGAGAGGGAAGGGGGCGGGGGGATGAGTTGAGAAGGGGTGTTGAGGTTCCCGGTTTTGCATTTCCTGTTCCTTCTTGCAGGGGAGCTTTAGTCTGTGTGTGTGTGTTTCTGCATTCTTGTGTATTTGTCTGTTTTCCATTGTGTGTTTGTTTGTGTGTGTGTGTATGTGTGCACATTTGGGGGGGTCACAGCAGGTGGTAGGGCTAATGGAATCCCCCATGGCCTATGGGGGGTAGGGTGATGGGGGGCCGTGATGTATCTTTACTGACAGAGCTGTTGTAGTCTACAATAACCTCCACTGTAGGGGAGAGTGAGAGAGAGAGAGAGAGAGAGAGAGAGAGAGAGCAAAATATAGAAGTATGTAAATAGATGTAGGCCTATAGTGGCAGAGAAGGAGGCAAAAAGAGGTGAGAGAGGTAGGGCCGACATGGAGCAAATAAACGAGGGAAAGAGAGAGAGAGAGAGAGAGAGAGAGAGAGATGGAAAGAAGAAGAGCGGGAGAGAGAGAGAAGAAGAGAGGTAGAGAGAAATGAAGAGAGAGAGGAGTAAAGGGCTGGGAGGGTCAATCGGTAACACACCGTGGTCAGTCAGCATGGACTATAATGCTTCTCATACATCTATTCACTGGCCCTATCCAACTGATCACTGTGTCTGTATATTACTGCACAGGGCCTGGGGGGTGGCTATATAGAACTTACAAAAACATAGCATGGGTAATCAAATCAAGCTTTATTTATACAGCACATTTCAGACATGGAATGCAACACAATGTGCTTCACAGGAAAGAAATATAAAAACAATGAAAATAAAAACTGAAATATTTACTAAACAACAAACATAAGAGGATGAAAAACAAAATAACAAAAACCGAATGACTAAAAAGCACCCTAAGGAAAAGCAAAGCTAATAAGGTGTGCTTTAAGATCTCTTTTAAATATGTCCACAGTTTCAGCCCCCCTCAGGTTCTCTGGCAGGCTATTCCAGAGGCTGGGGGCATAATAACTAAAGGCTGCCTCTCGATGCCTCTTTATCCTAGGCCTTGGGATAGTTAAAAGGCCAGTGCCAGAGGACCTGAGGGACCAACTGGGTACATAACTTAAAAGCATGTCAAATCAAAAAAAAATTGCCACATGCGCCGAATACAGTGAAATGCTTAACCAACAACGCAGTTTTAAGAAAAAAAAGTGTTAAGTAAAAAATAGATAAGTAAAAAATAGGAGCAGTAAAATAAAATAACAGTAGGGAGACTATCTACATGGGGGTACCGGTACAGAGTCAATGTGCGGGTGCACCGGTTAGTCGATGTAATTGAGGTAATATGTACAGTGGGGGAAAAAAGTATTTAGTCAGCCACCAATTGTGCAAGTTCTCCCACTTAAAAAGATGAGAGAGGCCTGTAATTTTCATCATAGGTACACGTCAACTATGACAGACAAAATGAGAAAAAAATATCCAGAAAATCACATTGTAGGATTTTTAATGAATTTATTTGCAAATTATGGTGGAAAATAAGTATTTGGTCAATAACAAAAGTTTCTCAATACTTTGTTATATACCCTTTGTTGGCAATGACACAGGTCAAACGTTTTCTGTAAGTCTTCACAAGGTTTTCACATACTGTTGCTGGTATTTTGGCCCATTCCTCCATGCAGATCTCCTCTAGAGCAGTGATGTTTTGGGGCTGTCGCTGGGCAACACAGACTTTCAACTCCCTCCAAATATTTTCTATGGGGTTGAGATCTGGAGACTGGCTAGGCCACTCCAGGACCTTGAAATGCTTCTTACGAAGCCACTCCTTCGTTGCCCGGGCGGTGTGTTTGGGATAATTGTCATGCTGAAAGACCCAGCCACGTTTCATCTTCAATGCCCTTGCTGATGGAAGGAGGTTTTCACTCAAAATCTCACGATACATGGCCCCATTCATTCTTTCCTTTACACGGATCAGTCGTCCTGGTCTCTTTGCAGAAAAACAGCCCCAAAGCATGATGTTTCCACCCCCATGCTTCACAGTAGGTATGGTGTTCTTTGGATGCAACTCAGCATTCTTTGTCCTCCAAACACGACGAGTTGAGTTTTTACCAAAAAGTTATATTTTGGTTTCATCTGACCATATGACATTCTCCCAATCCTCTTCTGGATCATCCAAATGCACTCTAGCAAACTTCAGACGGGCCTGGACATGTACTGGCTTAAGCAGGGGGACACGTCTGGCACTGCAGGATTTGAGTCCCTGGCGGCGTAGTGTGTTACTGATGGTAGGCTTTGTTACTTTGGTCCCAGCTCTCTGCAGGTCATTCACTTGGTCCCCCCGTGTGGTTCTGGGATTTTTGCTCACCGTTCTTGTGGTCATTTTGACCCCACGGGGTGAGATCTTGCGTGGAGCCCCAGATCGAGGGGGATTATCAGTGGTCTTGTATGTCTTCCATTTCCTAATAATTGCTCCCACAGTTGAGTTCTTCAAACCAAGCTGCTTACCTATTGCAGATTCAGTCTTCCCAGCCTGGTGCAGGTCTACAATTTTGTTTCTGGTGTCCTTTGACAGCTCTTTGGTCTTGGCCATAGTGGAGTTTGGAGTGTGACTGTTTGAGGTTGTGGACAGGTGTCTTTTATACTGATAACAAGTTCAAACAGGTGCCATTAATACAGGTTACGAGTGGAGGACAGAGGAGTCTCTTAAAGAAGAAGTTACAGGTCTGTGAGAGCCAGAAATCTTGCTTGTTTGTAGGTGACCAAATACTTATTTTCCACCATAATTTGCAAATAAATTCATAAAAAATCCTACAATGTGATTTTCTGGATTTTTTTTCCTCAATTTGTCTGTCATAGTTGACGTGTACCTATGATGAAAATTACAGGCCTCTCTCATCTTTTTAAGTGGGAGAACTTGCACAATTGGTGGCTGACTAAATACTTTTTTCCCCACTGTACATGTGGGTAGAGTTAAAGTGACTACGCATAGACAATAAACAGAGTGGGGTGGGGTGGGAGTGGGAGGGACAATGCAAATAGTCCGGGTAGCCATGATTAGCTGTTCAGGAGTCTTATGGCTTGGGAGTAGAAGCTGTTAAGAAGCCTTTTGGACCTAGACTTGGCGCTCCGGTACTGCTTGCCGTGCGGTAGCAGAGAGAACAGTCTATGACTAGGGTGGCTGGAGTCTTTGACCATTTTTAGGGCCTTCCTCTGACTCCGCCTGGTATAGAGGTCCTGGATGGCAGGAAGCTTGGCCCCAGTGATGTACTGGGCCGTACGCACTACCCTCTGTAGTGCCTTGCGGTCGGAGGCCGAGCAGTTGCCATACCAGGCGGTGATGCAACCAGTCAGGTTGCTCTCGATGGTGCAGCTGTAGAACATTTTTTGAGGATCTGAGGACCCATGCCAAATCTTTCCAGTCTCCTGAGGGGGAATAGGCTTTGTCGTGCCCTCTTCACGACTGTCTTGGTGTGTTTGGACCATGATAGTTTGTTGGTGATGTGGACACCAAGGAACTTGAAGCGCTCAACCTGATCCACTACAGCCCTGTCGATGAGAATGGGAGCGTGCTCGGTCCTCTTCTTTTTCCTGTAGTCCACAATCATCTCCTTTGTCTTGATCACGTTGAGGGAGAGGTTGTTGTCCTGGCACCACACGGCCAGGTCTCGGACCTCCTCCATATAGGCTGTCTCGTCGTTGTCGGTGATCAGGCCTACCACTATTGTGTAGTCGGCAAACTTAATGATGGTGTTGGAGTTGTGCCTGGCCATGCAGTCATGGGGTGAACAGGGAGTACAGGAGGGGACTGAGCACGCACCCCTGAGGGGCCCCTGTGTTGAGGATCAGCGAGGCAGATGTGTTGTTACCTGCCCTTACCACCTGGGGGCGGGCCATCAGGAAGTCCAGGATCCAGGTGTTAGCTTAGTGATGAGTTTTGAGGGCACTATGGTGTTGAACGCTGAGCTGTAGTCAATGAATAGCATTCTCACGTAGGTGATCCTCTTGTCCAGGTGGGAAAGGGCAGTGTGGAGTGCAATAGAGATTGCATCATCTGTGGATCTGTTGGGGCGGTATACAAATTGGAGTGGGTCTAGGGTGTCTGGGATAATGGTGTTGATGTGAGCCATGACCAGTCTTACAAAGCACTTCATGGCTACAGACGTGAGTGCTACGTGTTGGTAGTCATTTAGGCAGGTTATCTTAGTGTTCTTGGGCACAGGGACTATGGTGGTCTGCTTGAAACATGTTGATATTACAGACTCAGTCAGGGACATGTTGAAAATGTCAATGAAGACACTTGCCAGTTGGTCAGCGCATGCTCGGAGTACACGTCCTGGTAATCCGTCTGGCCCTGCGGCGTTGTGAATGCTTAAAAGTCTTACTCATATCGTCTACGGAGAGCGTGATCACATAGTCATCCGGAACAGCCGATGCTCTCATGCATGCTACAGTGTTGCTTGCCTCGAAGTGAGCATAGAAGTGTTTTAGCTCGTCTGGTAGGCTAGTGTCACTGGGCAGCTCGCGGCTGTGCTTCCCTTTGTAGTCTGTAATAGTTTGCAAGCCCTGCCACATCCGATGAGCGTCGGAGCCGGTGTGGTACGATTCAATCTTAGTCCTGTATTGACTCTTTGCCTGTTTGATGGTTCGTCGGAGGGCATAGCGGGATTTATTATAAGCGTCCGGGTTAGAGTCCCGCTCCTTGAAAGCGGCAGCTCTACTCTTTAGCTCAGTGCGGATGTTGCCTGTAATCCATGGCTTCTGGTTGGAGTATGTACGTACGGTCACTGTGGGGACGACGTCATCGATGCACTTATTGATGAAGCCAGTGACTGATGTGGTGTACTCCTCAATGCTCTCTGAAGAATCCCGGAACATATTCCAGTCTGTGCTAGCAAAACAGTCCTGTAGCTTAGCATCTGCATCATCTGACCACTTCCTTATTAACCGAGTCACTGGTGCTTCCTGCTTTAGTTTTTGCTTATAAGCAGGAATCAGGAGGATAGAATTATGGTCAGATTTGCCAAATGGAGGGCGAGGGAGAACTTTGTATGTGTGTGGAGTAAAGGTGGTCTAGGGTTTTTTTCCCTCTGGTTGCACATTTAACATGCTGGTAGAAATGAGGTAGAATGGATTTAAGTTTCCCTGCATTAAAGTCCCCGGCCACTAGGAGTGGTGCCTCTGGATGAGCGTTTTCCTGTTTGCTTATGGCCTTATTCAGTTCATTGAGTGCAATCTTAGTGCCAGCATCGGTTTGGGGTGGTAAATATACAGCTACAAAAAATATAGAAGAAAGCTCTCTTTTTAAATAGTGTGGTCTACAGCTTATCATGAGATACTCTACCTCTGGCGAGCAAAACCTTGAGACTTCCTTAGTTTTAGATTTTATGCACCAGCTGTTGTTTACAAATATACACAGACCGCCACCCCTTGTCTTACCGGAGTCAGCTGTTCTATCCTTCTGATCTAGCGTATATCCCGCCAGCTGTATGTTAACCATGTCGTCGTTCAGTCACGACTCGGTGAAACATAAGATATTGCAGTTTTTAATGTCCCGTTAGTAGGATATTCTTGCTCTTAGGTCATCCATTTTGTTTTCAAATGATTGTACGTTGGCTAATAGGATTGATGGAAGTGGCAGCTTACTCGCTCGCCGTCGGATCCTTACATGGCACCCCGACCTACGTCCACGATATCGCTGTCTCTTTCTCATGCGAATTACAGGGATTTGGGCCTTGTCGGGTGCCTGTAGAATATCCTTTGCGTCCGACTCGTTGAAGAAAAAATATTTGTCCAATACGAGGTGAGTAATCGCTGTCCTGATATCCAGAAGCTCATTTTGATCATAAGAGACGGTGGCAGAAACATTATGTACAGAATAAATTACAAATGACGCGAAAAAACACGTATAATAGCACAATTGGTTAGAGAGCCGTAAAATGGCAGCCATCTCCTCTGGCGCCATTCTCCAGGTCTGACATGTATTGAGGTGCACAATCGTGGATTGATTTAAAAACCAATAGAAGAATCTTAAAATTAATTATAAAACTCACAGGCAGCCAGTGCAGAGACCTTAAAACCTTTAATGTGTGCTCTCCGTCTGGTCTTGGTCAGTACCTGTGCCGCAGCATTCTGTATGTTTGCAGTTGACCGATGGCTTTCTTGGTTAGACCAGACAGGAGAATAAAAGCATGGATGAATCTCTCTGTATCAGCCTGAGAGAGAAACGGCCGCACAGTGGCAATGTTCCTGGGTAATAGGGTTGGGGTTGGGGGGGTGGTTAATGAATAAAATCCACTTTCATGTTTGCTGGTTTCCCAAGAGATCTAGACAGCTCCTTCCCACTCGCTCACCTACAGTACAGCACATACGCATCTAGACACAAACATACAGTACATACACATCTCTCTCTCTCTTTCTCTGGTAATACGTCGGTTTCGACAATGACGACTCGTGCATGTCACTTCGGTTTATTATGGGTTCTTGAGTCCAAGTCCGAGTTTTGAAGCGCAGACTCTGAGGCATGAGGGACAGACATGTGCTTCCGCTGGTGTTGTGGGTCCGGTTGTGCGGGAATGACTCTTTGCTCTGGCTGCAGTTAGACGGTTGTTTCTGTCCCGCTCTAAGTTGTGTACTGTTTTTGGAGTGCCAGATGGATCGGGTAGAGGCGATGTCTGTGAGTTGGCTGGGCTGGATATTGCAGAACTTGAGGTTGTGTTTAACGTTGTCTTTGAAGCGCTTTTTGGTCGGCCTGTCTTCCGGTGCCCCTTCTGCAGCTCGCCAAAGAAGATACTTCTTAGCACACGGTGTTGGGGCATCCTGATGGTGTGGCCAGTCCATCAGAGCTGTGCCTTAAAGATCTTAGTCTCCTTGCTGGTAGCTTTCTGCAGTACCTCCAGGTTGGATACCTTGTCCTGCCACCAGATTCCCATAATAGATCTTAGAGATCGTGTATGGAATGTCTCCAGCTGTTTGACGTGGTGACTATACAGGGTCCAAGTTTCACAACCATACAACACAGTTGTGATGACTAACGCGTTGTAGATCTTCATCTTTGTGGAAAGAGCGATGGTGTGATGGTTTAGTATCCTGTTCCTCAGCCTTCCCAATGACTTGCTTGCTTTCTGGATTCTGCTATTTTTTCTTCTTCTTGGAGATGGTGCTCCACAGATATCAAATCAAAATCAAATCAAATGTATTTATAAAGCCCTTTTTACATCAGCAGAGCAATGCAGATGTAGAAGCACGGTAGCTAGGAAAAACTCCCTAGAAAGGCAGGAACCTAGGAAGAAGCCTAGAGAGGAACCAGGCTCTGAGGGGTGGCCAGTCCTCTTCTGGCTGTGCCGGGTGGAGATTATAAGAGTACATAGCCATTAAGGCAAGATTGTTCTTTAAGATGTTCAAACGTTCATAGATGGCCAGCAGGGTCAAATAATAATCACAGTGGTTGTAGAGGGTGCAACAGGTCAGTACCTCAGGAGTAAATGTCAGTTGGCTTTTCATAGCCGAGCATTCAGAGGTCGAGACAGCAGGTGTGGTAGAGAGAGAGAGAGCGTTAGGGAGAGAGAGAGTCGAAAACAGCAGGTCCGGGACAAGGTAGCACGTCCGGTGAACAGGTCAGGGTTCCATAGCCACAGGCAGAACAGTTGAAACTGGAGCAGCAGTACGACCAGATGGACTGGGGACAGCCAGGAGTCATCAGGCCAGGTAGTCCTGATGCATGGTCATAGGGCTCAGGTCCTCCGGGAAGGGGAGGGAGAGAGGGAGAGAGAGATAATTACAGGGAGTATACTTAAAATCACACCGGACACTAGATAAGACAGGAGAATTACACCAGATATAACAGACTGAAATCTGAAGTGGTTGATATGTGAAGTGGTTGACATTCTGGAGCTCAGATCCACTGAGGTGGATGCTGGGGACCACTGGGTTAGACAGGGGTGGTGGTTGACTGAGGACTAAATTTTTTTAAAGCTGATGGTAAGACCGAAACTCTTGCAAGCTTCATCAAAGTTGTCCACCAAAGACTGGAGGTCTGCCTCTATGTGTGCGAGTATGGCACAGTCATCAGCAAAGACGGCCTCACGGACAAGATGTTCTTGTGTTTTGGTCTTTGCTCTGAACCTGCGCAGGTCGTAGATTCATCCCTGTATCTGATGTAGATTACTTTGTTGAGGTCCATAGTGGCGTGGTTGAGGACGGCAGTGAAAAAGAGGTTGAACAGCACCAAGCCCAAGATACATCCTTTCTTGATGTCGTTGGAGATGGGAAAAGGCTTCATATATATCATCACCACATCGGATCTGGCCTTGCATTCCGTCAAGGAGTAGACAGATGATGTTTTAGTTTAGTTTATTAATCAGACCATTTAAAAAAAACAAGCACACATAAAACTTGAAAAGCCATACATGCACATGAGTAAAATCACACACAATAAAGTATGGGTCTTATTTCCATTGTGATCCTCTTGAGACAAGATGACTAGGCAAGATCCAACACGGTTGCACACAGTATGACAGCGAGATAATAAAACATAAAAACAAAGAAGAAGAACATCTATCTCATCATTGCAGTTGCATCGTAAGGTACATTCAAATGGGCACAGAAGACATCAAACTGTTTTTTTATTTATTTTTAAAGCTGCCCAGAGAGGACTTAGTTTTTATGGGCAGTGACAACACATTCCAATATGAGGCTCCAGCAGTGGCGGCTCCTGAAAAAATTCTCAGGAGGGGCAATTTTTCTGATGATTTAGGTGACCTACACACATTTTTAAAAAGATATGTCCAGCAACAACATGAAGACAGGGGCAGCATATAAGTCAATACCAGAAGCATTTATTGACTGATCTCAAAAGTGTTGGCTTACAAAAGCAAAATAAGTTATCACAGTAAAAATAATCAAGGGTGTTCTTTCACATTCCTCAACACTGCATAAACAATATGTATGGCTTTGTAAAAATGAACAACCATATTCTGGCCAATTGTATAGATTTGTAAATATGAACAACCATATTCTGGCCAATTGTATAGATTTGTAAAAATGAACATGAACAGATTTTTTATTTTTTTGAATGGCAGTACCTTTCAAACATGTCTGCTTGCAGTAAGGTAGCACTCACAAGGTGGCCAGAGAAAGAGAACCTTTCTTTGGTGTGATCCAGGATGGTGTTGCAGACCTCTTCAGACAGCCTCTGCTTCTCCTCTTCTCTCAAAGCTGTTCTGGGTCTTTTGGCTCCTGTTGCTTCTTGCAGCTGCTGTTGAGAGGAGTCCCTGAAGGCAAACAGACCAATGTGTTTGTTGGCTTTGTACAGTATTGTTGTCTATGTGATGCACAGGTATATGCAATGTATCCAGGTATAGTACAAATACTTCAGTTCCACTTAAAATGGGCAGGGATGCATAAAGTCTTTAGTGTTTAAGTTAGCCTTTGTGTCTCACATAGCCTGGATGTTCAGCACAGTATACAGTGGTGCTCATAAGCTTATGATCCCATGCTAAAGTTGACTAAAAGAGGAATAAAAAAGAAAAGAAAATTGGTGTCCTTAAAGGTTGGATTTTCCAACTTTTTTAATTAAGTCATTAAGATCAATTTCCAAAAGATGATTTTTTTATTTTTTTATTCCTCTTTTTAGTCAGCTTTAGAATGTGTTCATACACTTATGAGCACCACTGTACAGTACACATAGTATATAAAATAAGATAGATTACACCACTGGCCATATATAATGACAATAATGTAATTTCAAACACAAATGCAGTCTCCTTTCATGCATACATTTTCAAATAAAGCTCTGCTTTGAGAAAGATCGAATGATATTGTTTAATCTTTATCTTACCTTACCTGCTTGCGAAGCTGTCGAGGGCACGTTTGATAAAGACAGCATCGATGTCCTTATTCTGTAGCTTCTGGTACGGTGGGCTGGTCAAATGAACCCAATGAACCCGTCCGGATGGCTTCAAAACATTCTATGAGGTCGTCTCGATTCTCGTAGACAGTGTTCACGACTCTGCTGTTGCTAACCTCATCGTTGTGGCGGCGGACAGCTAGCCTGTATCCCTCATCCAGTTGAGTGGCAATATTCACTCTCACCAAAGCAGACAATCTCAAACAGCTATCAATGTGGGTCTTTGACAGCTCATTTTTCTTAATCTTTTCTGAAAGATGGTGCATGTCGGTTACACCAGTCGCTGTCCAAGCGTTGCTGTCTGCCGTTCATGGTTACGTTACGTTACGTATGACGAAAGCGCGTAAGTGCAAGCCCTCAGACACCCATAGAGAATGTATTGAAAGCTCAGAAATTTGAAAAAAAAATATTTTACATTAGAGGCTATGAGAGACTTCTGGGCGATTTTCAACCTGACTGAAATCGCCCCAAAACGGGCGGGGACATTTGAAGCACGACTTTAGCCTGATTGGACATTTAGTGGCTGGCAGATCAGACGTGAACACTGAACTACTGTTGCCATGATATAATTGATTAGAAAAAAAATCCCTTCCTTTTCCCGTTTGGCAATGCGTCGCCCATATCGCCCTATTGAACACACCGCCCATGGGCTCCAGTATACAAGAAAGTACCTTTCCCAGCATTACTCCTAAACATGTATAAGCACACATTAGCAACACCTGATCTGGTGCTGTGATTGTGTGGATCCCTAACATGGGGAAAGTAATCAGTTAGATATCTGGGCGCAGAACCTTAAATACTCCTGTAAATCAAACCCAGTCTAATCTGGGACACCCTAGACTCAACAGGCAGCCAGTTGAGTTCCTGAAAGCAGCTCCTGCCTATGTAAGTACGTGGACTCAACTTCAATACTACCCTGATCAGCTTATTCTGGGCTATCTGGAGCTTTCCCTTCAGAAACTTAGATAAGCCCCAAACCAGGAAGTACTAGCGTAGTCAAAATGGCATTGAATGAGGGCAGTGGCTAGCACTTTCATGGAGTCCTTATCAAGCAGCTTGGACTTTCTAGCCAAAAACTTAGTCCTGGCATTAACCTTCCCTAGCACTTTAGTAGCCATGCTCACACCTCCCAAGCTCCCATCAAGGATGCATCCCAGGTAGCAAACAGAAGTTTTAGTCAGCACCTCACCCCGTAACTGTACTCTGATTTCAGAGGAACTACACAATTTAGGTCTGGACCCAAAAATAATTGCCTCAGTTTTACCTAAGTGTAGAGATAGTTTATTATCTCCAAGCCATTTGCTAATGTTAGTAAGCTCTGTGCTAAGTATGCCCTCCAACATAGTTTTACTTTGATGAGACACCAGAAATGTAGAGTCATCCGCATAAAGGAAAAGACGGCAAGAACAAGCATCTTTCATATCGTTTATATACAGTAAAAACAATGATTTTTCATGCCACGAGAGGTACCGGATCCGGCCAAATAGGTTCTGGAACGAAACAGTCTACATTTACATTTTACATTTTAGTCATTTAGCAGACGCTCTTATCCAGAGCGACTTACAGTTAGTGAGTGCATACATTTTCATACTGGCCCCCCGTCTAAAACGGATAGGTGCCGGATCCTGTTCCAGCTGGATCCGGCTCAAATTAAGCACTGGTAGTACTACTACAGGCTAGTTCCTTAAATGATTTCAAAAGCTTTTTAGGGTCATTTTTGTTCTCAATTACTTTATCAGCAAAGTAACCCCCTTTAGCTTCATCCATCCTGCTCTGTGCTACATTTCTGTGACGTTTATATAGGATAAAATCAGTCTGCTCTTGAGAGTTCTTAAATTTATTAAAGGCCTTATTCCTTGCTTTGATATATTCTAGAATCTTTCTGCTTTACTCGGACCCGTCTAATGAGAGCCATCACATTCACCACCTCAAGGAATCTACATTTAAAGGCTTCCCAGGCACTGTCAACCCCTACACTATCCAGCACAGGTGACCAGTCAATTTTACCCACTTGCGCCCTAAACATTTCAACAGTTTTGTGACACTTAAATATATATTTAAAACCGTCCTTGTGCAAAATGTTATAAAATGATCACTGATTCCATATACTATTACTCCACTCTGCGATATTTTGGATTTATCAGACACCAATATTAAGTCAATCATACTTTGCACTGTTTCACATACCCTGGTGGGATCTTTTATCATTTGGGTCAGAGCAAATTATCTACAGAAGTGCATAAATACATTGTGGGTTGGGCTATCCTTTTTGCAGACATCAGTATTGAAATCCCCTAACAAAACTATTTCCTCCACCAGCACAATTTCGAGACCTTCATAGAATGCATTCTGATTGGGCGGCCTGTGACACACCCCCAACAAAATCGGCTTGGTTTTGGGAAGGCAGATATTCATAGATTAAATCCGATCTGACGTTATAAGCAATGTCCGATCTTACAAAGGCACACATCCCCCAACCGTTCCGATTCCGATCCTTCCTGACAAAATAGTAATTGCCTATCTCAAACAGATGAATCCAACCATGTCTCTGTAAAACATAAGACACTCACCTCTGATTTGCGAACCAACAGGCGTATCTCATCAATCTTCGGTAGTAAGCTTCGGACGTTTAAGTGCACAAAATGTTAACTTTTCTTCCCAAAGGCCTTGCTGAATTCCCGATCCACTTGTAACTAGCCTCCCGCTGCACTGCCATCCTCCCGCTGCACTGCCTCTGGTGGCCTCTCTGCCGCTATGGCGCACCCCTCCCCAGGTGCACGCATTGCCAGCTCACCTTCACCTGCTCCGTCGTCCTCACCACTGCGTCCCCCGTCTCTCGCCTCTGGTAGCCTCTGCGCTGCTGTGGAGCCCCCCTCCTCTGATGCGCTCTCCATCCCAGGTGTGTCCTCTGGTCCCACTCCACCTTCGATGCTCACACACCTTGTGGGTACAGCACACCGACAGCAAAGATACGGTTCATTGACCCCATGCCCAAAGCTAGGATCGCTGCATTTTAGATTAATCAGCATTCCAAACATACCAGAGATTTGCTGTTACTCTTAACCCAACGTTCGCAGGAGGTGCGGGCAGCCACATTTGTGGAGGATCTTCCATAACCCCTCCCTGTTCACCGTGTCAAAAGACTTGGTGAGATAAATCTATGAACATGCAGTAGAGGTCCATGTTTTGCTCAATACATTTTAATTGTATTTGCCTGATGGTAAATATCATGTCGATTGTACTGCTACCAGGCCTGAATCCACATTGCACTTCTGGAAGGTTCTCTTCAGAGGTTAGCCTATTGACTCGGGCAAGGATCTTGGCAGTTATGGAGAGAAGTGCAATCCCTCTATAGTTGCCGCAGTCCTCTTTGCTGCCTTTGTTTTTATACAGGGCAACAATGGTAGCATCCTTGTAGTCCTGGGGCATTTCCTCGGTTTCCCAGATGCTGGTAAAGATGTCATGGAGTACTTCTGTCACCATTGGGCCAGCTGTCTTATAGAGTTCATCAGGGATACTGTCTTTGCCTGGTGCTTTCCCTGAGCCCATCATGCTAATAGTTTTTTCAGTTTCCTCGAGTGTAGGTGGTTTGTCCAGGTGATGTTGGATGGCCTTTTGGGGCACAGGATTATGGCTGAGGGGTCGACAGTGGATGGTCTGTTCAGGACATTACTGAAGTGTTCCACCCACCTACCTGCAATACTTGTTTTGTCTCTGAGGAGGATTTTGCCAGCTGCTTATCTCAGAGGTGATGTGCATGACTTCATCAGTCCGTAGATGGTTTCTGAGGCATTCAAAGAACTGTTTGGTGCAGTGTGTGTCTGCATACATTTGTGTGCGTTTTGCTAGTCCCTCCCACCATTGATCTTGCATTGATCAGAGCTGTTTCTGCAGTTTTTGAACTTGTCTCTCTTGGAGGTTGTTTAGGAAAAGACAGGAATGCAGCATTCTTTTCCTTCAGGAGCATCATGATTTCGTCGTTGTTGTCATCGAAACAGTCTTGATGGGTTCTCTTTTTAGTGCCAAGGATTTTTGTTGCTGATTCCTGTATAGTCTCTTTGAACTACTCCCATTTTTCCTAAGGCGTATCCGAGGGGATGATGCAGTTTGCAAGTTGGTTTTCCAAGCTGCCTTGCAACTGTAGGGAGGGTCTAGATTTGTTGTGCCGCCTTGGGTGGTTTAGCACGATGTGCATGCCAAGGATCGCTCTTACCATTCTATGGTCTGTGCAACACTCTTCGCCACACATGGCTCTTGTAATCTTGACATCCTTAATGTCGCGCTGTCGCACAATGACATAATCCATCAGGTGCTTGGATCTTGGGTGCATCCATGTAGTTTTGTACTTGTCTGCTTGCCTGAAGATGGTGTTGGTGATCGCGAGGCTATGCACTGAGCATTTGCTCAAGAGTAGGAGCCCATTTCCATTAGTGGTTCCCATCTTTGCCAATCACTCCTTGCCAGTTGGTGCTGTCTTTGCCCATGCTAGCGTTGAAGTCTCCAGCAATGATTAGTTTGTCACTCTGGGGAGTTGATTGGATGATGTTGTCTAGCTCTGAGTAGAACTGCTCTTTCACATTGTCAGGGCCTGGTAATGTAGGTGTGTAGGCACTGATTATTGTGGCATGCCTGATCTTGTTGAGAGGAATCCTGATTTTCATTAGACTCTCATGTATGCTGGAGGGCAAGTCTTGCAGGTGCCTAAGAAGGTTGGTTCTTATGGCAAGTCCCACCCCATGTACTCTGCCGTGTCTACTTATAGATACAGTATTTATTTATTTTATTTGAAATTTAGCAGGATGAATTCTCTTGAGATGCACAATCTCGTATTCAAGAGCGTACAAATGAAAAATACCTGAAACAAATAAACATTACTTAGTAACAAGAATAATATGGCAACTACTGTCTAATAATAATAACAATGAAATGACAATAATAATAATAATAATAATAATAATAATAATAGAAATTTAAAAAACATACATTAACAGCATGAAAAAGTTGTTGTACAACTACTAATAGGCCTACAACTAATAAAAACTACTGCTACTAATACAACTAATAAAACTAAGTACCTATAATATATACATACATACAGTGCCTTCAGAAAGTATTCACACCCCTTGACTTATCCCACATTTTGTTGTGTTACAGCCTGAATTAAAAATGTATTAAATTGAGATGTTTTGTCACTGGCATAAACACAGTACCCCATAATGCCAAAGTGGAATTATGTTTTTCTAAATTTCTACAAAATAATTGAAATTGAAAAGCTGAAATGTGTTGATTCAATAAGTATTCAAACCCTTTGTTATGGCAAGCCTTAATACGTTCAGGAGTACAAATGTGCTTAACAAGTCACATAATAAGTTGCATGGACTCACTCTGTGTGCAATAATGGTTTTTAACGTGATTTTTGAATGACTACCTAATTTCTGTACTCCACACATATAAGTATCTGTAAGGTCCCTCAGTCGAGCATTGAATTTCAAACACAGATTCAACCACAAAGACCAGGGAGCTTTTCCAATGCTTCGCAAGAAAGGGCACCTATTGGTAGATGGGTGAAAAAAGAAAAGCCGACATTGAATATCCCTTTGAGCATGGGGAAGTTATTAATTACAGTTTGGAAGGTGTATCAATACACCCAGTAACTACAAAGATACAGGCGTCCTTCCTAACTCAGTTGCTGGAGAGGAAGGAAACCGCTCAGGGATTTCACCATGAGGCCAATGGTGACTTTAAAATACACTGCTCAAAAAAATAAAGGGAACACTTAAACAACACATCCTAGATCTGAATGAATGAAATAATCTTATTAAATACTTTTTTCTTTACATAGTTGAATGTGCTGACAACAAAATCACACAAAAATTATCAATGGAAATCAAATGTATCAACCCATGGAAGTCTGGATTTGGAGTCACCCTCAAAATTAAAGTGGAAAACCACACTACAGGCTGATCCAACTTTGATGTAATGTCCTTAAAACAAGTCAAAATGAGGCTCAGTAGTGTGTGTGGCCTCCACGTGCCTGTATGACCTCCCTACAACGCCTGGGCATGCTCCTGATGAGGTGGCGGATGGTCTCCTGAGGGATCTCCTCCCAGACCTGGACTAAAGCATCCGCCAACTCCTGGACAGTCTGTGGTGCAACGTGGCGTTGGTGGATGGAGTGAGACATGATGTCCCAGATGTGCTCAATTGGATTCAGGTCTGGGGAACGGGCGGGCCAGTCCATAGCATCAATGCCTTCCTCTTGCAGGAACTGCTGACACACTCCAGCCACATGAGGTCTAGCATTGTCTTGCATTAGGAGGCACCAGCATATGGTCTCACAAGGGGTCTGAGGATCTCATCTTGGTACCTAATGGCAGTCAGGCTACCTCTGGCGAGCACATGGAGGGCTGTGCGGCCCCCCAAAGAAATGTCACCCCACACCATGACTGACCCACCGCCAAACTGGTCATGCTGGAAGATGTTGCAGGCAGCAGAACATTCTCCACGGCGTCTCCAGACTCTGTCACATCTGTCACATGTGCTCAGTGTGAACCTGCTTTCATCTGTGAAGAGCACATGGCGCCAGTGGCGAATTTGCCAATCTTCGTGTTCTCTGGCAAATGCCAAACGTCCTGCACGGTGTTGGGCTGTAAGCACAACCCCCACCTGTGGACGTCGGGCCCTCATACCACCCTCATGGAGTCTGTTTCTGACTGTTTGAGCAGACACATGCACATTTGTGGCCTGCTGGAGGTCATTTTGCAGGGCTCTGGCAGTGCTCCTCCTGCTCCTCCTTGCACAAAGGCGGAGGTAGTGGTCCTGCTGCTGGGTTGTTGCCCTCCTACGGCCTCCTCCATGTCTCTTGATGTACTGGCCTGTCTCCTGGTAGCGCCTCCATGCTCTGGACACTACGCTGAAAGACACAGCAAACCTTCTTGCCACAGCTCGCATTGATGTGCCATCCTGGATGAGCTGCACTACCTGAGCCACTTGTGTGGGTTGTAGACTCCGTCTCATGCTACCACTAGAGTGAAAGCATTGCCAGCATTCAAAAGTGACCAAAACATCAGCCAGGAAGCATAGGAACTGAGAAGTGGTCTGTGGTCACCACCTGCAGAACCACTCCTTTATTGGGGGTGTCTTGCTAATTGCCTATAATTTCCACCTGTTGTCTATTCCATTTGCACAACAGCATGTGAAATGTATTGTCAATCAGTGTTGCTTCCTAAGTGGACAGTTTGATTTCACAGAAGTGTGATTGACTTGGAGTTACATTGTGTTGTTTAAGTGTTCCCTTTATTTTTTTGAGCAGTGTAATTACAGAGTTTAACGGCTGTGATAGTAGAAAACTGAGGATGAATCAACAACATTCTAGTTACTCTACAATACTAACCTAATTGACAGAGTGAAAAGAAGGAAGCCTGTACAGAATGAAAATATTCCAAAACATGCATCCTGTTTGCAACAAGGCACTAAAGTAATACTGCACAAAATGTGGCAAAGCAATTAACTTTTTGTCCTGGATACAAAGTGTTATGTTTGGGGCAAATCCAATACAACACCTTACTGAACACCACTCTCCATATTTACAAGCATGGAGCGAAGCACAGGCAAAATCCTAGAGGAAAACCTGGTTCAGTCTGCTTTCCACCAGGCGTTGGGAGATTACTTAATCTTTCAGCAGGACTATAACCTAAAACAAGAGGCCAAACCTATAGTGGAGTTGCTTACCAAGAAGACAGTGAAAACTCCTCAGTGGCTGAATTACAGTTTTGACTTAAATTGCCATATTATGGCAAGAAGAGCTCAAATAAGCACAGAGAAACGACATTCCATCATTACTTTAAGACATGAAGGTCAGTCAATACGGAAAATTTCAAGAACTTTGAAAGTTTCTTCAAGTGCAGTCGCAAAAACCATCAAGCGCTATGATGAAACTGGCTCTCATGAGGACCGCCACAGGAAAGGAAGACCCAGAGTTACTTCTGCTGCACAGTTAACTGCACCTCAGATTGCAGCCCAAATATATGCTTCACAGAGTTCAAGTAACAGACACATCTCAACATCAACTGTTCAGAGTGGACTGCGTGAATCAGGCCTTCATGGTCGAATTGCTGCAAAGAAACCACTACTAAAGGACACCAATAATAAGAAGAGACATGCTTGTGTTTTTGGCACTGCTGTCCTGTCCCCCTCCCTCTCAGCTTGTTTTGGGTTTCACCGTACTGCAGGACAATACCAGCCCAGCCTAGGAGTGTATATGTTTCTCCATTTATGAATTATGAAAAGAGTTAGCTCTTTTGTTTATGAATTATTACTGATCCACCTGCCTCAACAGAAAATAAGCTGGAACAAATGCATTTACAGCGTAAAGCCAACCAATATTGTTCTTTTAAAAATATATAGGTTTTATCTGAATTACTGTTTGAATTACACCAATGGGGTCAACCAAAAACAAAGCCTACAACTCATTTTGAAAGGAGAATTCATTTGGAGAGAAGAAACAGGGTTTTTCACATGCCATTGCTTTGTATGAAGTTATGAATAAATATAACCACATGCTTTTTGATTGTGTCTACAGTAACAAAAACAGCAGCTAGAGAGACACATTAAAGACATCCCCTGGATCTGATCTTCTTCACTGCAAAGGGCCGGGATTCATTCAAAGTGCGTTCTACATCTGCGAAAGTGCGTTCTACCACTGCACACTGAATTACCCACAATGTGCTTTTTAAAGGGAATTTCCCCAATGTTCGCGGAGATTGTCATTCATGGTAGCTGCGGATGTCGGTTCAAGCGTAAATTACCTTTAAAAGGCACCTTCGACATCGACTAAACAAGAGCGATTCGTTTATTGGTCAATTTGTTTTCAGATTGAATGCCGGCCTAGGCTACCATTGGCTGCCACTGAAGAATAACATTTGAAACCAGGGAACTGCTAAGTTCTCCCTCTTGAATGTAAACTCATGTAAACTAATTTGATTGAATTATACTTGTTTTATTTTAATGGGCAGTTTGTTCTTTCATCTTGAAATAGGAATGTCTACTATTATATTTGATGTTGATATGACTTGTTTTCATGAAGCAAATATATAATGCTATATGTTCAAATGGACGAAAGAGAAAATGAACAGGTGAATAAGGGACAGAACATCAGAAAGGAAAGCAAAACAAAAACAAAGAGGTCATGAATATGGAACGCCGATTTCCATGTGATTTAAATATTCATGACAGAACGATTAGTATGTCATAACGCAATTATCGGATTCAACACAGAAACAAAAAACTCTGGCTTGATTGATCTCATCACGATATAATCAATAATGGATTCCTCCAATCATAGTTCTGGGAACACACACAGACACACAGAAACACAGACACACAAACGCACAAACATACACAGACAGACAGACACACAGACAGACACACACACACACCCCACAAACACACACATGCACGCACACAAGCAAGCATGCCCACATGTTTTCACAGTCACACAAATGCAAGCATGCATGCACATACATACAGTGGGGAAAAAAGTATTTAGTCAGCCACCAATTGTGCAAGTTCTCCCACTTAAAAAGATGAGAGAGGCCTGTAATTTTCATCATAGGTACACGTCAACTATGACAGACAAAATGAGAAAAAAAATCCAGAAAATCACATAGTAGGATTTTTAATGAATTGATTTGCAAATTATGGTGGAAAATAAGTATTTGGTCAATAACAAAAGTTTCTCAATACTTTGTTATATACCCTTTGTTGGCAATGACACAGGTCAAACGTTTTCTGTAAGTCTTCACAAGGTTTTCACACACTGATAACGAGTGACGAGTGGAGGACAGAGGAGCCTCTTAAAGAAGAAGTTACAGGTCTGTGAGAGCCAGAAATCTTGCTTGTTTGTAGGTGACCAAATACTTATTTTCCACTATAATTTGCAAATAAATTCATTAAAAATCCTACAATGTGATTTTCTGGATTTTTTTTCTCAATTTGTCTGTCATAGTTGACGTGTACCTATGATGAAAATTACAGGCCTCTCTCATCTTTTTAAGTGGGAGAACTTGCACAATTGGTGGCTGACTAAATACTTTTTTTCCCCACTGTATGCACACACTCACTCATGCTTGCATGGTCTTGTGCATCCATTAACGTACACAAACACGCACGAATGCAGACACGCACACACACATGCATGTACACATACAGACACACACACACACACACAGACACACACACACACATGCACGCACACAAGCAAGCATGCACACGTTTGCACAGTCACACAAACGCAAGCATGCATGCAGATACATGTACACACTCACTCATGCTTGCATGGTCTTACACACCCATTAACGTACACAAACACGCTTGCACGCACGCACACACACACACACACACACACAACAACACACACACACAAAAATCCTATACACACCTTTTCTATTCACATACTGTCCATGCTGTCCATTTTTCTGCAAATCTAAGCATACCTCTTGAGCTGTCTGTATCCTCCTGACTGGTGGTTATTTTTTTAAATAAATTAAATATGCTTCTCTACATCTCTGCTAAAATCTGGGTAATAGATTGAAGGGAATGTGAGTCTTATTCAGTACATTTTGTTATTGCTTGCTTTTCTAAAGTCTACCAACCTTGCCAGTACACATACCAGCTAAGATAGTTAGACAAGCTAGGTACTTGATTGATAGCCTGAAATGGCTTCTTGGTAGCTAGTTATGAGATTGGGAACCTATCTGGGCTAGCTAAAGCCAACTTCATGTAATTGCTAGGTGTATACTAGTAGTACTACAGAGAAACAACAACAACAACAACAACAAAACAGGACAAATCTGAGGGGGCACGTGCACGGAAGCAAAATTCCTGCAGTTCTATCAATTTTGCAATGTGGTTTTGTATTGTGTATTTAAATACTGTATTCTCGATATAGCTCATTCTATTAGTTTTACTACTGTACATTGCATTTTAGTTACACTGTTTATACACTGCACATATTTATTTACATACTGGAGTCTTGACATAGCTCACTCTAATATACAGTGCATTCGGAAAGTATTCAGACCCCTTGACTTTTTCCACATTTTGTTACGTTATAACCTTATTCTAAAATGGATTAACTAAATTTGATTCCTCATCAATCTGCACACAATACCCCATAATGAAAAAGCGAAAACTGGTTTTTATAAATTTTTGCTAATTTATTAAGAATCAAAAACTGAAATACCTTATTTACATAAGTATTCAGACCCTTTGCAATGAGTCTCGAAATTGAGATCAGGTGCATCCTGTTTCCATTGCTCATCCTTGAGATGTTTCTAAAACTTGATTGGAAACGACCTGTGGTAAATTCAATTGATTGGACATGATTTGGAAAGGCACACACCTGTCTATATAAGGTCCCACAGTTCACAGTGCATGTCAGAGCAAAAACCAAGCCATGAGGTCGAAGGAATTGTCCGTAGAGCTCCGAGACAGGATTGTGTCAAGGCACAGATCTAGGGAAGGGTACCAAAACATTTCTGCAGCATTGAAGGTCCCCAACAACACAGTGGCCTCCATCATTCTTAAATGGAAGAAGTTTGGAACCAACAAGACTCTTCCTAAAGCTGGCCGCCCGTCCAAACTGAGCAATCGGAGGAGAAGGGCCTTGGTCAGGGAGGTGACCAAGAACACGATGGTCACTCTGACAGAGCTCTAGAATTCCTCTGTGGAGATGGGAGAATCTTCCAGAAGGACAACCATCTCTGCAGCACTCCACCAATCGGGCCTTTATTTTAGAGTGGCCAGATGGAAGCCACTCCTCAGTAAAAGGCACATGACTATCCCGCTTGGAGTTTGCCAAAAGGCACCTAAAGACTTTCAGACCATGATAAACAAGATTCTCTGGTCTGATGAAACCAAGATTGAACTCTTTGGCCTGAATACCAAGCATCACGTCTGGAGGAAACCAGGCACCGCTCATCACCTGGTCAATACCATCCGTACGGTGAAGCATGGCAGCATCGTGCTGTGGGGATGTTTATCAGCGGCAGGGACCGGGAGACTATTCAGGATCGAGGGAAAGATGAACAGAGCAAAGTACAGAGAGATTCTTGATGAAAACCTGCTCCAGAGAGCACAGGACCTCAGACTGGTGCGAAGGTTCACCTTCCAACAGGACAACAACCCTAAGCACACAGCCAAGACAACGCAGGAGTGGCTTCGGGATAAGTCTCTGAATGTTCTTGAGTGGCCCAACCAGAGCCTGGACTTGAACCCGATCGAACATCTCTGGAGAGACCTGAAAATAGCTGTGCAGCGATGCTCCACATCCAACCTGACAGAGCTTGAGAGGATCTGCAGAGAAGAATGGGAGAAACTTCCCAAATACAGGTGTGCCAAGCTTGTAGCGTCATACCCAAGAAGACTCAAGGCTGTAATCACTGCCAAAGGTGCTTCAACAAAGTACTGAGTAAAGGGTCTGAATACTTATTATTTAATCAATTTTAGAATAAGGCTGTAACAGAACAAAATGTGAAAAAAAATAAGTTGTCTGAATACTTTCCGAATGCACTGTATCTACAGCTATACATACCATTCATAGGATATGTATTGTAAATTCATCCGGTGTATAAACGTCTAGATTTAATTTGCATTACTATTAAAGTGCTATTTGGGTTAATTGTATTCGTTCCAACATTTGAAGATATATTTATTTTTACTAAAACATTTTTGATTATACATTTTACTGCATTGTTAGGAGCTATTAACATAAGCATTTCCGCGCTATAGCTATACCATCTGTGTAAGGGTTGGTGTGAATTGTGACCCAGGTGTGGAGCAGGATAGACAGTAGGCAGTAGGCAAGGATGGTGAAACAAGGATCTTTACTGGTGGTCCAAAAGCCAGGATACAAAACAACGGACTATTCACGAAAACAAATGAGGAGCACATAGGTCTCCAAAAAATAGGCTGAGAGCAAACAATATGAAATACTAACTCTGACTGGAAAAACACAATGACACAGGGAGAACACTTCTCGAGTACATGTAACTCCGTCACGTGATCCGACACTGATACGTACTTCTTGACATCAAGGAACTAGCAGAGAAAACTGAGCAAGGGAAAACAGGGAAGTGAGGGCATAAATACACAAGTGAATCAGATAGACACAGGTGACACCAATAGGCAGATAATTAGTCCCGACTGTGAGTGAGGAGGTGCCTATGGTTGTCAGAGGATGACACCTAGTGGGTCGCTCCGGAACTGCGACCCACTCCTGTAACACATCTGTTAAACTGTGTACGCAACCAATCAATTTCGAATTCGATTCTATTGGACACACACACACACCTTTCTGACAGCTGTTTTGTTGTACAAACAACAATTAGTACACAAAGTAAAGAAAATATAGATAGAAAATGTATGCTGTTTTTGCACGTGTTTTATGCTACAAATGACAAAATTCCTTTAAAAACTCTGTCTGTGCTGTTTTAAGCTTAGTAAGTTTAAAATGTAAACAATGAATACAAACCAATGATAACATACCGGTGCATTTTGTTATTTGATGTTCTATCTTTGATCCCCAATGGTAAGGCTAGGCACCCCAACATCACTGAGCAAGGGTCACTACACTACTGTGGAAGAGCTGAGGCTAAAGAGCTATCACAAATGAGCCCTTCTTGACGTGGAAGCATATTGTACATTCAGGGCTAGATAGGGAATATCTGTGGTAGTCAAATAATGGCAAACAACTGCTGTTTGTTTTGTAAAATATTATGTACGGTATTAGTGAGGAGATGTTGAACACAAGGTCAGTTATTCCCCTCTTCCTCCCATCCCCACATCGCCCGCGGAGAGAATCTAACAGACAGATCATGTGGAAGCCTTGAGCTGTGTGTGTATCTGTGTGTGTGTCTGTGTGCTGAGAGGGTGAGTAGATAAGGCAGGATAGCGCTCCAGGTTGGGTCCTCCACTTGTAAAGTGTTCCATTGTGCATAACGGTTTCTGAGTGTCTAGACATGCCTACATGTAAAGCTCATTCTGATGCTCTTAAAAACCTTTCTCCCTCTCTTCCTTCTCTGCCGGTCTCTCGTTTGCTCACTCCATCTTTCTTCCACAGTCCCTCTCTCTCAGCCCCCCTAAACATAGAGGCCTTATGAAAATGAATTTAAGTAAAAGAAGAGTTACCAAGGTGTTTACCTGGGGATTTTATGGTACCTAAAGAAATGTCTCTCTCTCTCTCTCTCCCTCCCTCCACTGTATTTCCTCCCTCGTTCTCTGTGGTTGCTCATCTTCGACTGGGTGTTACTGCCTGAGGGCTTGAGACATGACTTTAGTGTGTCTAGTCGCTGTACAGCTGTGCTCGCTGCCTTCCCCAGTCACCACACAGAGAGCTGTGCCTAATAACACAGTTCTGAGGCCAAGGCCAGCCATGCCCATCTCTCTTTCCCACTCTTTTTCTTCTCTCTTCATCCTTTCACCCTCTAGTCTTCTACCCCACCATCTCATCTCCCCATTCATTCCTTTCTTTTATCTTAATGTATCCAGGTTATAGTCTTGTTGGGATAAAGAAATCTCCTTTGGAAAAGAGACGTGGTGCAATTTAGCTGCAGGGTGATCTAGTCTGTTCTTCTATTCTCTCTTAAAAATATGTATTTGACCTGTGGTGTTCCGAGCAGGTCTGATAGACTAGTGAGTTGAGGACACCAGTCTAATATAGAGGGGAGATGTTTGGGCTGCTAATACAATACAATAGGACAGGAGTCTCGCGTTTGATTACTGCATGAGATTATTCTCAACGTGGCAGCTAGTGCCCAAATATTAAATAAATGGAAGCCGTGCACACAGGCATACCTGTTACAGACTCTATACTTTGGGGCAAATAA
Organism: Coregonus clupeaformis; assembly: GCF_020615455.1. Taxonomy (NCBI): domain Eukaryota; kingdom Metazoa; phylum Chordata; class Actinopteri; order Salmoniformes; family Salmonidae; genus Coregonus; species Coregonus clupeaformis. The sequence continues at coordinate 26,731,797 of NC_059207.1, forward strand.
GAAAGCATGTTTTCTCTTTGCTAATGTTGCTTTTGTTCACAGTGAGGAAGCGATATCTGCCCATTCTCAGATTTCCTATTCATCTTCTCATATTCATTGTGTGGTCCCACCGGTTATACAAATACACACACACACACACCCATACACCCCCACACCCACCCACACACACACACACACACACACACACACACACAGAGGATAGGTTCAGGAATAGGATCTAGCCAGGAGGCAGTGAGAGGACAACGAGTTTGCCGTAGAGAGGACGTTCCAAAAACATTAAAGCAAAGGCTCATGGGACAATTGGATCAAAACGTACCGTACATACTGTACATCAAAGGTATCCATTTATTCAACCCTGGACCTGATCAGCAGTATTCAATGACACCCTCTTTGAAAGACACAGTAGTACTCTGACAGTACCAAGCAGAACAGACATGGGACGTGTTAATTAGGGCACTCAATGGAAAACGTTTAAAAACTGTTTTCAAAAGAAAAAGATATTTTATTTATTTATGTAAATGTAGTCCCTCCCTGTTTTAAATCAGTTTTCTTCTGTTTGGTGCCTAATGAACATTACATTTTAGTCATTTAGCAGACGCTCTTATCCAGAGCGACTTACAGTTAGTGAGTGCATACATTAAAAAATATATATGTTTTCATACTGGCCCCCCGTGGGAATCGAACCCACAACCCTGGCATTGCAAACGCCATGCTCTACCAACTGAGCTACACAGGGCCGAACATGGCCCTGGTGTCTGGGTTAGCCTCTGAAGTAATGGTTGTATCAACGCGCATGCTCTGCCCTCCTGAAGATCTGTACTTTTCAGACATCTGTAGTATTTCCTGTGTTTGAGGGGCGCAAAATCCACTTGTCACATCTGGTTGGATTGATTGCTTTCATTTTACTCTGGCAACTCTTTCCCACTTGCTTGTGCCATTCCTCCAACTCAATATTAGGAAGGTGTTCCTAATGTTTGGTATACTCAGATTTTTTGTATTTTTATACCTGAATTCCCACCACAATGCATTTGTAGTATCTTCGTCCATTGTCCAACGGTTGCATTTTACACATTTCGAAGACTGTTGCTAATCGTTGGTCTGTCCAACACTGGGATCACTATGACCAATAGGTAATGTCATGTCTCTGTCATGTGTGCCTCCTTAAGCATTGTTTGTGTTGGTTGTTAAGCTCTCCCTCAGCAATGTGCTTCTAGTGGAGATGTTTTTATTGTTGTTGAGGATGTAGTATGTCCTATAGCATTGTTTCTGCCCTGTGTTGTACGACTCCCCAAGCTTTGTTTGTGCTGTGTGTCTTACGGCGTAGTTTTTGTATTTTGCATAATCTGTGCCGAGTATGTGTGTGTGTCCTGCAGCGTTGTTTCTGTTGTGTGCGCCACTGTAATGCTGTTGCCCTCAGTGAGCACAGCCCAGCCAGCAGGCCCAGTTCTGTTTTGCTTCCATGTGTCACTTTGAGTCATCAGTCAACCTGTCATCGCCATGGCGACTACACAGTGACATATGCCCACTTGTCTGCTCTATGACGGACACATCCACTGAAGGACAGATACCGAGAGATGGAAACGCTTTGGCACCAAAACTCACATCTCTGCATCTTGGTTCCAGTGTGTGTGTTTGTGTGTGTGTGTGTGTGTGTATGTGTGTGTGGGGGGGGGGGGGGGGTCTTTTACTTTTAATATATTAGCAAACATTTCTAAAAACCTGTTTTCGCTTTGTCATGTGTAGATTGATGAGGAACATTTTCTATTTAATCAATTTTAGAATAAGGCTGTAACGTAACAAAATGTGGAAAAAGTCAAGGGGTCTGAATGATTTCCGAATGCACTGTACTTGTCTATTTTCACATATTAGGTTAATGTGTGTATTTTTACATAGATGAGTGTATTTTTACGTATTAAGGTAATGTTACGTTTACGCATGTTACAGATGTAGGATATTAACCCACCGTGGCCTCAGAGCATTTTGTATTATTCTGTTCGTAAATCCGAGACACTCCATTTAGTGTGAAACGTATGTTACATTTCGTATTGTATGTTTACATTAACCTAACTGCTCAAAAAAATAAAGGGAACACTTAAACAACACAATGTAACTCCAAGTCAATCACACTTCTGTGAAATCAAACTGTCCACTTAGGAAGCAACACTGATTGACAATACATTTCACATGCTGTTGTGCAAATGGAATAGACAACAGGTGGAAATTATAGGCAATTAGCAAGATACCCCCAATAAAAGACTGGTTTTGCAGTTGGTGACTACAGACCACTTCTCAGTTCCTATGCTTCCTGGCTGATGTTTTGGTCACTTTTGAATGCTGGCGGTGCTTTCACTCTAGTGGTAGCATGAGATGGAGTCTACAACCCACACAAGTGGCTCAGGTAGTGCAGCTCATCCAGGATGGCACATCAATGCGAGCTGTGGCAAGAAGGTTTGCTGTGTCTTTCAGCGTAGTGTCCAGAGCATGGAGGCGCTACCAGGAGACAGGCCAGTACATCAGGAGACGTGGAGGAGGCCGTAGGACGGTAACAACCCAGCAACAGGACTGCTACCTCCGCCTTTGTGCAAGGAGGAGCAGGAGGAGCACTGCCAGAGCCCTGCAAAATGACCTCCAGAAGGCCACAAATGTGAATGTGTCTGCTCAAACGGTCAGAAACAGACTCCATGAGGGTGGTATGAGGGCCCGACGTCCACAGGTGGGGGTTGTGCTTACAGCCCAACACCGTGCAGGACGTTTGGCATTTGCCAGAGAACACCAAGATTGGCAAATTCGCCACTGGCGCCCTGTGCTCTTCACAGATGAAAGCAGGTTCACACTGAGCACGTGACAGATGTGACAGAGTCTGGAGACGCCGTGGAGAACGTTCTGCTGCCTGCAACATCCTCCAGCATGACCGGTTTGGCGGTGGGTCAGTCATGGTGTGGGGTGGCATTTCTTTGGGGGCCGCACAGCCCTCCATGTGCTCGCCAGAGGTAGCCTGACTGCCATTAGGTACCGAGATGAGATCCTCAGACCCCTTGTGAGACCATATGCTGGTGCGGTTGGCCCTGGGTTCCTCCTAATGCAAGACAATGCTAGACCTCATGTGGCTGGTGTGTGTCAGCAGTTCCTGCAAGAGGAAGGCATTGATGCTATGGACTGGCCTGCCCGTTACCCAGACCTGAATCCAATTGAGCACATCTGGGACATCATGTCTCGCTCCATCCACCAACGCCACGTTGCACCAAAGACTGTCCAGGAGTTGGCGGATGCTTTAGTCCAGGTCTGGGAGGAGATCCCTCAGGAGACCATCCGCCACCTCATCAGGAGCATGCCCAGGTGTTGTAGGGAGGTCATACAGGCACGTGGAGGCCACACACACTACTGAGCCTCATTTTGACTTGTTTTAAGGACATTACATCAAAGTTGGATCAGCCTGTAGTGTGGTTTTCCACTTTAATTTTGAGGGTGACTCCAAATCCAGACCTCCATGGGTTGATACATTTGATTTCCATTGATAATTTTTGTGTGATTTTGTTGTCAGCACATTCAACTATGTAAAGAAAAAAGTATTTAATAAGATTATTTCATTCATTCAGATCTAGGATGTGTTATTTTAGTGTTCCCTTTATTTTTTTGAGCAGTGTATTATTTTGTGGATATCCATAATCCATTTCGTATTATATTTTACGAATTACAATTTGTATGATACAGTATGTTATGAATTGCAATTTGTACAATATGTTACGAATTGCAATTAGTACAATATGTTACGAATTTGCAAAACGTATTATATGTTAAGAATTCCAATTTGTTGTGACTAATGTTAGCTAGGTGGCTAGGTTGCTAACGCTAACGTTAGCTAGCTGGCTAACATTAGCTCGGCTAAAGGTTAAGGTTAGGGTTAAGGTTAGGGTTAGGAGTTAGGTTAAAGGGTTAAGGTTAGGGGAAGGGTTACCTAAAATGGTTAAGGTTAGGGTTAGGGGAAGGGTTAGCTAACATGCAAAGTGGTTGCAAAGTAGCAAAAAATTAGTAAGTTGCTAATTAGCTAAAATGCTAAAGTTGTCCGTGATGAGATTCTAACATGCAACCTTTGGGTTGCTAGACGTTCGCAATACCGCCAATATGTTCACATACACACAAACTGAGCTTCCCATACAAACATTCAACTTGAAACGAAACCACTCACTATACAACCTCTCTTAGAATTGATTTCCAGTCTGTTTAAGTCAATTTCTTTAAAAAACCCACATTTTTCAAATACTGTGTTTATTTCAGTATGAGACTAATAATAAAAATAATAAAATTAAAAAATGACTGGAGATTTGTTGTGTTTGTTAAATCACCCCAATGTATGTACACCCCTAATGTGAGCACATGCAGTGTGAGCAGATGAAATGTCACCACTGGTCTCTAATCATCCACCTCTCACACTCAGGGCATGTTTAGCATTTAAGCTTCCCAAACAGGACTGCTAACATTTAACGCCAGGGAAAGGACAGTGGCGGAGGTTGCCTCAGCCCCTCTGGATGGGCTGCAGGGAAGTTTTAATTCTTGCCATCATGGTTCATTTGTTCCCCAGATTCCCCAACTGAATCCCTGCAATGACCACTCATGTGTGCATCCCCAATGAATTATTTAGGAGAGGGAAGAGGAAGGGAACAGGGAAGAGAAATGAGTGGAGATGATGGAGGCTTTGAGTAGGGGAGGAGAGGTGAGAGCAGAGGAGATGATGGAGGCTTGGAGTAGGGGAGGAGAGATGAGAGGAGAGGAGAGGAGATGATGGAGGCTTGGAGTAGGGTAGGAGAGGTGAGAGGAGAGGAGATGATGGAGGCTTGGAGTAGGGGAGGAGAGATGAGAGGAGAGGAGATGATGGAGGCTTGGATTAGGGGAGGAGAGGTGAGAGGAGTGGAGATGATGGAGGCTTGGAGTAGGGGAGGAGAGATGAGAGGAGAGGAGATGATGGAGGCTTGGAGTAGGGGAGGAGAGGTGAGAGGAGAGGAGATGATGGAGTCTTGGAGTAGGGGAGGAGAGATGAGAGGAGAGGAGATGATGGAGGCTTGGAGTAGGGGAGGAGAGGTGTGGAAAATAAAGATGGGAGGTGGGTGGATGGGAGGGAGGTGAGAAGAGAGGTGGGAGAAAGGGAGAGTGGAGAAGAGGGAAGTAAAGTGGGAGGTAAAGTGAAAATACTACATTGTGACCGAGGTCTGACTGAGACTTTGTATTCAGGAGAACTGAATACTTACAGACACACTATATGCTGGATGTGCGTGTGTTTGTACATTTTACATTTTTTGTAATTTAGCAGACGCTCTTATCCAGAGCGACTTACAGTTAGTGAATGCATACATGTTTTTTTTAAATATTTTATTTTATTAATTTTTTCATACTGGCCCCCCGTGGGAAACGAACCCACATCCCTGCCGGCCAAACCCTCCCCTACCTTGGACGACGCTGGACCAATTGTACGTCGCCCATGGGTCTCCCGGTCGCGGCTGGTTGCGACAGAGCCTGGACTCAGGATCTCTAGTGGCACAACTAGCACTGCGATGCAGTGCCTTAGACCACTGCGCCACATGGGGTCTGTTTCTTACATTTGTGCTATGCTACATCCTTTTCAGATTGTATTGCTAATTTCCATAATTCATTAGACTTTCTCTCTCTTTATCTGTCTATTCATTTATCTCTCCTCTGTAGCAATTAACCCATTTTACAAGCGATATTGAATCCCAGTGATTGTGTGTTGCATTAGAGAAGGGCAATTCCAGAATTTCTGTAAAATCAGTTTTACACAAGCTCAGTTAAATATCTGCTCTGAATTAAGATTCAACGATGTCTGCAGAAAGAATGGGGTGTCAGCTATGACATGACACATTGACTTTGAACAAATCTATTTTGGTTATTGAACTACAGTAAGTAAAGTGGATTTATACCCGGTAACGGAATTGCAGTAATGGAATTTCATCATGGGTCCCTGATCTGTACTACACAGAAATGAATAATTATGGATATGAATGTCACTCTTCATGGTGATGTATCCTAAATATGTACACAAATGTATACATATGCAATATCTGTAACGATCCCGGCAGTCTGAGTCGGGTCCTGTCTGGTGACTAGTTTTTCTGTTCGTGATCTCCAGTTTCCCGAGGGTTCGGGAACGCTCCGGGGAGCTCTCTTGAGTTCCGCACCTGCATCCCATCAGCAATCTGCACACCTGGTCCTGATCATCACCCTTCTTAGGCTCTGGCCTAACATCCAGTCCCTGCCGGATCGTTAGCCATGAACAGTAGGTTTACCAGAGTATCAGTCTTTGAGCCTAGCGTTAGTTTTGTTGTTTTTGCACCGTTTGGTTTGTTGCTTACTTACCCCCGTTTTGTTCCATCTGCAGTCACCCGTCCGGAACCTTCATCCAACCTCTGCCTGGTGGTCGGCGGCTGCCGACCCAGGATGGGATCAACCACTGCTCCCCCAACAACTAATCAACGCCGCCCGCTCTGTTCCCGGATTATTCAGCATCACTCTTGAATTTGTAATAAACACTCACCTTCGTTTCAACTTACCTTGTCCTGGTCTGCTTCTGGGTTCTGGCTTAGCAACTCGTGACAGAACGATCCGGCCAGTAATGAACCCAGCGGACCTGGACTCTGTTCGCCATGCCATTACCCATCAGGAGAAGATGTTGGGCCATCATAGCACGGTACTACAGGAGATCGCGTTGTCAGTTCGGAACCTTTCTACCGGTCTGACGGAGGTCCAGAACCAACGCAAGTTTCCGGTGGAGGATCCACTACCGGTTTCACCCATCTCGCCTGCCGCTTCTGGAGCTGTGTCCTTCCGTGAGCCCAAGGTTCCGACGCCGGATAGATATGAGGGGGAGCTGGAAAGATGCCGTTCCTTCCTTATGCAGTGTGGATTAGTGTTCGATCTACAGCCCTACTCTTATGCCACAGACAAGGCTAGGATAGCCTTTGTGATTGCGTTGCTGCGTGGTCGAGCGCTGGAGTGGGCTTCAGCCGTTTGGGAACGACAAGACCCCTGCATGGCTTCATACCAGGGGTTCACGGCCGAGATGAGGAAGCTCTTCGACCATTCCGTCCGAGGGAGGGACGCAGCTAGGCGCCTGTTTTCGCTTCACCAAGGAACTCGCAGCGTGGCCGACTTCGTGATCGAGTTCAAGACGTTGGCTGTGGAGAGTGGGTGGAACGAGGAGTCTCTGCAAGCGGCCTTTTACCAGGGTCTGTCGGAGCAGCTCAAGGATGAGTTGATCTCCTATCCGGAGCCTAGTGACCTGGACAGCTTGGTAGCCTTGTCTATTCGGGTGGATAATCGAGTCCGAGAGCGAAGGAGGGAGAAGCAATGGGGTCCGTCCAATCGATCAGCTTCTCAGTTCCCAGTCGGGTCGGGTGGTGGACCAGAACACGTCGATCATTCTCCACCACAAAGGATTAGTGGAGAGGTCCTCTCTCCCGATTCTGAACCCATGCAAGTGGGGCGGCACGGGTTAACCAAGGAGGAGCGTCAACATAGACGTAAGACCAACTGCTGCCTCTACTGTGGTAGCTCGGGACATTACATCTCCACTTGTTCCCGGCGGTCGTCAAACTGCCCGGCTCGCTAAAGTTGGGAGGACTTTTAGCGAGCCAGTTTCAACCTCTCAGTACCTCTGTCAGACCCCGTTTCCCGGCTACCCTTGTGAACAGGAATCAGAGCTTAGCGATTAACGCTTATCGATTCAGGTGCCGATGGAAGCTTTCTTGATGCCGAGTTGGTGGAACAGCTGGGGCTTTCCAAGGAGCAATTGCGGAAGCCATTGAAGCGACCACTCTGAACGGCAGTAGTCTGGCACGTATCACGATGAGGACTGAACCGGTTAAGATGCGGTTGTCGGGGAATCATTCTGAGATGATTTCATTCTTCATTCTGCCGTCTTCCCATGTTCCTCTGGTCCTTGGATACCCCTGGCTGAAGGAACACAATCCCACGTTCGATTGGGTGACGGGCAAGGTAACGAGTTGGAGCCTTGATTGTCATGCTAACTGTCTCAAGACTGCCTGCCCCCATTCGGTTCCCAGTCAGGTGATTGAGGCTAAACCCCCAGATTTGTCCCTGGTTCCCGAGACATATCACGATTTGGGGGAAGTTTTCAGTAAGCAGAAGGCTCTGTCACTCCCTCCCCCACCGACCATATGATTGTGCCATCAACCTGTTCCCTGGAGCTGTCTACCCCAAGGGAAGGTTATACAGTATCTCCCGACCTGAACGTGAGGCTTTGGAGACCTACATCAAGGAGTCCCTAGCTGCTGGTCTCGTTCGTCCCTCGTCATCACCCCTGGGGGCAGGATTCTTCTTTGTGGGTAAGAAGGATGGCTCTCTTCGACCGTGTATTGATTATCGGGGGTTGAATGACATCACGGTCAAGAACAAGTATCCCCTGCCCTTGATGAGTTCTGCCTTCGACTCCTTACAGGGTGCTACGGTGTTCACCAAGCTAGACCTACGCAATGCGTATCACATGGTCCCGGATCAGAGAGGGGGACGAGTGGTTGACGGGGTTTCAATACACCGATGGGTCACTTCGAGTATCAGGTGATGCCGTTTGGACTGACCAATGCCCCAGCGGTATTCCAGAGTATGGTGAACGACGTCCTGAGAGATATGATCGGTCTCTTTGTGTTTGTTTACCTGGATGACATTCTGATCTTCTCGAAGGAACCTTCCGACCACGCCCAGCATGTCCGGCAGGTTCTGCAGCGATTGTTGGAGAATCGCCTGTTCGTGAAGGCCGAGAAGTGCGAGTTTCACGCCCACACGACATCCTTTCTCGGGTACATCATCTCCAGGGGAGAGATTAGGATGGACCAGGAGAAGGTTAGAGCGGTTCTGGAATGGGCCCAGCCCGGTACGAGATTGCAGCTCCAGAGATTTTTGGGGTTTGCGAATTTCTACCGCAGATTCATCCGGGGATTACAGCCGTGTGGCCGCTCCGTTAACTGCCTTGACTTCCAGTATCAGGACCTTCAAGTGGAATCCGGAGGCGGATCGAGCGTTTCTGGATTTGAAGAGGCGATTCACCAACGCACCGATTCTCTCTCAACCGGACACGGCCCGTCAGTTCGTCGTTGAAGTGGGACGCGTCTGATGTGGGAGTTGGCGCCATCCTGTCGCAGCGATGCTCCACGGACAGTAAACTCCATCCCTGCGCCTACTACTCTCGTCGCCTTTCGCCTGCGGAGAGGAATTACGATGTGGGTAACCGGGAGCTTCTCGCGGTGAAACTTGCCTTGGAGGAGTGGCGCCACTGGTTGGAGGCGGAGCAACCGTTTATTGTCTGGACTGACCACAAGAATCTTGCTTACGTGCAATCGGCTAAACGTCTCAACTCCCGTCAGGCCAGGTGGGCGTTGTTTTTCGGACGATTCAAGTTTTCCCTGACGTTCGACCTGGATCTAAGAACGGCAAGGCGGACGCCTTGTCCCGGATGTTCTCCAAGACGGAGGAGAGTGGGTCCAAGACCGAGACAATTCTCCCCCGGAACTGCGTCGTGGGAGCAGTTATGTGGAAGATTGAGGAGGAGGTGCTGGCGGCCCTTCGGACTCAGCCCGGGCCCGGTAACGGCCCACCCGGTCGGTTGTTTGTGCCTGAGTCGGTTCGTCCTGCTGTCCTCAAATGGTCCCACGCCAGCAAGATGGCTTGTCACCCTGGCGTGGCTCGGACAATGGCGTTTCTTCGCAGACGTTTTTGGTGGCCTGCCATGGCCGAGGATACTCGGGGGTTTTGTTGCTGCCTGTCCAGTGTGTGCGCAGAATAAGAGTACCAATCGGCCCAGCTCTGGACTACTTCACCCCCTTCCTATTCCCCGGCGACCATGGTCGCATCTGGCCCTGGACTTCGTCACTGGGTTGCCCGCTTCTGAGGGGAACACGGTCGTTCTGACTATCGTGGACAGATTCAGCAAGTTCGCCCACTTTGTGCCAATTGCCAAGCTTCCCTCTGCCTCGGAGACGTCCGAGATCCTGGTTAAGGGAGGTTTTCAGGGTCCACGGTTTGCCCAGTGATATCGTTTCCGACCGTGGCCCTCAGTTTACCTCTGCTGTCTGGAAGTCCTTCTGTTTGGCCATTGGAGCTACAGTCAGTCTCACATCTGGTTTTCACCCCCAATCCAATGGTCAGGCGGAGAGAGCCAACCAGAAGATGGAATCCACGCTACGCTGTCTGGTCTCTTCCAACCCCACCTCCTGGGTCTCTCAGTTGCCTTGGGTTGAGTATGCCCACAATACTCTCCCTACATCTGCCACTGGGATGTCTCCCTTCCAGTGCCTGTATGGCTACCAACCTCCCCTGTTCCCTTCTCAGGAGAAGGAGCTCTCAGTGCCTTCTGTTCAGGCCCATATTCGTCGTTGCCACCGGACCTGGCATCGGGCCAGAAAGGCACTCCTTAGAGTTTCGGACCGGTATCAGCTCCAGGCGAATCGTCGCCGGATCCCCGCTCCCACCTATACCATCGGAGATAGGGGTTTGGTTGGCCACACGGGATCTTCCGTTACGGACTGAGTCTAGGAAGTTGTTACCGAAGTTCATTGGTCCGTTTGTGGTGGAGAAGGTGATCAATCCAGTGGCAGTTCGACTCAAACTACCGAGGACGCTCAGAGTCCATCCCACCTTTCATGTCTCCTGCCTCAAGCCTGTCTTCCTCAGTCCTCTGTTGCCTCCTCCGCCTCCTCCTCCTCCTCCTCGGATGATCGGAGGTGGTCCTGCCTACACGGTGCGTCGCATCATGGATTCCAGACGGCGGGGCCGGGGTTTCCAGTATCTCGTGGACTGGGAGGGGTATGGTCCTGAAGAGAGGAGTTGGATTCCGCGGCGACAGGTCCTAGATGCTGACCTCATCAGTGACTTCTACCGCCTCCATCCTGGCGCTCCGGGAGTCCGCCCGGTGGCGTTCGTCGGAGGGGGGGTACTGTAACGATCCCGGCAGTCTGAGTCGGGTCCTGTCTGGTGACTAGTTTTTCTGTTCGTGATCTCCAGTTTCCCGAGGGTTCGGGAACGCTCCGGGGAGCTCTCTTGAGTTCCGCACCTGCATCCCATCAGCAATCTGCACACCTGGTCCTGATCATCACCCTTCTTAGGCTCTGGCCTAACATCCAGTCCCTGCCGGATCGTTAGCCATGAACAGTAGGTTTACCAGAGTATCAGTCTTTGAGCCTAGCGTTAGTTTTGTTGTTTTTGCACCGTTTGGTTTGTTGCTTACTTACCCCCGTTTTGTTCCATCTGCAGTCACCCGTCCGGAACCTTCATCCAACCTCTGCCTGGTGGTCGGCGGCTGCCGACCCAGGATGGGATCAACCACTGCTCCCCCAACAACTAATCAACGCCGCCCGCTCTGTTCCCCGGATTATTCAGCATCACTCTTGAATTTGTAATAAACACTCACCTTCGTTTCAACTTACCTTGTCCTGGTCTGCTTCTGGGTTCTGGCTTAGCAACTCGTGACAATCCTCCTTTGCATATTTGGGTATTATTCTACACACTGGCTATTATTTTAATGAGCTCTGCCCCCAAACAAGACCAAATTTGCTTGGTCCAGACAGGACCAAATCTGAACCAATGATAGACGTCTATGCTGCACACGTTTGAACATCAAAGTACAGCACAGTAGAGCTCAGTAGAGTACAGCACAGCACAGAACAGTAGAGCTCAGTAGAGTACAGCACAGCACAGAACAGTAGAGCTCAGTAGAGTACAGCACAGCACAGAACAGTAGAGCTCAGTAGAGTACAGCACAGCACAGAACAGTAGAGCTCAGTAGAGTACAGCACAGCACAGAACAGTAGAGCTCAGTAGAGTACAGCACAGCACAGAACAGTAGAGCTCAGTAGAGTACAGCACAGCACAGAACAGTAGAGTACAGTAGAGTACAGCACAGCACAGAACAGTAGAGCTCAGTAGAGTACAGCACAGCACAGAACAGTAGAGCTCAGTAGAGTACAGCACAGCACAGAACAGTAGAGCTCAGTAGAGTACAGCACAGCACAGAACAGTAGAGCTCAGTGAGAGTACAGCACAGCACAGAACAGTAGAGCTCAGTAGAGTACAGCACAGCACAGAACAGTAGAGCTCAGTAGAGTACAGCACAGCACAGAACAGTAGAGCTCAGTAGAGTACAGCACAGAACAGTAGAGCTCAGTAGAGTACAGCACAGCACAGAACAGTAGAGCTCAGTAGAGTACAGCACAGCACAGAACAGTAGAGCTCAGTAGAGTACAGCACAGCACAGAACAGTAGAGCACAGTAGAGTACAGCACAGCACAGAACAGTAGAGTACAGTAGAGTACAGCACAGCACAGAACAGTAGAGCTCAGTAGAGTACAGCACAGCACAGAACAGTAGAGTACAGTAGAGTGTTCTCCATACTGCTGTACTGTTTGTTGCTACTTGGCTACCTGCCAAATGTTTTAGCTTTTTACTCTTCATAACTATTTAATCAAACTCTGTATTTAACAAGTTTACCAAGGTCTTAGTTTTGTCCTGACACAACTTTTTTAATGTAACTTTTTCACCCCAGACTCTTTATCTGGACATAGATCTGCAGGCAGTCCTCCGCCCGAAAAAGAAAGAAAGCTAAGTAACATCGCTGTACTCTTAATATACAGGTGAACTATCGGCTTACGGTGAGGATAGCCGAGTTGCAAGCTCGGCTTCAGACGCTATTGTTAGGCAAGGGCAATTTAAATGTAGGAAAGGATGATACAGCGTCTGTGCCACCAGTAAATACAGGTAGTAGTGTTAATCCCCCTGCACAGTCCCCGCAACCTGACATTTTTCTCATGGCTCCTGGAAAGAAATGCTTTGGCGTGCTCAACCGGAATCGCTCATTCAGCCGATATAAACTTTCAACCGGTTTTCCCCACTAAGCAACAAGTCGGAGTCAGAGCCCGAGCCTTCTCAGGTCTCTGCTCCACCTGTTACGGGGTCTGAGCCGCCCGAAGCCTCCCACCATTAGCTCTGAGAAATTGAAAATCCATTGACTCCATTACTGCAATATTAGACTTTAAAATAATCATCCAGTGATCATACATTGTTTACCAGGTGGCAGGGCTACCGATGTAAAGGCTAATCTGAAGATGGTGCTGTCTGAGGCTAAAACTGGCGAGTGTAGATGGTATAGGGATATTGTACTCCATGTCAAAATCAACAATGTTAGGATGAAACAGTCAGAGGTCACAAAGTGCAACGTAACTTCAGCATGTACCTTAGCTAGAAAGATGTGTTGACATCGAGTAATTGTGTCTGGCCCCCTCCCATTTAGGGGGAGTGATCACACAACTTAATCACTGGTTGAAAACTGTTTTCTGCCCCTCCCAAAAGATTTGTAGATAACTGTCCCTCTTTCTGGGACTCCCCCACAAACAGGCCCAAGCCTGGCCTGCTGAGGAGTAATGGACTCCATCCAAGCTGGAGGGGTGCTCTCATCTTATCTATCAACATAGACAGGGCTCTAACTCCTCTAGCTCCACAATGAGATAGGGTGCAGGCCAGGCAGCAGGCTGTTAGCCAGCCAGCCTGCCAGCTTAGTGGAGTCTGCCACTAGCACAGTCAGTGTAGTCAGCTCAGCTTTCCCCATTGAGACCGTGTTTGTGCCTCGATCTAGGTCGGGCAAAACTAAACATGGCGGTGTCCGCCTTAGCAATATCACTAGAATAAAGACCTCCTCCATTCCTGTCATTATTGAAAGAGATTGTGATAATATCTCACATCTCAAAATAGGACTACTTAATGTTAGATCCCTCACTTCCAAGGCAGTCATAGTCAATGAACTAATCACTGATCATAACCTTGATGTGAAATCTATGCAGCTTACGCAACACGTTTTATAGCTACTGTTTATAGGCCTCCTGGGCCGTATACAGCGTTCCTCACTGAGTTCCCTGAATTCCTATAGGACCTTGTAGTCATGACAGATAATATTAAAAATTAATTGGTGACTTCAATATTCACATGGAAAAGTCCACAGACCCACTCCAAAAGGCTTTCGGAGCCATCATCGACTCAGTGGGTTTTGTCCAACATGTTTCCGGACCTACGCATTGCCACAGTCATACCCTGGATCTAGGTTTGTCCCGTGGAATAAATATTGTGGCTCTAAATGTTTTTCCTCATAATCCTGGACTATCAGACCACCATTTTATTTAGTTTGGAATCGCAACAAATAATCTGCTCAGACCCCGACCAAGGATTATCAAAATCTGCGCAATAAATTCCCTGACAACCCAAAGATTCCTAGATGCCCTTCCAGACTCCCTCTACCTACCCAAGGACGTAGAAGTACAAAAATCAGTTACCTACCTAACTGAGGATCTAAATGTACCTTGCGTAATACACTAGATGCAGTCGCACCCCTAAAAACATAAAACATTTGTCACAAGAAATTAGCTCCCTGGTATACAGAAAATACCTGAGCCCTGAAGCAAGCTTCCAGAAAATTGGAGCGGAAATTGCACTCCACCAAACTGGAAGTCTTCTGACTAGTTTGGAAAGACAGTACAATGCAATATCGAAGAGCCCTCACAGCTGCTCGATCAGCCTACCTTTCCAACCTAATTGAGGAGAATAAAAACAATTCGAAATGTATTTTTGATGCTGTCACAAAGCTAACTAAAAAGCAACATTCCCCAAGAGTGGATGACCTTTACTTCAGCAGTGATCGTTAGAAAGCAAATTACAGACTTTGTAATCTGCGTATTTCTCCAAAACTCAGTTGTCTTGAGTCTGAACAGAACTGCCAGGACCTAGGATCAATGGAGACACTTGAGTTTTTTTATTCTGTATCTCTCGACACATTCACGAAAATAGTCATGGCCTCTAAACCTTCCAGCTGCTTACTGTACCCTATTCCAACTAAACTACTGAAAGAGCTACTTCCTGTGCTTGGCCCTCCTATGTTGAACATAATAAACGGCTCCCTATCCTCTGGATGTGTACCAAACTCACTAAAAGTGGCAGTAATAAAGACTCTCCTGAAAGCCAAACCGTAACCAGGAACATTTTAAAAACTATCATCCTAGATCGAGTCTCCCATTCCTCTCAAACATTTTAGTAAAAGCTGTTTTGCAGCAACTCACTGCCTTCCTGAAGAGAAATAATGCACAATGCCTTCGGAAAGTATTCATACGCCTTGACTTTTTCGAAATTTTGTTACTTTACAGCCTTATTCAAAAATGGATCCTCAGCAATCTACACACAATACCCCATAATGACAAAGCAAAAACTGATTTTTTGAAATTTTTGCAAATGTATTAAAAATAAAAAAACAGAAATACCTTATTTACATATGTATTCAGACCCTTTGCTATGAGACTCGAAATTGAGCTCAGGTGCATCCTGTTTCCATTGATCATCCTTGAGATGTTTCTACAACTTGATTGGAGTCCACCTGTGGTAAATTCCATTGATTGGACATGATTTAGAAAGGCACACACCTGTCTATATAAGGTCCCACAGTTGACAGTGCATGTCAGAGCAAATCCATCATTCTGAAATGGAAGAAGTTTGGAACCGCCAATACTCTTCCTAGAGCTGGCCGCCCGGCCAAACTGAGCAATTGGAGGAGAAGGGCCTTGGTCAGGGAGGTGACCAAGAACCCAATGGTCATTCTGACAGAGCTCCAGAGTTCCTCTGTTGAGATCGAAAGAACCTTCCAGAAGGAAAACCATCTCTGCAGCACTTCACCAATCTGGCCAGATGGAAGCCACTCCTCAGTAAAAGGCCCATGACAGCCTGCTTGGAGTTTGCCAAAAGGCACCTAAAGGACTCTCAGACCATGAGAAACAAGATTCTCTGGTCTGATGAAACCAAGATTGAACTCTTTGGCCTGAATGCCAAGCGTCAGGTCTGGAGGAAACCTGGCACCATCCCTACTGTGAAGCATGGTGTTGGCAGCATCATGCTGTGGGGATGTTTTTCAGCGGTAGGGACTGGGAGACTAGTCAGGATCGAGGCAAAGATGAACGGGGCAAAGTACAGCGAGATCCTTGATGACAACCTGCTCCAGAGCGCTCAGGACCTCAGCCCTTCCAACAGGACAACGACCCTAAGCACAGAGCCAAGACAACGAAGGAGTGGCTTCGGGACAAGTCTCTGAATGTCCTTGAGTGGCCCAGCCAGAGCCTGGACTTGAACCCGATCGAACATCTCTGGAGAGACCTGAAAATAGCTGTGCAGCAACGCTCCCCATCCAACCTGACAGAGCTTGAGAGGATCTGCAGAGAAGAATGGGAGAAACTCTCCAAATACAGGTGTGCCAAGCTTGTAGCGTCATACCCAAGAAGACTCAAGGCTGTAATTGCTGCCAAAGGTGCTTCAACAAAGTACTGAGTAAAGGGTCTGAATACGTGATATTTCTAAAAACCAGTTTTGCTTTGTCATTATGGGGTATTGTGTGTAGATTGATGAGGGAAAAAAATAAATAATTTAACCAATTTTAGAATAAGGCTGTAATGTAACAAAATGTGCAAAAAGTAAAGGGGACTGAATACTTTCCGAATGCACTGTATACGAAACGCTTCAGTCTGGTTTTAGACCCCATCACAGTACTGCACTCGTGAAGGTGGTAAATTACCTTTTAATGGCGTGAGACCAAGGCCCTGCATCTGTCCTCGTGCTCCTAGACCTTAGTGCCACTTCTCCCCACCCCATTGCAAAATGTGTATACTTAGCTGAAAAACTGCAACAAAATAAAAATTATTTGTGTTAGTAAAATACTTTTCTGCTAACAGATCCCTCTGTACGTATTCAAATATAGTTTTTTCATCCTGGTGCTGAGTTATTGTTAGTTAATGTTGTCACGTTCGTTGAGTACAGGATTGGACCAAGGTGCAGCGTGGAATGCATACATGTTTATTAACTTAGTAACACACGACAAAACAACAAAAGCAACGTAACGTGAAGCTCACAATGGCTACACACAAACAAGAGTCAAAATCCCACAACATAGGTAGGCAAAATGGCTACCTAAGTATGATCCCCAATCGGAGACAACGATCGACAGCTGCCTCTGATTGGGAACCACACCTGGCCAACATAGAACTACAATAACATAGAATGTACACATAGAAATTCATACCCTGACCAAACCAACCAAAGAAAACCGGGCTCTCAAAGCCAGGGCGTGACAGTACCCCCCCACCCTCCACCCCCCAAGGTGCGTACTCCGGCCGCACCAACCTGACTTATTAGGGGAGGTTGTGTCTCTCTCTGGCGGGAGGTAAGCTTGGCTTATATGGCTTATATACATAGTTTAAGCTTTGTCGAGTAAAGCTTAAACTATGTATTTAGATTGTAGTTAGGTATTGTAGGTAGTTATCGTGGGTTGTTGTATGTAATTATTGTATGTAAGTATTGTATTCGGCTGAGCCCGGTGAAGCACGAAGCCAGCTAACCCACTACCTGGACTAGCTAGCGGGTAGCTACTGGTATCTATTAGCAACAGTGGATAGTTGTTTCACGCCTGAGAGTACCTGTAATTACGCCAGCTAGCTGCCTACAATAATTACCTACAATAATGCCTACCATTCAGCAGTTTTTCTAACCTCATTGTCTGAAGCGTTAACGTTAGGTAGTAAGTAGCTACTGTGCTCGAAATGTAGCTAGCTTGTTGCTACCTGGATAGCTACTAAACAATGGCTGGAACGACCTAGCTAACAGACGCGAACTGGCCGAATCGATTCAGTGGCTAGCTTTGCACTTGGCTAGCTAACAGTAGCTGCTAGGGGTAAGTTATAACCTACATTTGTGTTTTGTTTTTACATACTGGTAGTCAGAGTCGTTCAAGGGAATTCGGGACATGGGTGACTAGTTAATGTGAGCTTGGCTCTCTCTGTGTGTTCGTGCCGTGGGAGGACGGGTTTCTTCGTTGGCAGAAAGCAATGGCTAGCTAGTATGCTAACTATTCTAGCTAACTAACTGGCTGAATAAGTTGACGACGGACTCGCTCAAGCTGTCGGGACTAACCCACAACGTTAGACACGGACACGAATGATCTGCTTGGCGTGTTGACACACTGGTGGTTTGTTGTGGCCGAATATTGGTGCTAAACTGTGTTGTTGGAGGCCGGCATGCTAGTTGGCTGTGGCGTCATATGACTAGGTGCCCTGGACAGTTTTCACGGAAGAATACTGTACCAAGTTAGCTAGCTGAATAAACGAAGTTAGTCAATTCCTAGAAAACATTGAACCGCTGTAGTTTACAACAATTATAGTTTCTGAGGTGGAAGTTGGGAGAGTTATATTTGGGTGTTTCAGTGAAACGTAAGTGAGGGAGGCCCCGCTCTCTCGCTTTCCCAGATGTTTAGTTCATTTCATTCCGATCTCCTTTGCATTATTGTAGCCATTTTCTGTAGCCTGTCAGCTATGCCTCTGTCTATCCCTGTTCTCTCCTCTCTGCACAGGCTATACAAACGCCTCACACCGCGTGGCTGCTGCCTCTCTAACCTGGTGGTCCCTGCACGCACGACCCACGTGGAGTTCCAGGTCTCCGGCAGCCTCTGGAACTGCCGTCTGCGGCCAACAAGGCAGAGTTCATCTCAGCCTATGCTACCCTCCAGTCCCTCGACTTCTTGGCGCTGACGGAAACATGGATTACCACTGAAAACACTGCTACTCCTACTGCTCTCTCCTCGTCTGACCATGTGTTCTCGCATACCCCGAGAGCATCTGGTCAGTGGGGTGGTGGCACAGGAATCCTCATCTCTCCCAAGTGGACATTCTCTCTTTTTCCCCTGACCCATCTGTCTATCTCCTCATTTGAATTCCATGCTGTCACAGTCATTAGCCCATTCAAGCTTAACATCCTTGTCATTTATCGCCCTCCAGGTTCCCTTGGAGAGTTCATCAATGAGCTTGACGCCTTGATAAGTTCCTTTCCTCACAGTTCTGGGTGACTTCAACCTCCCTACGTCTACCTTTGACTCATTTCTCTCTGCCTCCTTCTTTCCACTCCTCTCCTCTTTTGACCTCACCCTCTCACCGTCCCCCCCTACTCACAAGGCAGGCAATACGCTTGACCTCATCTTTACTAGATGCTGTTCTTCTACTAATCTCACTGCAACTCCCCTCCATGTCTCCGACCACTACTTTGTATCCTTTTCTCTCTCGCTCTCCTCCAACACTACTCACTCTGCCCCTACTCAGATGGTAATGCGCCGTCGCACCTTCGC
The DNA here is from genome assembly GCF_020615455.1 of Coregonus clupeaformis. Lineage (NCBI taxonomy): Eukaryota > Metazoa > Chordata > Actinopteri > Salmoniformes > Salmonidae > Coregonus > Coregonus clupeaformis. The sequence continues at coordinate 26,751,007 of NC_059207.1, forward strand.
TCTCTCTCTCCCGCTACTCTCTCCTCTTCCTTCCTATCATCTCTTTCCTCTGCTCAATCCTTCTCCCTCCAATCTACTGATTCTGCCTCCTCAACCCTCCTCTCCTCCCTTTCTGCATCCTTTGACTCTCTATGTCCCCTATCCTCCCGGCCGGCTCGGTCCTCCCCTCCTGCTCCGTGGCTTGACGACTCATTGCGAGCTCACAGAACAGGGCTCAGGGCAGCCGAGCGGAAATGGAGGAAAACTAGACTCCCTGCTGACCTGGCATCTTTTCATTCCCTCCTCTCTACATTTTCTTCATCTGTTTCTGCTGCTAAAGCCACTTTCTACCACTCTAAATTCCAAGCATCTGCCTCTAACCCTAGGAAGCTCTTTGCCACCTTCTCCTCCCTGCTGAATCCTCCTCCCCCTTCCCCCCCTCCTTCCTCTCTGTGGATGACTTCGTCAACCATTTTGAAAAGAAGGTTGACGACATCCGATCCTCGTTTGTTAAGTCAAATGACCCTGCTGGTCCTGCTCACACTGCCCTACCCTATGCTTTGACTTCTTTCTCCCCTCTCTCTCCAGATGAAATCTTGCGACTTGTGACGGTCGGCCGCCCAACAACCTGCCCGCTTCACCCTATCCCCTCCTCTCTTCTCCAGACCATCTCCGTTGACCTTCTCCCTTACCTCACCTCGCTCATCAACTCATCCTTGACCGCTGGCTATGTCCCTTCCGTCTTCAAGAGAGCGAGAGTTGCACCCCTTCTCAAAAAACCAACACTCGATCCCTCTGATGTCAACAACTACAGACCAGTATCCCTTCTTTCTTTTCTCTCCAAAACTCTTGAGCATGCCGTCTTTAGCCAACTCTTTTGCTATCTCTCTCAGAATGACCTTCTTGAGCCAAACCAGTCAGGTTTCAAGACTGGTCGTTCAACTGAGACTGCTCTTCTCTGTGTCACGGAGGCTCTCCGCACTGCTAAAGCTAACTCTCTCTCCTCTGCTCCTGTCCTTCTAGACCTGTCTGCTGCCTTTGATACTGTGAACTATCAGATCCTCCTCTCCACCCTCTCCGAGTTGGGCATCTCCGCGCGGCTCAGCGTACCGGTCCCTACCAAGTGGCGTGGCGAGAATCTGTCTCCACACCACGTGCTCTCACCACTGGTGTCCCCTAGGGCTCAGTTCTAGGCCCTCTCCTATTTTCGCTTTACACCAAGTCACTTGGCTCTGTCATATCCTCACATGGCCTCTCCTATCATTGCTACGCAGACGACACAAAACTAATCTTCTCCTTTCCCCCTTCTGATAACCAGGTGGCGAATCGCATCTCTGCATGTCTGGCAGACATATCAGTGTGGATGACGGATCACCACCTCAAGCTGAACCTCGGCAAGACGGAGCTGCTCTTCCTCCCTGGGAAGGACTGCCCGTTCCATGATCTCGCCATCACGGTTGACAACTCCGTTGTGTCCTCCTCCCAGAGTGCGAAGAGCCTTGGCGTGACCCTGGACAACACCCTGTCGTTCTCCGCTAACATCAAGGCGGTGACCCGATCCTGTAGGTTCATGCTCTACAACATTCGGAGAGTACGACCCTGCCTTACACAGGAAGCGGCACAGGTCCTAATCCAGGCACTTGTCATCTCCCATCTGGATTACTGCAACTCGCTGTGCCATTAACCCCTTCAACTCATCCAGAATGCCGCAGCCCGTCTGGTGTTCAACCTTCCCAAGTTCTCTCACGTCACCCCGCTCCTCCGCACACTCCACTGGCTTCCAGTTGATGCTCGCATCTGCTACAAGACCATGGTGCTTGCCTACGGAGCTGTGAGGGGAACGGCACCTCCGTACCTTCAGGCTCTGATCAGTCCCTACACCCAAACGAGGGCATTGCGTTCATCCACCTCTGGCCTGCTGGCCCCCCTACCTCTGCGGAAGCACAGTTCCCGCTCAGCCCAGTCAAAACTGTTCGCTGCTCTGGCACCCCAATGGTGGAACAAGCTCCCACACGACGCCAGGACAGTGGAGTCACTCACCACCTTCTGGAGACACTTGAAACTCCACCTCTTTAAGGAATACCTGGGATAGGATAAAGTAATCCTTCTACCCCCCGTTACCCCACCCCAAATATATATATATTTTTTTTACATATTGTAAAGTGGTTATCCCACTGGCTATAAGGTGAATGCACCAATTTGCAAGTTGCTTTGGATAAGACCACTGGTTTGGTGTGGGGAGCAGGTACGGGCCGTACTGGACTGGGGAGGCACACTGGTGACACAGTGCGTAGAACCGGCGCAGGATTTACTGGACCGTGGAGGCGCACTGGATGTCTGGAGCGTAAAGCTGGCATAACCCGTCCTGGCTGGATGCCCACTTTCGCACGGCACGTGCGGGACGCTGGCACAGGATGCACTGGGCTGTGAAGGCGCACTGGCGACACAGTGCGTATCTCTGCATAACCTGGTTCCACAATGAACACACACTCCTTACAACGAGTGCGGGTAGCTGTCTCTGCTAACCTCTGCTCTAACGACTGAGCTCTCTGCTGCTGGAGGGTTAATTCCTCTCTCAGCTTCTCTTGTTGCCTGGCCAGCTCCTCTCTCCGTGCAACCATCGACTCCTTCTCCCTAAGGGCCCCTGCAGCGCCTCCTCTTGAAGGGTGCTCTCCTGCTCAATCTTAGCGAGCAGCCCCCGTAAGGTGGTTGCCTCTTCTTTCAGAGTACTAATCTGCAGGTCTCTCCGAGCCTCCTGCTGCTTAGCCAACCACCCCGTAGGCCCCCAATTTTTTTTTCTTGGGGCTGTCTCTCGGGCTTCATTCGTCGTCGGCACCGTTGGCGTCGCCATTGATCCTCTCCTACTTGGGCTTCTACCTTCACCCAGGGTCCTTTACCCGCAAATATCTCCTCTCAAGACCACATCTTCCCCACCTGTGTCCAGGGTGTTTGCTCCTCCTGGGCACGCTGCTTGGTCCGTTGGTGGTGGGATCTTCTGTCACGTTCGTTGAGTACAGGATTGGACCAAGGTGCAGCGTGGAATGCATACATGTTTATTAACTTAGTAACACACGACAAAACAACAAAAGCAATGTAACATGAAGCTCACAATGGCTACACACAAACAAGAGTGAAGATCCCACAACATAGGTAGGCAAAATGGCTACCTAAGTATGATCCCCAATCAGAGACAACGATCGACAGCTGCCTCTGATTGGGAACCACACCCGGCCAACATAGAACTACAATAACATAGAATGTACACATAGAAATTCACACCCTGACCAAACCAACCAAAGAAAACCGGGCTCTCAAGGCCAGGGCGTGACAAATGTGTAGCGGCTAATTGTATAGCTAATAGGCTATGTATTTGTAGATTGACTGAGGTGAATGAAGCTGCAGCAACCAATGTGATAATGGCTGGGGTAATTTATGCTTGTTTTTGCTGTTCTCCAAATAGCTTTTTTTAGTTTTTAAATTGTCTAGAAATGCAGTAAATGGGCTTTTCCCCTGTCCCGTAAGCCGGGTGTAAGAATGGTAGTAGATGCCAGGCACAATGGTTTATGTCAAGAACTGCAACGCTGCTGGGTTTATCACTCTCAACAGTTTCCTGTGTGTATCAAGAATGGTCCACCACACAAAGGACATCCAGCCAACTTGACACAACTGTTGGAAGCATTGGAGTCAACATGGGCCAGGATCCCTGTGGAACGCTTTCGACACCTTGTAGAGTCCATGCCCCGAGGAATTGAGGCTGTTCTGAGGGCAAAAGAGGGTGCAACTCAATATCAGGAAGCTGTACTTAATGTTTTGTCCACTCAGTGTAGAATGCAGTGTATGGAGTCTCTTTTAATGTTTTCACCTTTTATTGAACATTTTGATATCCAGCACCTGCCCAGAGACATAAGAGCCCACACACCTACCCAGACACACGCACAAACCTACGCATGCATGCACGCACGCACGCACACACGCTCACGCACACACACACACACACTTGCGCCATGTCTGAAATGCTGTACCTTATTTTTGACTTGCTATACTCAGTAGCGGTGCGTGGGTATAATCACTGTGGAAGCCAAGCCCCCCCCCCCACACACACACACAAAAAAGGCATATTACAACCTTTGTGTTATGATAATTGCGTTGTTTTCTCTATAAACTGTTAATTTATATGCCTTGCGACCGTGATATATAGGTCTAAAGGCCGAGACAATAAGAAGACACAGTGGCAGAATAAATTCAACCACACCTTTGTTTTATCACAAAACCGGATAGTAACCTCTGTCCAGTGTAGTCCACAAAGCATATTGCATGTTCAGTAACAGACAGTTACATGACCTACAGCATGGTCAAGCAAGTTAATGTTTCCGACATTTTCGGACCACTAAACAACTATTGATTTAGAACCACAGAGAGTTACCGCAAGTCACAAAGAAAACAGGAGCTGCCTCCACTATTCCAGCACCATTTCCACTTCAACATCATCAAATCATCTCTGCTTAGTCTAATACAGAGACAACTAAAAGATACCAAAAACAATTTAGCCCAATCAAGAGGGGCGCTGTTTCCCTCACTCGGACGCTGTCTCCTGTGAGATACATTCAGCCTCTAGCGAATTGAAGGAAAATTATGAAACACAGAGAGATGAAATATCATATTATTAAAAAAATTAAATTGGTCAATTTTTGCTGGAAGCCTGGCTTCCCTTGGTATCCATGAACACACACCACTGGCTATACTGCTCGGTGACTACTGTAAACACACGTTAAATAACCGTTCCACTGGGAGGGAAAGTAGGGGGAAGGTGGGAATGGATGGGTGGTTAGAACATCCTCCTGGGGGAGCAGCCAACTGGATCCACCCCTCCTCCCTGGCTCTGTCTGGGGGAGGTACATTAAGCCCTAGTGGATTTGAGAGAGGCCCGGATTGTTCACTAATAAAGAAAGGATGAGACTAGGAGCGGGGGTGGGGGTGGGGGTGGTGGTTAGGGGGTAGTGGGTGGGGGTTAGGGGGTATGGGGAGCGAGGGGGTTTGGGAGTTTGGGGGTAGGGGGTTGGTTGGAGCAGGATGCCAGGAGGGAAGGGGCAGACTAAAAGGGAGTGGGAGAGAAAGAGCAGGGGAAAGAATGAATGATAGAGAGGGGGAGGGAGGGAGAAAGGGGCTACTTCATATTAGACAGTAATTAAATAATCATCTGTGTTTCCCTTGCTCACCTCCTCCCCTCTGCCTCCATAAGCACCAGCGGCCACAACACCTGTCACAACTAATCGCCCTCACACACACGCACGCATGCACGCACACACGCATGCACACACACACACACACAGAGGCACTGCCTCAAAAACATCACACAGAGACACACCTAAACACATAAAATAATAAACAAAAACAGTGATGTGTGTGTATCGTATGACAATGGCGTTATAGATGAGTATATTTTATGGGGACTACTTAGAGATTATAGATTAGTATATTTTATGGGGACTACTTAGAGATTATAGATGAGTATATTTTATGGGGACTACTTAGAGATTATAGATGAGTATATTGTATGGGGACTACTTAGAGATTATAGATGAGTATATTTTATGGGGACTACTTAGAGATTATAGATTAGTATATTTTATGGGAACTACATAGAGATTATAGATGAGTATATTTAATGGAACTACTTGGAGATTTATGGACAGGGATCTTCCAATAAATGTTTGGATATATCCCCCACTAGTTTGTTCAACTGTGTATCAGATATCTGCTGTTCTCCCCCAGGTGAGGGTTAAGCTCTGATCAGGCCTGGGTGATCAGAGGGTGGGGGACTGGGGGCGGGTGATGGGGCTGAGGAGCCAGGGGACTGGGTGATGAGGGGGTGGTAGACTGCAGGCTGGAGCTGAGGACATACTATCAACCCTAATTAAAAACAGCCCACACCAGGACAGAGCAGATTACTGTAAAGCAGTATTAATTTTGTCAATGAAAATAGAGACGAAAATATTCGTCAAACACCTATTTTTCAGTGGCAATTGACGAGATGATAACTGACTAAATAGACCCAGAAAAAACTATAACTAAACGAAAATGATTTTTAATTTCGGTTGAGGAAAACAAGATGAAACTAAGTTATCTCTGACTAAAATCTGACTAGTAAATGGACTGAACCTGAGTTTTTGGAGAGATTGAGAGCTTTCAGTGCATGACATTAGCAGAATTGTAAGGCTTTCTCATTGCAATGTTGCAATGTGGTGGAAAATAAATACCATGCCCAGGTCATTCACAAGTCACTTTTCTGCCCGGCAACCATTCTCCAATCTGGCAGCAACAAATCATTGATGCAAATAAGGCACATGCTAAGGCTACTAGAAAAAGGGCCGACGTTTGGAGCCACTTTAATTATCTTGTCGATTCAAACAAGACTGAATGCAACGTTTCCACGGGAGAAGACAGCGTTTGCACCCATAAGTTGACGGGAAAAATATACCAAACTCAAGAGACATCTGAAAGCCAAAATATACGCTCAGGTACAGTACAGTAAAGATGTAGGCAAATTCCTCTCTATTGGACAATACAATTCAGAAAATTCTGGAGCCCTATTTAAACTGTAAAATATAACAACAATACCATATTGTCAACCCACAATTCATGACAATCATGCATTCCTGCTGGGACATGTTAGATTTAACAACTTATTCATTGGATAGCCTACCATCTCAGTAGTCTATTACACAGTCTAAAGCACTGTGAATGACTTTATAAGGTGATAAAAAATATATATATATTGCGTGGCGCCGCAGAAAAAAAAATGGTGTTACCAAATCATGGGCTGGTGCCACCAACTGAAAAAGTTAGTGGCACCAGTGCCACCAGGGGAAAATGTAAGTCTGGAGCCCTGTCAAGGGGTGTGATTTTTTTTTTGCTGCAGAGTAATGTGTTCTTCTGCCAATTTGGCTGTTGGGAAGAGAATCATGCTATAGGATGTTATGCCGAAAAATATGTAGGTTTGTGCACATGGTTGTCAGTGATTTATGTTTACTATAGGTTAATGAGGCAATACAAATGTGATGTGACTAACATGTGACTAAAATAAAAGAGCATTTCCACTGAACAAAAATATCAACGCAACATGTAAAGTGTTGGTCCCAAGTTTTATGCTCTTTTATGCTCTCTTGTTTGTAGGTGACCAAATACTTATTTTCCACTATAATTTGCAAATAAATTCATTACAAATCCTACAATGTGATTTTCTGGATTTGTTTTTCTCAATTTGTCTGTCATAGTTGATGTGTACCTATGATGAAAATTACAGGCCTCTCTCATCTTTTTAAGTGGGAGAACTTGCACAATTGGTGGCTGACTAAATACTTTTTTTCCCCACTGTATAAACGACAACATGTCAAGCAACATCTACAATCGCTCCACCATAACATTTATTCCATACATTACACTGTAAGACCTTTAACGACAACAGATTCATATTAGATTCTAATACGCTTAATGAAAACATGTTAGATGTAAAACATATCCCACTATCCTTTAAACATCCCATACATGACAGTATAATACCATCACCCCAATAATCTCCATCTGCCAAGAGCTATACCAGATTGAGCATACACACACCCTTAGCAATTACATTGGCAACACTCTGGATAGCAACTAAACATGTATAATTGTACAACCCCATATGGCGATGTAGACTGCTGGCTGGGCCGTCAGGGTTTAGCTTGATGTTGTAGGAGTGGGTGGGCTGTGCTGTCTGTGCGTATTCCTTCACTCACTCATTCATTCATTTTCACTCAGGTTAGCCAGAGGCAGGGTAATGTAGCATATAGACAGTATGGGCTGCTAATATGGCCACCACTAATGATGGTCATATAGATAGCCTTTATAAGGTGTAGGCGTACAGGGGAGTATCATCTGCTGGAAAATAATGTTTTTGTTTATATTATGCCTGTGAAAAGGTCCAACTAGTGGAGTAGACCACTACTGCTGTGGCTGTTGTCCTATAGGCAACTTATGCATTTCAAAAGGTTCAGACTCTATAGGCCTTGTTGTACTAGCTGTTTACCAATCACTTTGTATCTTTACTAGATGAAGGTTTGAAATAAAAGTCTCTCATACTGTAAACATGCACACACACACAAATTGACACACAAAAATAAACAAATATCTAAAAAAAAATGAGCATGTATGAAGAAAAAATAATTGTTTAGAACAAATGCACCCATGCACACACACACGCACGCACGCACGCACACACACACACACACACACCCACGCACACACGCACGCACGCACGCACACACACCCACGCGCACACACACACACACACACACACACACACACACACACACACACACACACACACACACACACACACACACACACACACACACACACACACACACACACACACACACACACACACACACTATAGTCCTGTATTTAAAAGAGCAGAGGAGACAGGATTTGATCATCGGAAAGAATCTCCATATATGTAACTTGATAATGAAAAGGAAATATTCATATTACGGGAAAACAAACTATTGAAAAGATCCTCATTAGACCTCATTAATATATGCAAATGATCTTAATTAGACAGAGGACCTTGGGATTCATTCCTTCTCTTTGGCTTGTTTTTTCCCCGTTTGTTTTTCTCTTGTTGTTGTTTTGAAGTCCTTTCCCGTTCCCTTCCGTCCTCCTTCTCCCATTTTCCCGGTCCTATCTTACTCTCCTCCCCTCTGGTTCATCTTACGGTCCTTTCATCATTGGGGTGGCAACCTGACCTGTCCTTTCTCCCCGGACACCCACAGCTCTCTGCTCCACAGGAGGAGTCCTGGTTTGGTGTCTCTCTCTGTGGTTCCGGCCAAACCCCCTCACTCACAGTGACTGGCACAGGCCCAATCTATCATCCACAGTGAGCTTCTAATAAAGACACTTTCCATTGGGGCTCATGAAGTCTCATCAAGGCTGTATAAGGTTGACTAAGTATGGTGCCTTAACAAAGTCAAAATAAATGTATGCATGTGTTAACAGCTGAATGACAGGTAATCCGACTTTTCCGACCCACTCCAGTTCAAGTTCCATATTAATTTATTTGCCATTTGTAACATTGGAATTTCTTCTTGATGAGACAAAAAAAGACAAAAAATAAGAATATATATAAAAACAAAAAAATCTATACAAATAGACACTCAAGGTGCAGTTAGATAGACTTTGCATCAGCATGGGGGCCACTGTCTGTCAGGAGATGCTGTTGATGGGGCCTTGAGGGCCTCATTTCACAGTGAACATGCAAGTGTCAGTGAAACGTGTTACACTTGTTATTTTCCAGAGGTGCACATTCGTCTCATCATTTGCAGTGAACTTGTATAACTTTTATTTTTGGCACTTGGTTATTGTTAATTCTTTAGAGACATCTAATTGGCTCGTGTTCAGGGCAAAGGAATCGTTCATCTTTAGAGGTTTGGTGCCACCGCAATTTCCTCTTCCCGTTTTTACAATATTTTTACAGTATTCTCAGTATTATTTGCAGTATATTTACACTACTATCTTCCCCACTAAGTCATGGAGTCAGTCAGACCATTAAACCTTGAGTCCCCAAATTATCACCATTAAGAGACCCAAGGTCAGCCTTCTGCTAGTAACCAAAATGAGTTATCAGTAAGAAAACTCCAAACAAACAGAAAAGTAAACAAATGAAGATCCAAATTGAACAGAAGAGTAAACTGAAGTGCAGTAGCAGCTTGACGGCCCTGCGGAAGCACAAGTCTTATTGAACATAATCCCAGGGGTGTGACAGGGTGCCCATACTCAGGGCCATAGCTACATATGAGGACACCAAGGTCTGGACCTCTGTAATCTTTCAGAATAAAAAAATACAGTGGGGGAAAAAATTATTTAGTCAGCCACCAATTGTGCAAGTTCTCCCACTTAAAAAGATGAGAGAGGCCTGTAATTTTAATCATAGGTACACGTCAACTATGACAGACAAAATGAGGGGAAAAAAATCCAGAAAATCACATTGTAGGATTTTTAATGAATTTATTTGCAAATTATGGTGGAAAATAAGTATTTGGTCAATAACAAAAGTTTCTCAATACTTTGTTATATACCCTTTGTTGGCAATGACACAGGTCAAACGTTTTCTGTAAGTCTTCACAAGGTTTTCACACACTGTTGCTGGTATTTTGGCCCATTCCTCCATGCAGATCTCCTCTAGAGCAGTGATGTTTTGGGGCTGTTGCTGGGCAACACAGACTTTCAACTCCCTCCAAAGATTTTCTATGGGGTTGAGATCTGGAGACTGGCTAGGCCACTCCAGGACTTTGAAATGCTTCTTACGAAGCCACACCTTCGTTGCCCGGGCAGTGTGTTTGGGATCATTGTCATGCTGAAAGACCTAGCCACGTTTCATCTTCAATGCCCCTGCTGATGGAAGGAGGTTTTCACTCAAAATCTCAAGATACATGGCCCCATTCATTCTTTCCTTTACACGGATCAGTCGTCCTGGTCCCTTTGCAGAAAAACAGCCCCAAAGCATGATGTTTCCACCCCCATGCTTCACAGTAGGTATGGTGTTCTTTGGATGCAACTCAGCATTCTTTGTCCTCCAAACACGACGAGTTGAGTTTTTACCAAAAAGTTCTATTTTGGTTTCATCTGACCATATGACATTCTCCCAATCCTCTTCTGGATCATCCAAATGCACTCTAGCAAACTTCAGACGGGCCTGGACATGTACTGGCTTAAGCAGGGGGACACGTCTGGCACTGCAGGATTTGAGTCCCTGGCGGCGTAGTGTGTTACTGATGGTAGGCTTTGTTACTTTGGTCCCAGCTCTCTGCAGGTCATTCACTAGGTCCCCCTGTGTGGTTCTGGGATTTTTGCTCACCGTTCTTGTGATCATTTTGACCCCACGGGGTGAGATCTTGCGTGGAGCTCCAGATCGAGGGAGATTATCAGTGGTCTTGTATGTCTTCCATTTCCTAATAATTGCTCCCACCGTTGATTTCTTCAAACCAAGCTGCTTACCTATTGCAGATTCAGTCTTCCCAGCCTGGTGCAGGTCTACAATTTTGTTTCTGGTGTCCTTTGACAGCTCTTTGGTCTTGGCCATAGTGGAGTTTGGAGTGTGACTGTTTGAGGTTGTGGACAGGTGTCTATTATACTGATAACAAGTTCAAACAGGTGCCATTAATACAGGTAACGAGTGGAGGACAGAGGAGCCTCTTAAAGAAGAAGTTACAGGTCTGTGAGAGCCAGAAATCTTGCTTGTTTGTAGGTGACCAAATACTTATTTTCCACCATAATTTGCAAATAAATTCATTAAAAATCCCACAATGTGATTTTCTGGAAAAAAAATTCTCCATTTGTCTGTCATAGTTGACGTGTACCTATGATGAAAATTACAGGCCTCTCTCATCTTTTTAAGTGGGAGAACTTGCACAATTGGTGGCTGACTAAACACTTTTTCCCCCACTGTAAGTACATTCAGAAAGTATTCAGAACCATTGACTTTTTCCACATTTTGTTACGTTACAGCCTTATTCTAGAATGGATTAAATCATTTTTTCTCCCTCATCAATCTACACACAATACCACATAATGACAAAGCAAAAAACTGGTTTTTAGAAATGTTAGCAAATGTATAAAAAATAAATATCTGAGAAATCACATTTACATAAGTATTCAGACTCAGTACTTTGTTGAAGCACCTTTGGCAGAGATTACAGCCTTGATTCTTACATTTACATTTACATTTAAATCATTTAGCAGACGCTCTTATCCAGAGCGACTTACAGTTTCTTCTTGGGTATGACGCTACAAGCTTGGCACAGCTGTATTTGGGGAGCTTCTCCCATTCTTCTCTGCAGATCCTCTCAAGCTCTGTCAGGTTGGAAGGGGGAGTGTCGTTGCACAGCTTTTCCAGGTCTCTCTAGAGATGTTCGATCGGGTTCAAGTCCGGGCTCTGGCTGGGCCACTCAAGGACATTCAGAGACTTGTCCCGAAGCCACTCCTGCATTGTCTTGGCTATGTGCTTAGGGTCGTTGTCCTGTTGGAAGGTGAACCTTCGCTCCAGTCTGAGGTCCTGATCGCTCTGGACCGGGTTTTCATCAAGGGTCTCTCTGTACTTTGCTCCATTAATCAAATCAAATACAACAGGTGTAGACCTTACAGTGAAATGCTTACTTTCCCTCGATCCTGACTAGACTCCCAGTCCCTGCCGCTGAAAAACATCCCCACAGCATGATGCTATCACCACCATGCTTCACCGTAGGGATGGTGCCAGGTTTTCTCTTGGCATTCAGGCCAAAGAGTTCAATTTTGGTTTCATCAGACCAGAGAATCTTGTTTCTCTGGTCTGTCCCTGCCAGTCCCTGCTGCTGAAAAACATCCCCACAGCATGATGCTATCACCACCATGCTTCACCGTAGGGATGGTTCCAGGTTTTCTCTTGGCATTCAAATCAAATCAAATCAAATTTTATTGGTCACATGCGCCGAATACAACAGGTGCAGACATTACAGTGAAATGCTTACTTACAGCCCTTAACCAACAGTGCATTTATTTTTAACAAAAAAAGTAAAAATAAAACAACAACAAAAAAAGTGTTGAGAAAAAAAAGAGCAGAAGTAAAATAAAATAACAGTAGGGAGGCTATATATACAGGGGGTACGGTGCAGAGTCAATGTGGGGGCACCGGCTAGTTGAGGTAGTTGAAGTAATATGTACATGTGGGTAGAGTTAAAGTGACTATGCATAAATAATTAACAGAGTAGCAGCAGCGTAAAAGGATGGGGTGGGGGGCAGTGCAAATAGTCCGGGTAGCCATGATTAGCTGTTCAGGAGTCTTATGGCTTGGGGGTAGAAGCTGTTGAGAAGTCTTTTGGACCTAGACTTGGCACTCCGGTACTGCTTGCCGTGCGGTAGCAGAGAGAACAGTCTATGACTAGGGTGGCTGGAGTCTTTGACAATTTTGAGGGCCTTCCTCTGACACCGCCTGGTATAGAGGTCCTGGATGGCAGGAAGCTTGGCCCCAGTGATGTACTGGGCCGTACGCACTACCCTCTGTAGTGCCTTGCGGTCGGAGGCCAAGCAGTTGCCATACCAGGCCGTGATGCAACCAGTCATGATGCTCTCGATGGTGCAGCTGTAGAATTTTTTGAGGATCTGAGGACCCATGCCAAATCTTTTCAGTCTCCTGAGGGGGAATAGGCTTTGTCGTGCCAAAGAGTTCAATCTTGGTTTCATCAGACCAGAGAATCTTGTTTCTCATGGTCTGAGAGTCTTTTAGGTGCCTTTTGGCAAACTCCAAGCGGGCTGTCATGTGCCTTTACTGAGGAGTGGCTTCCGTCTGGCCACCCTACAATAAAGGCCTGATTGGTGGAGTGCTGCAGAGATGGTTGTCCTTCTGGAAGGTTCTCCCACCTCCACAGAGGAACTCTGGAGCTCTGTCAGAGTGACCATCCGGTTCTTGGTCACCTCCCTGACCAAGGCCCTTCTCCCCTGATTGCTCAGTTTGGGCTGGCGGCTACCTCTAGGAAGAGTCTTGGTGGTTCCAAACTTCTTCCATTTCAGAATGATGGAGGCCCCTGTGTTCTTGGGGACCTTCAATGCTGCAGAAATGTTCTGGTACCCTTCCCCAGAGCTGACACAATCGTGTCTCTGAGGTCTACGAACAGTTCCTTCGACCTCATTGCTTGGTTGTTGCTTAGACATGCACTGTCAACTGTGGGACCTTATATAGACAGGTGTGTGCCTTTTCAAATCATGTCCAATCAATTGAATTTACCACAGGTGGACTCCAATCAAGTTGAAGAAACATCTCAAGGATGATCAATGGAAACAGGATGCACCTGAGCTCAATTTCGAGTCTTGCATCAATTTGGTTGTGCACCAGCAGTTTTCATCTTGTTATATGTCACTCACTGACAGTCAATGAATTAGCCCATGTCAGATTTATTTTATTCGATTGGTTTTTTAGATTAGTCTAGTTAGTCTAGCCAGCTATCTAAACTTGTAGTAATCATGGCCGAATTACCGACCAGGCATGCAGGGCACGTGCCCAGGGGCGCTGACCTCCAGGGGGCCCACGTTGATTTTGGTAGTCACTCTCACTCAGATATTACATTGACATGACATAAGTCATGGCAAACTGTGTAGAATTGCAGGAAATTTGCTTTGAAAAATGCAAAAAACTTCTCTCCACCCCATTGCAAAATGTGTAGAATTGCAGGACATTTGCTGTAAAACTGCAACAGCAAAAAAAGTTTTGTAGAGCAAACATATTTGTTTACCTTTTGTTAATAAAACAATTGTTCTACAAACAGATCCCTCTGTATGTATTAAATGTGTAGTGGCGAATTGTATAGCTAATAGGCTATGTGTTTATAGATCGACTGAGGTGAATAAATCTACAGCAACCAATGTGATAATGGCTGGGGTAATTTTTGTTTGTTTTTGTTGTACTCCAAATAGCTTTTTAGAGTTTTTTAATTGTATAGAAATGCAGTAAATGAGCCCCCCCCTCTGGACCTCACTGAAACTCAGACTCTGGATACGGCTCTGGCCATACATTCAGTACATGCATACTGTACATTCCGAACGTATACACTCTGACACACACACATGTTATAGTACATACAAACACTGTTAAAATGAAGTGTTTCAAAATATGCAAATAAACTGCCACCACAGTGTTGAGAATCACCTTAAAGGCTGTGCAAATGTTTTTCTGCCGATGCTTTACAATTAATCTCATTAATGTTAATTTAACAATACATCAATTACCTGTAATATTGCATTGTAAAGCATACCCATAAAAATGCACATTACAGAACACTGTTTCCCAACATCTGCAAAAGGGTGGCAGCTTGTTGTAAGAATGTATACATTTTTGTGTTTCAGATCAGTATACGGTATATATACGAACATCACTAATCTGGTGATGTGTCTGTTACTGCTGATCTAGACTCAATTCAATCAAACCCACTGTGCATTTGTTATGAAGAGGCTCTTTTTCCCAGGGTCACATTAAAATATTTGTTTGATACCGTGAAAACTGTTACTATTACCAGGTAGACTGCCCTCACAGGTAGATTGTTCCAGTTTTCAGACTTGGAAATAGAAGGCTTACTAGAACATTCTGCCGCTGGACTGCAAACACATTCTCTAAGCGCTCAACAGAGGAAGACATTATGATTATTTCAATGTTACAAAAACACCCGATGGACAACTCATTACAGTAAATGACCAATAAAAAATTGACTTATTCAAATGGTCTTCATCTTTCAGTCCATAGGCGAGCCTCAGCTGGCATGAACTTTCTTTTTGATTCTCATGTTGTTTTTCCCCCCTGCTTTTAATTATTCAATATTAGTTTGAATAAGTGAACATGAAAAATAATCTCTGATGACTAAAGAAAGCAATAGTTAATTGGAGTTCAAGAAAAGTTTATCAAATTTTTTTGTCTTTTATACTTTTCTTGCATTGTACCATTGGACTTTTAATGCTTTCATGTCAGTTCATTACATTTAATTTATTAATGTCTAATATTTAATGTGCCAAAAATGTCAGATTCAAAGACATGAAAATGGGGCATTTTTTCCTCGTAAGGGGATGCTCAATCTGTTTGGTGCCTGTTGTTGTGACTCAGGGGGGCTCAGACATGGAGGGAGGGGAAGGAGAGAGACAGAGGGAGGGTAAGAGAGTGAAAGAGTGAACTCATCAGTCAGACCTGAAGTTTATCTTTAAACCATGCTCTAAGTCCCAAACCACAGTTCTGCTGTGTGCCAAAAGGCATAACTTTACTCAAACTAACCTCAAAACACAATAAAAGACAGTTACAACTTTGCACAAACAAACATCAGTTAGTTCAGGACTGTATTGAAGGCAATAAGAACTTTACTCAAACTAAACTTAACCCAAAACAAAAATATATTTTCACACAGTTACAGTGCCATCAGGACTGTAGAAGAGTTCATGGTGTCTATGCATGACGTTTGGACACACACACAAGCACACACACACATTGATCTGCTGGCTGTTTGCCCTTGACGTCTGTCCCTCTTTCAGCAGAGGTGATCAATATTTCATTGACTGGCTGGGAGAGACACAAATACACACATTTACACATACACACACAGACATGTATGCACGCACGCGTACACACAAAAACACACACACGAGTACACACAAAAACACACACATCTGAGTTTACTGCATTCTTGAGCACAAACACATCATTTTACGGCAAGATTCTGCATCAGAACAGTTTACTTTGCACTGTTGAAGAAATCATTTGGTTTAAGATGCCATTCATCCACTTTTCTTCTTAGGCAGTTGTGCTAGAAGCTCTAGTTTCACCTCGTCTTTGATAAAAGCTCTCCGGAGCTTGTCCCATGTATAAGTAGTGTAATTACTAACAAATGAAGCCATGAATGGGATGACCGGGGAAACTATCGTCATGTTTATTCATAGCACATTATTCTCTCCTTCAAGGGCACTCACCTCAACACTAAACACACATTTAATCTGCTCTCCACATGAAAACTCTTCAACTGTGAGTGTTCTCGGAAAAGTTACGTAAAAGACAGTACGAGAGCTTGGGACTATAAGGTTCTATCTGCATTTTTGTCCAAATTGAGTTAAAATCAAATCAAATCAAATCAATTTTTATTTGTCACATACACATGTTTAGCAGATGTTATAGCTGGTGTAGCGAAATGCTTATGCTTCTAGCTCCGACAGTGCAGTAATATCTAACAATTACACAACATATACCTAATACACACAAAAAAAGTAAGGAATGGGATTTAAGAAGATATACATATATAGACAAGCATTGACAGCAATGACAGAGCGGCATGGACTAAGATACAGAAGAATATTATAGAATAGAATGCAGTATATACATATGAGATGAGTAGTGCAAGATATGTAAACATTGTTCAAGTGACTAGTGTTCCATTCCTTAAAGTGGCCAGTGATTTCAATAGGCAGCAGCAGCCTCTAATGTGCTAGTGATGGCTATTTAACAGTCTGATGGCCTTGAGATAGAAGCTGTTTTTCATTCTCTCGGTCCCAGCTTTGATGCACCTGTACTGACCTCGCCTTCTGGATGATAGCGGGGTGAACAGGCAGTGGCTCGGGTGGTTGATGTCCTTGATAATCTTTTTGGCCTTCCTGTGACATCGGGTGCTGTATGTGTCTTGGAGGGCGGGTAGTTTGCCCCCGGTAATGCGTTCGGCAGACCGCACCACCCTCTGGAGAGCCCTGCGGTTGTGGCCGGTGCAGTTGTCGTACCAGGCGGTGATACAGACCGACAGGATGCTCTCAATTGTGCATCTGTAAAAGTTTGTGAGGGTTTTAGGTGATAAGCCACATTTCTTCAGCCTCCTGAGGTTGATGAGGCTCTGTTGCGCCTTCTTCACCACACTGTCTGCGTGGGTGGACCATTTCAGTTTGTCGGTGATGTGTACGCCAAGGAACTTGAAGCTTTCCACCTTCTCCACTGCGGTCCCGTCGATGTGGATAGGGGGGTGCACCCTCTGCTGTTTCCTGAAGTCCACGATCATCTCCTTTGATTTGTTAATGTTGAGTGAGAGGTTATTTTCCTGGCACCACACTCCCAGAAGCCTCACCTCATCCCTGTAGGCGGTCTCGTCATTGTTCGTAATCAAGCCTACTACTGTTGTGTCGTCTGCAAACTTGATGATTAAGTTGGAGGCGTGCTTGGCCACGCAGTCATGGGTGAACAGGGAGTACAGGAGGGGGCTGAGCACGCACCCTTGTGGGGCCCCAGTGTTGAGGATCAGCGAAGTGGAGATGTTGTTTCCTACCTTCACCACCTGGGGGCGGCCCGTCAGGAAGTCCAGGAGCCAGTTGCACAGGGCGGGGTTCAACGCAAATAGTCCGGGTATAGTCCGGGTAGCCATGATTAGCTGTTCAGGAGTCTTATGGCTTGGGGGTAGAAGCTGTTAAGAAGCCTTTTGGACCTAGACTTGGCGCTCCGGTACCGCTTGCCGTGCGGTAGCAGAGAGAACAGTCTATGACTAGGGTGGCTGAAGTCTTTGACAATTTTTAGGGCCTTACTCTGACACCGCCTGGTATAGAGGTCCTGGATGGCAGGAAGCTTGGCCCCAGTGATGTACTGGGCCGTACACACTAGCCAGTTATCTCAGAATCATCTTTTTGCAGATAGAACCTTATAGTCTTGAATAACCACTTAATACATTAAAGGTAAAAGTGTTTGTGTGTTTCATGTTGTTAAGTTCAAAAGAATACAAGATAAAAATAGCTGACACCATTCAAA
The DNA here is from genome assembly GCF_020615455.1 of Coregonus clupeaformis. Classification (NCBI taxonomy): domain Eukaryota; kingdom Metazoa; phylum Chordata; class Actinopteri; order Salmoniformes; family Salmonidae; genus Coregonus; species Coregonus clupeaformis. The sequence goes on from NC_059207.1 coordinate 26,769,299, forward strand.
CCAACGAGTGTTCGGAACTTTAAATCTAGTTATCTCAGAATCATCTTTTTGCAGATAGAACCTTTTAGTCCCAAGCACTTGAATAACCACTTAATACATTAAAGATAAATGTGTTTGTGTGTTTGAAAGACAGAGGTGAGACAGAGGTAAGTGAGAGAGTGAATGAGCGAGTGAGTGAGCGTGTGAGTAGCATATGTGTTTGTGAAAATGAATGAGTTAGTCAAAATAAAAGTCATGCACATGACTCATCTCTGTCTGACTGTGTGTGAATCTGACTGTGTGCCCTTAGAGGAATCGATTGATAATCATGTGTGACTCAATAATTTCCTGACACACACACACACACACACACACACATCAAATATGGAGTTTCTATGGCAACCTCTGACTAGCACAGAATGTTCAGGAGGCAGTTCCGCGTACCATTTGCCAATTTGGTTAATTATGTCTTTGTGCCGGTGAATAGGGCTTGATTTCCCCCCACCCTCCTCATCTCCAGCTACAGCCAGCCATAACCCAGGCGGCAGCAGTGCAGAGCTGAGTCTTCTGTGTACTGACACACACACATACACACACACACACACACACACACACACACACACACACACACACACACACACACAGAGAGAGACATTGTTTGGGGGTCTGGAAGCCGGCGGACACAGGAACAGAGTGCGCGGCAGCCCTAATGAGTGACTGGCTGTCAGGAACGGTTAGGGTGCTGCGCACAGAGAGGAGGGGCCAGCGAGGTGCGGGGGCCACGGTGTCCAGACTCAGCCGTGGAGGAGGGGAGGACATCTCTCTGTCTCTTTCTCTCTACATCTGTCTCTCCTAGTCCTCTTCACTACCTCACTATCTCTGGCTGTCTTTCTCTCATTCCCTCTCTTTCTTTCCTTTCTGTCTTCCCCTCTCTCTCTCTCTCTCTCTCTCTCTCTCTCTCTCTCTCTCTCTCTCTCTCTCTCTCTCTCTCTCTCTCCCTCCCTAAAGTGAAGGTGACCACAGCTCATATACCTCTTCCTTTTCTTCATCCAATTCAAACTACTGACGCATCCACACAGACACATACAGTACAGTAAACACAATACAACTCACACACACAAATATGCACAAATGATCCAACGTATCTGCACAGGAAACGACCCTCCTGACATAAAACATGAGCACACACATGACCAATGTAGTGCACATGGGGGGGCGGAAGGTAGCCTTGAGGTTAGAGCGTTGGGCCAGTAACCAAAAGGGTCCCCTGTAGCTCAGTTGGTAGAGCATGGCGCTTGCAACGCCAGGGTTGTGGGTTCGTTTCCCACGGGGGCCAGTATGAAAAATGTATGCACTCACTAATTGTAAGTCGCTCTGGATAAGAGCGTCTGCTAAATGACTAAAATGTAAAAGGTTGCTGGTTTGAATACCGGAGCCGATAAGATGAGAAAATCTGTTGCTATGCCCTTGAGCAAGGCAGTTAACCCTAATTGCTGTACAATGGCGATCCTGGTCGTGACCACAGTCCCTGCGGGTGTCTCGGGGGGAGTTGGGATATGCAAAAAGACACATTTACATTACAAGCTTGTGTGTAACAGGACAATAATAATTATTATGTTTGTAATTGATTTTGTATGGAATAGGTTTTAGGCTCCCATGAAGAAAGAAAAACAAGTGTGTGTGTGTTTGTTTGTGTGTTTGTGTGTGTGTGTGTGTGTGTGTATATGGTTTGTGGTTGAACGTGCAGCCTTTAGTTCGACTCAATGAGTCCTGCTGTCCACTACAAATGTTTAGTATGTTCCTCTGCCTCCATTACATAAATTTGCAAACAAGCTCTCATACAATGACAACCATCTGTCTCCACTGCCGCACTCCTCACTGCATCTCCAAAGTAGAGGGGAAACTGTTCGGCTTTTACAGACGATCAAAATTAATACACACCGTACAATGGCTCATCAAATGACAATTGTTCTCAATGAAACTGGAACTTGCTCCGTTGCCTCTCACTCTCCAACAGATGTCCAAAAAGCTGTGGAAACTGGTTTATCAGGGTACACAAAGGAAAACATTTAAAAACCTTTTGCAACGGAACAGTTTCCCTGTTTCAGTCCATTTGGAACCTCACATACAGTGCATTCAGAAAGTATTCAGACCCCTTGACGTTTTCCACATTTTGTTACGTTACAGCCTTATTCTAAAATGGATTAAATAAAACATTTTCCTCATCAATTTACACACAATACCCCATAATGACAAAGCGAAAACAGGTTTTTTGATTTTTTTTCTAATTTATAAAAAATTAAAAACAGAAATACCTTATTTACATAAATGTTCAGACCCTTTGCAATGAGACACGAAATTGAGATCAGGTGCATCCTGTTTCCATTGATCATCCTTGAGATGTTTCTACAACTTCATTGGAGTCCACCTGTGGTTAATTCAATTGATTAGACATGATTTGGAAAGGAACACACCTGTCTATATAAGGTCCCACAGTTGATGTTTTATTATGTTATATTTATTTATTTATAATTATTTGATGTGAATGTCAGAGCAAAAACCAAGCCATGAGGTCGAAGAAATTGTCTCTACAGCTCCGAGACAGGATTGTGTCGAGGCACAGATCTGGGGAAGGGTACCAAAAAATGTCTGCAGCATTGAAGGTCCCCAAAAACACAGGGGCCTCCATCATTCTTAAATGGAAGAAGTTTGGAACCACCAAGACTCTTCCTAGAGCTGGCCTCCTGGCCAAACTGAGCAATCGGGGGAGAATGGCCTTGGTCATGGAGGTGACAAAGAACCCAATGGTCACTCTGATAGAGCTCCAGAGTTCCTCTGTGGAAATGGGAGAACCTTTCAGAAGGACAACCATCTCTGCAGCACTCCACCAATCAGGCCTTTATTGTAGAGTGGCCAGACAGAAGCCACTCCTCAGTAAAAGGCACATGACAGCCCACTTGGAGTTTGCCAAAAGGCACCTGAAGACTCTCAGACCATGAGAAACAAGATTATCTGGTCTGATGAAACCAAGATTGAACTCTTTGGCCTGAATGCCAAGTGTCACGTCTGGAGGAAACCTGGCACCATCCCTACTGTGAAGCATGGTGGTGGCAGCATCAAGCTGTGGGGATGTTTTTCAGCATCAGGGACTGGGAGACTAGTCAGGATTGAGGGAAAGATGAACGAAGCAAAGTAAAGAGAGATCCTTGATGAAAACCTGCTCCAGAGCGCTCAGGACCTCAGACTGGGGTGAAGGTTCACCTTCCAACAGGACAATGACCCTAAGCACACAGCCAAGACAACGCAGGAGTGGCTTCGGGACAAGTCTCTGAATGTCCTTGATTGGCCCAGCCAGAGCCTGGACTTGAACCCGATCGAACATCTCTGGAGAGACCTGAAAATAGCTGTGCAGCAATGCTCCCCATCCAACCTGACAGAGCTTGAACGGATCTGCAGAGAAGAATGGAAGAAACTCCCCAAATACAGGTGTGCCAAGCTTGTAGCGTCATACCCAAGTAGCCTTGAGGATGTAATCGCTGCCAAAGGTGCTTCAACAAAGTACTGAGTAAAGGGTCTGAATACTTACATTACCGGTCAAAAGTTTTAGAACACCTACTCATTCAAGGGTTTTTCTTTATTTTTTTACTATTTTCTACATTGTAGAATAATAGTGAAGACATCAACACTATGAATTAACACATATGGAATCATGTATATTTGACATTCTTCAAATAGCCACCCTTTGCCTTGATGACAGCTTTGCACACTCTTGGCATTCTCTCAACCAGCTTCATGAGGTAGTCACCTGGAATGCATTTCAATTAACAGGTGTTCCTTCTTAACAGTTAATTTGTGGAATCTCTTTCCATCTTAATGCGTTTGAGACAATCAGTTGTGTTGTGACAAGGCAGGGGGGGTATACAGAAGTCCATATTATGTCAAGAACAGCTCATATAAGCAAAGAGAAATGACAGTCCATCATTACTTTAAGACATGAAGGTCAGTCAATACGGAACATTTCAAGAACTTTTAAAGTTTATTCAAGTGCAGTCGCAAAAACCATCAAGTTCTATGATTAAACTGGCTCTCATGAGGACTGCCAGAGGAATGGAAGACCCAGAGTGACATCTGCTGCAGAGGATAAGTTCATTAGAGTTACCAGCCTCAGAAATTGCGGCCCAAATAAATGCTTCACAGAGTTCAAGTAACAGACACATCTCAACATCAACAGTTCAGAGGGGACCGTGTGAGTCAGGCCTTCAGGGTCAAATTGCTGCAAAGAAACCACTACTAAAGGACACCAATAAGAAGAAGAGACTTGCTTGGGCCAAGAAATATGAGCAATGGACATTAGACCGGTGGAAATTTGTCCTTTGGTCTGGAGTCCAAATTGGAGATTTTTGGTTCCAACCGCTGTATCTTTGTGAGACGCGGTGTGGGTGAACGGATGATCTCCGCATTTGTATTTCCCACTGTAAAGCATGGAGGAGGAGGTGTTATTGTGTGGGGGTGTTTTGCTGATGACATTGTCTGTGATTTATTTAGAATTCAAGGCACACTTAACCAGCATGGCTACCACAGCATTCTGCAGCGATACGCTATCTCATCTGGTTGGGCTTAGTGGGACTATGATTTGTTTTTCAACAGGACAATGACTCAACACACCTCCAGGATGTGTAAGGCTATTTTACCAAGAAAGAGAGTGATGGAGTGCTGCATCAGATGACCTGGCCTCCACAATCCCCTGACCTCCACCAAATTGAGATGGTTTGGGATGAGTCGGACCGCAGAGTGAAGGAAAAGCAGCCAACAAGTGCTCAGCATATGTGGGAACTCCTTCAAGACTGTTGGAAAAGCATTTCAGGTGAAGCTGGTTGAGAGAATGCCAAGAGTGTGCAAAGCTGTCATCAAGGCAAAGGGTGGCTATTTGAAGAATCTCAAATATAAAATATATTTGGATTTGCTTAATACTTTTTGTGTTTCTACATGATTCCATATGTCTTATTTCATAGTTTTGATGTCTTCACTATTATTTTACAATGCAGAAAATAGTACAAATAAAGAAAGACCCTTGAATGAGTAGGTGTTCTAAAACTTTTGTGATATTTCAGTTTTTGCAAAAATGTCAAAAAACCTGTTTTTGCTTTGTTATTAAGGGGTATTGTGTGTTGATTGATGAGGGGGAAAAACAATTTAATCAATTTTAGAATAAGGTTGTAACATAACAAAATGTGGAAAAAGTCAAGGGGTCTGAATACTTTCAGAATGCACTGTATTATTCAAATCAGGCAGTCAGTTAAAACCACAGAGACAATCCAAAGTGGCACCCTTTTAATTCAAAAGGCCCGTTGCATATGTCTGTCTGTCTGTCTGTGTGTGTGTGTGTGTGTGTGTGTGTGCGTGTGTGTGTGTGCGTGTGTGTGCATGCGTGTGTGTGTGTGGGTGGTCTCACTTTACTATCCTTTTGGTTCCAAAAGTCCTCACAAGGATAGTATAACAAGAAAATAAAAAAAGTGGGGATTAGAGTTACAATTAGGGTCAGGGGTTAGGGGTTATGTTTAGGGTTCGTTTTAGGGTTAGGGGTTTCGGGTTAAGATTAGGGTTAAGTTTAGGGTTAGGAGTTAGGGAAAATAGGATTTTGGATTAGGGTTGGATTAGGGTTATATTCTTTGGTCCCCACTTGGATATTAAAACCAACGTGTGTGTGTGTGTGTGCGTGTGCGTGTGTGCGTGTGTGTGTGTGTGTGTGTGTCTGTTTGCGGGCATGTGTGAGTGTCTGTGCTTATGTGTGTATGTGTGTGGCGTTAATTTTATTTGTGTGTGTGTGTGTTGTGTTTTCGTGTGCCACTTAGAAATCTGACGTCTGTCCAGGCACCAGGGATATTAGGAGATGCCTTCAAAACCGGGCACTAGGGGCAATGGTGAGTGCTATTACCATCAAGAAGGCTTTCTATGTGGGTCTGGACGGGGGTGGCAGATGGCCGTAAACCGTGATCTCCGGCTCCGAGGGTCGGTTGTTCAATCCCAGTAATAGGCACCCGTTTATATTTGTTTTGTTTTAACCCTATCCCAAACCTTAATGATCCCCCCCCCCCAATCTGATTAATAGTTGTGGATTACAGTTAATTCATATACATTTTTTACATCGCAGAGGAGATGCTGGTGATGAGGAGGATGATTGTTATCATTACCATAATCATGACACTTTGTCTACACGTGTGTGTATGTGTCTGTGTGTGTCTGTGTGTGTCTCTGTGTGTCTGTGTGTGTCTGTATGTGTGTGTTGTGTCGCGTGACCGCGTAAATACTGTATACCCGCTCGCAGAGGTTTATAAACTCATATTCATTTGCATTTTGTCTAGACATGACATCACATTTATCCTTTTGTTTTCCATAAACAATATGTATTGATCTCTACTTATGTTTTAAGACCGGCAGCTAACAACACAGATAAAAACCCTTTTGTTTTAAGAGAGTGGGGACAGGAATTGGAGACTAATTTCCCATCTCCTCCTTCTCTCCCATTCCGTAGACGAGGGTGAGACACGGAATTAAACAGAATTATGAGTGCCTGGATAATGTGATAATGTGGATAGACAACAGGGAGGAACGTAGTAAGCAGAGGGATGCTGCTACAAGGTCAAGGTTAGGCCATAGTGCCCATGGAGTAAGTCAACATTGCTTTTGATTCATAGTGGCATTTCAAACAAAAAAACATCCTCTTGCAGCATGCAGACTGAGCCTCTCTATCTCTCTGTCCAATCACAACACTACAACGATCTCAGAAACAATAAGAAGGAACTGCACAGCCAGTTAGAGGTTTCCCTATGTAGTGATCTCCTTGAGACCAACTCTTGCACAGCTCCACGCATGCTTACTTAGATGTCTCAATAACTTGTGTAACGATTACTTCAAGCATGGCTTTTGAAAGAACGCATAGATATATGCCATATGTCATATTTGTTGTATATTGTATACACCATCTGTCATATAGGGCGGCGCACAATTGGCCCAGCGTCGTCCGGGATTGGCCGGGGTAGGCCGTCATTGTAAATAAGAATTTGTTCTTAACTGACTTGCCTAGATAAATAAAGGTTAAATGAATATATATATATGTACAATTTATAAACCGGGTAGTTTGGATCATGGTTTCTGATTGTCAGAAACAGCATTTCCAGCCATGTGTATCAGATGATATACGTGTTTAATGTTCTATCTGAAGTATCACTACGCTGTTCTTGATATGCCATGGCAAATTACAAAAGAAAAGCAATAAAGCTTTTATTAACACACTATTTACCCTTGCTTCTAACCTAGTATTTGGTTTACAACAGTGGGGGTTTGTATTAACCTTGCTGTCTGCCGCTGTGACCTCGGCAACAATGTTGATATTTAGAAATGTAATCTCCCCTTTACCATAGAGACTGAACGTTGTCCTGACGAGACAACAACTTTTCTGAGCCAGGCGAAATCAAGTACCAGCATTATTATTATGGATATATTCAAATAAATGTCAATAGAAAATAGCTTACAGAAAACGAAAATGCAGCTAGTTTGTTGTCATTCCAGCTGCAGAGTTTGACATGATTTTGTTAGCTGTAGATGGCTAGCTAATGAGGTAGAAGAAGGTTAGCCAGCCTGCATAGCAACCATTCATGTTGATAGACCCTAGGATCAAACTCAAGCAATGTCTTTGCGCTACCACTTAACCAGACTCCGGCACTTGATTTTGACTTCCAAGATACCAAGCCTGGTTTTCTCCTCAGCGGTGATACACAATAGAAGACTGATCATAGAGAGATTGTTAACACTCAATCTCACTGGATGAATATAATTTGGAGTGGGAGACATTAAGCCTTGTTAAACATCGTTAATGTTACTATAGGATATCCCTGCCATAGTGATCCCTGCCAAACTCAGGCCTGACGCGCGAGACTCTGGGAGGGAGTTTTGTTGGACATGAAGAGGCGCTGGAAGAGATGAGGCTGTCACTTCAGCTGTCTGTCTGTCCATGGCGAGGGAGGCGCGAGGATGAGACTGGGAACCCCTAACGAGCAGGTCCCTAAAAGCCCGCCGATTACCCCAATTAAGCAGCGTTCCCATCACCATCCAACAGTTCCCATCACCGGCCCGGAAGCCTGTCTGAATCAGTTTACTTAGCCCACACGGACCTCCCCCCTCCCCCCCTTCCAATATAGATACACAAACTCGCTCCCAACACACAAACTCAAGCCCCATCACAAACCCCCCACCTTCCCACATATACACCCCCCCACCCCCCCCAGACACCCCCACCCTCCATCGGATACAGAACATACACATGCCCCCCCCAATGCACCAGGCCCGTTGCTCTGTCTGAAGGACATCCTCACACACACACACACAGCCTACACAGTAACAGTGCGCTCCTCTAGTCCCGTCCTGTTGTCTGGCTGTCACAACCCAATTGTTGGGCCTACTGCTCACTCAGACAAGCGCTCTCTGGGCAGATCATTTTTAGACAGATTAGAGAACCCACGTCCAGCTGTCTACATCAGCAAAACACTGCCTCTGTGATCTTTTAACCTGATATGCTCTCGCTCTCGCTCTCTCTCTCTCTCTCTCTCTCTCTCTCTCTCTCTCTCTCTCTCTCTCTCTCTCTGTCACAACTTCCTCCGAAGCTGCCTCCTCTCCTTGTTCGGGCAGGCTTCGGTGGTCGTCGTCACCGGCCTTCTAGCCACTGCCGCTCCTCAACTCATCATTCCATTTGTTTTGTCTTGTTTATTACACACACCTGGTTCATATCCCCTCATCAGTACCTGTATAAGTATTCCCTCTGCCCCCCTTGTCTTTGTGTGTGATTGTTTATTGTGGAGGATAGCTAAGCTCGGTGGAGCTATATTGTATTTTGTATCGCCGGGATATTCACCCGTGTGCCTTGTTGTTTTCCAGTGCGCCGTATTTCCGCACTGGAGTGTTTTACGCATTTCTACGTACTGCTGTGTTATGGAATAAACCAGTTATTCTGTGATTTACCCTCCTGCGCCTGACTACTTCTAAATCACGCATCACACTCTCTCTCTCTCTCTCGCCCTCCCTCCCTCTCTGTCTTCCCATCCCATCTTTATTTTTGTGTGCTTTGTTACCATATAATGTTATTTGGTGCTGGATGTTTGTCGACTGCTGTCAGAGGCTTTTGCTGTTGAATTAGATTAGGTCAAGTTCTTCTGAGCATGGCTGTGTAAGCCTTTTTCCTCCTTCAAAAAAGCATTGAAGAACAAATACAGTTATCCATGTATAGAGCGAGAGATTGCAAAATAACAAAACTTGCATAATAATGTGCATCTGCCTGTGTGTGTGTGTGTGTGTGTGTGTGTGTGTGTATGTGCATGCGTGTCTGTGCATGCTTGTCTGTGTCAGTCTGTTTGTGTGTGTGTATGTGTATGACTCATGCTTGCCTGCAACCACTTAAATATCCATTGGTTCCTAATAAAACTTGTTTCCGAGTCCACACACATGCTGTAAATGTAAAGTAAATATCTCATTATCTCTGCTTTGTTTACATAAGACCACATTGCCACTTTGGAGCCAAAATTGAAGAAGATTTTCCAGGTTTACCAAGCCTACTGTTCTCAGGGACTGCTGAGGGGGAATGAGCAGGTCCCTCTTGTCAGGGAGTGTGTGATGGCTGAGGGCTATTCTAGTGAATGGAACGGCTCCCTCCTGCGCCATAGTGTTCTAATGACACAACAAGTGCTCTGAAGGGGGATTAGAGATACTTACAGTACATGTGCACTCAATAGACCTCCACTTTGCACTTTCTCCCCCTCCATCGTTATCTGCCTGTATGTATAGCAGGTGAAGAGATAGGGGGAGGAGGGAAGCTTACAGGCCCCACGCTGATCAGACAGATTGCAGAGTGACAGGTCTGTGTAGTTTGAGACCATTGAAAAGACGACAACATGAAATCAACATAGTCCTATGCATTTCTCTGTGGACAATGTCTTTTGGCAGTTTGTTTTCTTTCTTCAAATCAAATCAAATCAAATTGTATTTGTCACATTCACGTGTTTAGCAGATGTTATAGTGGGTGTAGCGAAATGCTTGTGCTTCTAGCTCTGACAGTGCAGTAATATCTAATAAGTAATATCTAACAATTTCACAACCTATACCCAATACACACAAAACTAGTAAGGAATGGGATTTAAGAAAATATACATATATGGACAAGCAATGACAGAGCGGCATGGACTAAGATACAGTATAATATTATAGAATAGAATGCAGTATATACATATGAGATGAGTAGTGCAAGATATGTAAACATTATTAAAGTGACTAGTGTTCCATTTCTTAAAGTGGCCAGTGATTTCAATAGGCAGCAGCAGCCTCTAATGTGCTAGTGATGGCTGTTTAACAGTCTGATGGCCTTGAGATAGAAGCTGTTTTTCAGTCTCTCGGTCCCAGCTTTGAGTCACCTGTACTGACCTCGCCTTCTGGATGATAGCAGGGTGAACAGGCAGTGGCTCGGGTGGTTGATGTCCTTGATGATCTTTTTGGCCTTCCTGTGACATCGGGTGCTGTATGTGTCTTGGAGGGCGGGTAGTTTTCCCCGGTAATGCGTTCGGCAGACCGCACCACCCTATAGAGAGCCCTGCGGTTGTGGGCGGTGCAGTTGCCGTACCACGCGGTGATACAGCCCGACAGGATGCTCTCAACTGTGCATCTGTAAAAGTTTGTGAGGGTTTTAGGTGCTAAGCCGAATTTCTTCAGCCTCCTGAGGTTAAAGAGGCTCTGTTGCGCCTTCTTCACCACACTGTCTGTCGGTGATGTGTACGCCAAGGAACTTGAAGTTTTCCACCTTCTCCACTGCGGTCCCGTCGAAGTGGATAGGGGGGTGCACCCTCTGTTGTTTCCTGAAGTCCATGATCATCTCCTTTGTTTTGTTGATGTTGAGTGAGAGGTTATTTTCCTGGCACCACACTCCCAGAGCCCTCACCTCATCCCTGTAGGCGGTCTCGTCATTGTTCGTAATCAAGCCTACTACTGTTGTGTCGTTCTGCAAACTTGATGATTGAGTTGGAGACGTGCTTGGCCATGCAGTCATGGGTGAACAGGGAGTACAGGAGGGGGCTGAGCACGCACCCTTGTGGGGCCCCAGTGTTGAGGATCAGCGAAGTGGAGATGTTGTTTCCTACCTTCACCACCTGGGGGCAGCCCGTCAGGAAGTCCAGGACCCAGTTTCACAGGGCGAGGTTCAGACCCAGGGCCTCGAGCTTAATGATGAGCTTGGAGGGTACTATGGTGTTGAATGCTGAGCTATAGTCAATGAACAGCATTCTTACATAGGTATTCCTCTTGTCCAGATGGGATAGGGCAGTGTGCAGTGTGATGGCGATTGCATCGTCTGTGGATCTATTGGGGCGGTATGCAAATTGAAGTGGGTCTAGGGTGACAGGTAAGGTAGAGGTGATATGATCCTTGACTAGTCTCTCAAAGCACTTCATGATGACAGGGCGATAGTCATTTAGTTCAGTTACCTTTGCTTTCTTGGGTACAGGAACAATGGTGGCCATCTTGAAACATGTGGGAACAGCAGACTGGGAAAGGGAGAGATTGAATATGTCCATAAACACACCAGCCAGCTGGTCTGCGCATACTCTGAGGACGCGGCTAGGGATGCCGTCTGGGCCGGCAGCCTTGCGGGGGTTAACATGCTTAAATGTCTTAATCACGTCGGCCATGGAGAAGGAGAGGCCACAGTCCTTGGTGTGGGCCTCGTCAGTGGCACTGTGTTATCCTCAAAGCGGGCGAAGAAGGTGTTTAGCTTGTCTGGAAGCGAGACATCGGTGTCGACGACGTGGCTGGTTTTCCTTTTGTAGTCCGTGATTGTCTGTAGACCCTGCCACATAAGTCTCGTGTCTGAGCCGTTGAATTGCGACTCCACTTTGTCTCTATACTGATGTTTTGCCAGTTTAATTGCCTTGCGGAGTGAGTAGCTACAATGTTTTGTATTCTGCCATATTCCCAGTCACCTTGCCATGGTTGAATGCGGTGGTTCGCGCTTTCAGATTTGCGCAAATGCTGCCATCTATCCACGGTTTCTGGTTAGGGTAGGTTTTAATAGTCACAGTGGGTACAACATCACCTATACACTTCCTGATAAACTCAGTCACCGTTTCAGTGTATTTGTCTAAATTATTTTCGGAAGCTACCCGGAACATATCCCAGTCCGCGTGATCAAAACAATCATGAAGCGTGGATTCCGATTGGTCAGACAAGCGTTGTATAGTCCTTAGCATGGGTACCTCCTGTTTGAGTTTCTGCCTATAGGAAGGGAGAAGCAAAATGGAGTCGTGGTCAGATTTGCCGAAAGGAGGGCAGGGGAGGGCCTTATAACCATCCCGGAAGGTCGAATAGCAATGGTCGAGGATTTTGGCAGCGCGTGTACAACAGTCGATATGTTGATAGAACTTCAGCAGCCTAGTCCTCAAATTTGCTTTGTTAAAATCCCTGGCTACAATAAATGCAGCCTCAGGATATGTGGTTTCCAGTTTGCATAAGGTCCAGTGAAGTTATTTGAGGGCCGTCGTGGTATCGGCTTGAGGGGGGATATACACGGCCGTGACTATAACTGAAGAAAATTCTCTTGGGAGATAATACGGTCGGCTTGTGAGATATTCTAGGTCGGGTGAACAGAAGGACTTGAGTTCCTGTATGTTACTACAATTACACCATGAGTCGTTAATCATGAAACACACACCTCCGCCCTTCTGCTTCCCAGAGAGATATTTATTCCTGTCTGCGCGATGAACTGAGAACCCATCTGGCTGGACCGATTTCGACAGAATATCCCAAGAGAGCCATGTTTCCGTGAAACAGAGTATGTTACAGGCCTTGATGTCTCTCTGGAAAGAAACCCTTGCCCGTAGTTCGTCGACCTTGTTAACCAAAGACTGAACATTAGCAGGTAGTATACTTGGAAGCGGTGGGTGGTGTGCGCGCCTCCTAAGTCGAACCAGCAGGCCGCTCCGAGTGCCTCTACTCCACCAGCGATGTTTTGGGTCAGCCGCTGGAATCAGTTCAGTTGCCCTGGGGAGAGCAAACAAAGGATCTGCTTCGGGAAAGTCGTATTCCTGGTCGTAATGCTGGTGAGTTACCGCCACTCTGATATCCAATAGTTTTTCCCGGCTGTATGTAATGATGCAAAACTTTCTGAGCTAATTATGTAAAAAATAATACATAAAAAAACAAAATACTGCAAAATTTCCTAAGAGCTAGTCTTACTGTGTTGTCGTTGAACTCACATGAGTTGTATCCAAGAAGACCCAACTTACTTTTTAATCAGGCAGAACACGGCAGAGTTTTGATTTTCAGCGAGGTGAGAGGGAGGGAATGTGGTGAGAGAAGCAGAGGAGGGAAGGAGAGAAAGACGAGTGGTCTGCACCGACCAGTGCTGATAAGAGAGAGACCTCCCACTGCAGGTGCCAGATTGGCAGGATATCCCCTGCAGACAGGAGACCCTCCTGCCACAGTTACCATTGTTGTGACTGATGCATGGATCTATGGAAAGATCTCACTAGCATACTCCTCGTGTCCTCTCTCCTCCCTCCTCGTCTCCTTCTCAAAACCCATTGTAGGAGAAGGTCAAAGGGGAGGGACCTCTGGCTTTCTCATCTAATGGGTTTTGAGAAAGAGATGAGGAGAGAGAACACGATGAGTATCCAATTGAGATCTTCCCTATGTTGTCCTGACACATTTAGTCACACGGTTATAGACTGACAGTTATAGTCAGTTATTTACTTTTAGGATAGAACAACTGTCTGATTATGGAATAAATCAGGACAATTTCGTTTGACAGAAACCTGTATTGCAGTATTGCAATATATAGAAAACAGTATTGCTATATTGCAATATATAGAAACCAGTATTGCAGTATATAGAAGCCAGTATTGCAGTATTGCAGTATATAGAAACCAGTATTGCAGTATATAGAAACCAGTATTGCTAGTAGATGGCAATTCAACTGTTTTGTGTCTTTCTGTGAATTCCTTGACTGGCATCATCCAGAGTAGGTTCAGGAGGAAGTGATGCCCGTTTCTTTTGTATCTTGAAGCTATTTCATTTCACACAGTAACAATGAAGACGGGACACAGAGGTGGTCAATAACAACAACCTTATATGCGTATCACATAGAAGTGCAGGGAAAGGACAGGCCCCATTCAGGCCCCATTCAGCCTGTGCCAAACTATAAGCTATACAACAACACCCCAAAACAATAGTAAACAGACCAAATAAAAAACATTTATTTAAAACGCAGGAACAGAACGAGAGAGAGAGGGTTCTCTGGCTGTTGCATCTTCTACCATCGGGGAAGGAACAGGGAGGTAGAGATTGCGACATGTTTTAATCTCAGCAAACAAAAGTGTTGTTTCGTCTCTTTTGTCGCCTCGGAGCGCCCCAAGGGGGAAGAGGTGTCGCCTTTTTGCGTGGCTATTGTCCCGCGGACGGCAGAATGGCCTGCTGGGTAACCTGAGCTGGGAGGTAATGGGTGAGCTGGAGCATCAGATGTAGGATAATAAGAGACATGGACACCTCTCCAGGTCTGGTCCTATCCCAGCACACTCCCACTTCCCTCCCCTTCTCCTCTTCATCATCCTCACCATCTTCATCTCCTTCCTCCCCAAGTGTTTATCAATCCAACGCTTAAATGTATTCTTCTGATGAATAAAAAAACATTCACAATGGGACCAGACTATCTTTAGATTTCCCTGTATGAACTACGAAAGGTGTTACGACATCCACGTCAATGGCGATCCATGTCCTTTATATTAAAAGGAGTTACTCTGCTTTGGATTGCGTTGTCGATTCATGTTTTTATTATTTATGCAACAGGCTGGGGTAAGGTTATGTCATGGAGGTGCAGCTATGATGGCGGGGGACTATTTAATAACTCTTAGCAGGAGATGGTGATGACTTGAGAAAGTCAATGAGGTGGAGATCATGTGACTCTGGGTGATCCAGTGTGTGTGTGCATGTGCGTGTGTGTGCGCACATGCGTGCGTGTGTGTGCGTGTGTGTGTGTGTGTGTGCAGGCTCAGGGTGACCTGGAGGCCAAGATGCCCTTCTCTCTTTGAAACAGCAGCAAAATAGAATACAGTATGTGTTGTATTATTATTAGTTTTACAGATCCACTCACTCAGAATAGGTCTATCTATCTGATATACACATACACATTGTCTGTAGAATGTAGAGAGAAGCGTTATTTTTTTATTTTACTTTTACATGTATTAGATGCAGCATCAGCGGGTTGGGAGATGGAAAGCTCAGGAGAAAGGGTGCAGCAGCCGAATCCAGAGCCACTACAGTACTATTAAATCACACCAGTCTCCTCTGGGTTGACTTGCCCTGACTGAGTATGCTACAGATTCTACATTGACAGATTCAAACACCCAGAGGCAGTGACTTATTTGCATGTTTAACCTAACTAGCAGTCCTATTGGTTAATTGACAGATCATGTGACTTTAAATCAGTGTATTTAAACCCCCCTGTTTTTGTCTTCCAGGTGTCTGCACACAGGAAGTGAATGCAGTATGGAGGAACCGAGGTTGTGGTTGGGTTCCCCTGCTCAGATGTTGCGTGCATCAACCAATAGTTGCTTGCCACATCATCGACTGTTCTGTCAGGCACCAGATTGCTATAACATAAGATGTGGTTTACCTGATACATAAAATACCTATCCAGGCGTTGTAAGATCTGACATGCGTCAGCAACACCTGAGCTGAGGAATGCACCCTTTGTCTCAGAATGTAGTGCAGGGTTTCCAAAACTTGGTCCTCAGGACCCTAAGGGGTGCACGTTTTGGTTTTTGCCCTAGCACTACACAGCTGATTCAAATAATCAACTAATCATCAAGTTTTTATAATTTGAATCAGCTGTGTAGTGTTTGGGCATAAAAAGCGGGGGGAAACGCTTCTAAGTGGATAAGGTGATATGCCTCCGCCTGTAATATTTGATTTAAAATGGCGAGGTCAAGTAGGGCCCTGGTGAGGACGTTGTGTTGGAGGCTGAACAGTCTCCTTCCTATACCTCTGCTGTTCCTATGGGGGGCACTCTGCAGGAGTGTCTGCCCTATGACGGGGTGTGTGAAGTTTTCATCCCGACATTTGTACCCCCGCATCAAAAGGTTAGTGGACAGTGTTTAGGGCCTGGGCAAGGTGTTCATCAGATTCAGAAAACTTTAATGTCCTCAGAGAGGCAATTTATTTTGCAGCAGTCATAAAACATATCACATATATAAAATAAATAGCAAAGGATATTTACAAGCAAATAAGCAGTGTAAGTGCAGTTTCATAGTGCAAGTGCTAATTGCAATTAGTCCAACATTTTGTTAAGTTGCAGAATTGCATTCGGAATAAAAGACTTGGCCCTATTATTATTAGTTTTTTGAATTTTCTTTTTTTTACCTTAGGTAGTCTGTACCTGTGGCCAGAGGGAAGGAGCTGGAATTCGGGGTGGAGTGGAAGGGAAGAGTCAGCCGCTATTTTATTCACCTTCTGGAGGGCTCTGCCCAGGTAGAGGGATGACAGTTCTTGCTGTTGCTGCCCCATGTTTTTCCCACAAGTCCTGACTATCTTGCCCAACCTATTTTCTGTAGGTCAAGCAGTAGGACAGAATGCTCTCAATGAATGATTTTATAAAAGAGAACCATGATGGTTAGATCAACATTAAAAAAGTGCAGTTTTCGTAGGAAATACATTCTCTGTCGGCCTTTCTTAAAAATAGCGTCAGTACACTGATCCCAGGACAGCTTGTTGTCAATGACTAGCCCAAGGTATTTGTCATCCTCCACTATTTCAATGGGCTCACCTTTCATCAGTGATGGTGTGTGCATGGTAGTGTTCCTTCCAAAGTCAATCACCATGTCCTTTGTTTTTTATGTGTTTAATTTTAGATGGGATGACTCACACCAGATCATAAAATCATTCAGAGCCGGTCCGTGCTCCGTCTCGTCCCCTTCGAGAAGACTGACCAAAGCAGTGTCGTCAGCATATTTGATCAGGTGGCGCCCTGGGAACCGGCTCCAGCAACTGTCTGTATACAGTATGTATAGTACTGGTGAAAGAACACTGCCCTGTGGGGTTCCAACTGAAGTAGTGCGCACCTCAGAGAATGTATTGCCAACTAGTACCTACTGAGACCTATCAGTTAGGAAGTTGGTGATCCATATGATAAGCATAGCATCAAGTCCGAAGTCTCCTCTGTCTGTCCGTGAGGACCAACGGATTGATTGTGTTAAATGCCTAGGAGAAATCTGCGAACATGATACGCACATGGGTTTTACTGCCCTCCAAATGCATGTACACCAGATGTAAGAGTGAGAGGATGTTATCATCTGTTCCTCTCTCCGACCAGTATGCAAATTGAGGGGGGTCAAGAAGGCGTTTGGTGGTGTTGATTATGTATGCCTTGATGATCTTTTCAAGTGAGAGGAAAGAGCGACAGGTCTGTAGTCATTTGATGCAGATGGATGAGAGGTTTTTGGGACAGGTACAACAATTTATTTTTTTCCATAGAGATGGAAACGTCTCTCTCCACTATTGCGGGCTGACTCCCGCCAATTCGTGCACACTATTTGTTTCACTGTGTCAATTGTTTGTCAATGCCCTGTGAAATATATATATTCATCAGTGAAGTTACTGTTAACATATTCACCCATTAATTTAGAATGTTTGGTTACGGAGATTAAATATAATATACATTCATACCATTCTCATTTTCCAAGTGTACATGTTGTTTGAAGAGCACACAAACTGCGCAACACTTGTGATAAATAACTTTTGGTTTATTTCATTGCGTTTACCTGTCAATTTCTTTGTTTGGAGAGCATGTGTTCCGTTTCTCCATGTTGAATGTTGTGTGAACACGCACCCTTTAGTGTGCATAGATATACCTGGCCTGTGCGCCAAGAATAGGTGGCCAAATGTATTTAAGTGCCCATTTAGGGATGTTCTAGTTAGTTCACTTTTGGGTAACTCAAGGGGGAGGCTGTATCTGAGCCTGCTAGACCCCCCCTGTGCTAAACTTCTTGGCTTTTGTTGACCCGCAGCAGAGGGAAGTGTACTCGTGCACATGCGCAAATACTCTGTGTGAGTGCAGCATCTTGCATGGCGCTGATCTGCAATATCTTCAGTTCATCCTGCTGCTCGTGACAACATCATATCGCGGATTTTCAGTTTAATCTTCAGTTGCACGAATTGGAATTTGCCCATTTGTTTCAATGAGGAACCACCCATTTTCATAAAGAATCTGTACTCCCTGCCAACATAATCAGTGTCAGTTTGGCACCGATGTGGATGTGATGAGGAGTCAGGCGCAGGACACAGAGGTTTAGTCCAACAAACTTTACTATAGTAAAGTGAACAATAATCAATACACGACCTCGAAAATACAGAGGCGAGAACAGTACGCAACATGCGTAAAACAAAACATGTAGAGCGCAAAACACGCAGCTCAAACGACACGCGGACAACAACACACAATATAACTAACACAAAACAGGGAACTTATAGGACACGTAATTAGGACACAAACAGACACAGGTGTACCAGACAGACCAAAGCAATCAACACACGAAACATACAACGGTGGCAGCTAGTATTCCGGGGACGGCGAACGCCGAAGCCTGCCCGAACCAGGAGGAGGAGCAGCCTCGGCCGAAACCGTGACAGTACCCCCCCCCGGTCTCGGGGACGGCCAGGAGGACACGGACCCGGGCGCGTGGGATGCCCACGGTGGAACTCTGTCAGGAGGGATGGGTCGAGGATGTCCCTCCTAGGCACCCAGCACCGTTCCTCCGGACCGTACCCCTCCCACTCCACGAGATACTGGAGACCACTCCTCCGGCGCCTCGAGTCCAATATAGTCCGGACCCTGTACGCCGGTGCCCCCTCGATGTCCAAAGGGGGTGGAGGGGTCTCTCCTATCTCCTCCTCTTGGAGTGGACCAGCTACCACCGGCCTGAGAAGAGACACATGGAACGAGGGGTTAATATTTTTGTACTCAATAGGCAGTTGTAATCTGTAACACACCTCGTTCAATCTTCTCAGGACTTTGAAGGGCCCCACAAACCGCCGACCCAGCTTCCGGCAGGGCAGGCGGAGGGGCAGGTTTCGAGTCGAGAGCCAGACTCGATCTCCCGGTGCGTACACCGGGCCCTCACTGCGGTGGCGATCGGCGCTCGCCTTGTGTTGACGGATGGCACGCTGCAGATGGACATGGGCAGCGTCCCACGTCTCCTCCGAGCGCCGAATCCACTCGTCCACCGCAGGGGCCTCGGTCTGGCTCTCGTGCCACGGTGCCAGGACCGGCTGATACCCTAAAATACACTGGAAAGGTGTTAATCCGGTGGAGGAGTGGCGGAGAGAGTTCTGGGCCATCTCTGCCCAGGGGATATACCTCGACCACTCCTCCGGCCGGTCCCGGCAATAGGACCTCAAAAACCTACCCACATCCTGGTTCACACGTTCAACCTGCCCATTGCTCTCTGGGTGGTACCCCGAGGTAAGGCTAACCGAGACCCCCAGGCGTTCCATGAAAGCCCCCCAGACTCTGGAGGTGAACTGGGGACCTCGGTCGGACACAATATCCTCGGGGACCCCATAGTGCCGGAACACGTGGGTAAAGAGGGCCTCGGCGGTCTGTAGGGCAGTAGGGAGACCCGGCAGTGGGAGGAGACGACAGGCCTTAGAAAACCGATCCACAACGACCAAAATGGTGGTATTACCCTGGGAAGGGGGTAGATCGGTCACAAAATCCACCGAGAGGTGGGACCATGGTCGTTGTGGAACGGGCAGAGGATGTAACTTACCCCTGGGCAAATGTCTAGGTGCCTTACACTGGGCACACACCGAGCAGGAGGAGACATAAACCCTCACATCCCTGGCTAACGTTGGCCACCAGTATTTTACGCTAAGGCAGTGCACCGTCCGACCAATACCAGGATGTCCAGAGGAGGGTGATGTATGAGCCCAAGAAATAAGCCGATCACGAACCTCGAGCGGAACGTACGTCCGCCCCACAGGACACTCGGGGGAGTAGGGTCGGCACGCAGCGCCCGCTCGATTTCGTTACGACCTCCCATACTACCGGAGCCACCAGACAAGACTCCGGCAGTATGGAAGTAGGCTCAATGGACCTCTCCTCTGTGTCATACTGCCGGGACAGGGCGTCTGCCTTACCGTTCTGGGACCCAGGGATGTATGTGATCTTAAAAACAAACCGGGTCAGGAACATGTTCCACCTAGCCTGACGAGGGTTCAATCTCCTAGCTGCCCGGATGTACTCCAGGTTACGGTGATCAGTCAGAATGAGGAAAGGGTGTTGAGCCCCCTCAAGCCAATGCCTCCACACCTTTAGGGCCTGGACTACAGCTAACAGCTCCCTGTCCCCAACGTCATAATTGCGCTCCGCCGAGCTGAGCTTCTTAGAGTAGAACGCACAGGGGCGGAGCTTAGGTGGCGTGCCGGACCGTTGTGACAGGACTGCCCCAATACCGGTCTCGGACGCGTCCACCTCTACTTGGAAAGGCAAAGAGGGATCCGGATGCGCCAGCACCGGGGCCGAGACGAACAGGTTCTTCAGCTTGACAAATGCCCTGTCCGCCTCAGCTGACCACCGCAAGCGCACCGGACCCCCCTTTAGCAGGGACGTAATGGGAGCTGCAACCTGTCCAAAGCCCTGGATAAACCTCCGGTAGTAATTAGCAAAACCCAAGAACCGCTGCACCTCTTTTACGGTGGTTGGAGTTTGCCAATTACGCACAGCCGCTACCCGATCTACCTCTATCTCCACGCCAGACGCGGACAACCGATAACCCAAAAAGGAGACGGACTCCTGGAAGAACAGGCATTTCTCTGCCTTGACATACAAGTCATGCTCCAACAGTCGTCTCAATACTCGGCGCACCTGGGCTACATGCTCGGCTCGTGTAGAAGAATACACTAGAATGTCGTCAATGTACACCACTACACCCTGCCCATGCATGTCCCAGAAAATCTCGTCAACAAAGGATTGGAAGACTGAAGGAGCATTCATTAAACCGTATGGCATGACGAGATACTCGTAATGACCCGAGGTGGTGCTAAATGCTGTTTTCCATTCATCCCCCTCCCTAATGCGCACCAAATTGTACGCGCTCCTGAGATCCAACTTTGTGAAGAACCCGCGCTCGCGTAATGACTCCGTCATCGTCGCAATCAGTGGAAGTGGGTAACTGTATTTTACTGTGATCTGATTGAGACTACGGTAATCAATACACGGGCGCAATCCCCCGTCCTTCTTCTTCACAAAGAAGAAACTCGAGGAGACCGGAGAAGTAGAGGACCGTATGTATCCCTGTGCCAAGGACTCGGCTATGTAAGTCTCCATAGCCGCAGTTTCCTCTTGAGACAGGGGATACACATGACTCCTGGGAAGAGCTGCTCCGGTCTGGAGATTTATCGCACAGTCCCCCTGTCTATGAGGAGGTAGCCGTGCTGCCCTCGATTTGCTAAACGCTAGTGCTAAATCCTCATACTCGGGGGGAATGCGCAGTGCGGGCACTTGGTTCGGACTCTCTACCGAGGTCGCCCCTATGGAAACACCTAGACATCTCCCTACACACTGGGCAGACCACTCCATAAGAGCCCTCTGTTGCCACGCTATGGTAGGATCATGGGTGCTTAACCAGGGAAGCCCCAACACCACTGGGTACGCAGGAGAGTCAATCAGATAGAACTGAATGATCTCCTCATGACCCCCCTGCGTCGTCATCGTCAGCGGTGCTGTGACATCCCTGATCAGACCCGACCCCAACGGCCGGCTGTCTAATGCGTGGACAGGGAATGGAACTTCTACCGGCCGAAGGGGAATTCCTAACCTAGCACAAAATGCCCGATCAATAAAGTTCCCAGCTGCGCCTGAATCTACTAGCGCCTTATGCTGGGAATGAGGTGCCACCTGTGGAAAACGCACAGGAATACTCATGTGACCAACAGAGAGCTCTGGGTAAGTGGGGCGCCTACTCACATGAAATGACTCCCCAGTGCGTGACCTGTTGTCCCCTCTCTCAGAAGACCCTCCCCAGCACCTGGCCGCGGTGTGTCCTCCACGGCCACCGTTGGTGCAGGGGGTGGCCCCCCTCGGGTTCTCCCTCCTCCTCTCTCTAGCGCCAGCACCCCCGAGCTCCATAGGAATTGGCTCGGAGGTGCTGGAGGATGGAATGGACGACCCCCACTCGGGACGTCCCGCGGGTGGCCAGCAGGGTGTCAAGCCGGATGGAGATGTCCACCAGCTGGTCGAAGCATAGGTTGGTGTCCCTGCAGGCCAGCTCACGACGAACGTCCTCTCGCAGGCTACACCGGTACTGGTCGATGAGGGCCCTCTCATTCCATCCTGCATCCGCAGCTAACGTCCGGAACTCCAGTGCGAACTCCTGTGCGCTCCTCTTCTCCTGTCGGAGGTAGAACAGACGCTCCCCCGCCGCCATCCCTTCAGGTGGGTGATCGAAGACTGCCCGGAAGCGGCGGGAGAACTCAGCGTAGGTGATGGTAGCTGCGTCTATTCTCCTCCATTCGGCGTTGGCCCACTCCAACGCCTTTCCGGATAGACAGGAGATGAGGGCGGAGACGCTCTCGTATCCCGAGGGCGCTGGGTGTATAGTAGCCAGGTATAGTTCTACCTGCAGGAGGAACCCCTGACACCCGGCTGCAGAACCGTCATATGCCCTCGGGAGCGAGAGCCGAATACCACTGGGTTCCGGCGCTGAGAGAGGAGGACTGACCGGTGGTGATGGGATGGTGTATGAGGACGTGGGCACCTCTCCATTAGCCAACCGGTGCAGAGTGTTGGACACCTCGCCCAGAACGGCCTCCAGTTGCCGGATCATGGAGTCCTGCTGACTGAGCCGTTCTTCTAGCGACCAGGTTGTCGTCGCTGATCCTGCTGACTCCATAGATGGTGTGTTGTTCTGTCAGTTTGGCACCGATGTGGATGTGATGAGGAGTCAGGCGCAGGACACAGAGGTTTAGTCCAACAAACTTTACTATAGTAAAGTGAACAATAATCAATACACGACCTCGAAAATACAGAGGCGAGAACAGTACGCAACATGCGTAAAACAAAACATGTAGAGCGCAAAACACGCAGCTCAAACGACACGCGGACAACAACACACAATATAACTAACACAAAACAGGAAACTTATAGGACACGTAATTAGGACACAAACAGACACAGGTGTACCAGACAGACCAAAGCAATCAACACACGAAACATACAACGGTGGCAGCTAGTATTCCGGGGACGGCGAACGCCGAAGCCTGCCCGAACCAGGAGGAGGAGCAGCCTCGGCCGAAACCGTGACAATCAGTCAGCTATTTTTAGAGGTGTACTCTAATCTGCATGAATATACAGTATGTCTAGAATCTGTTTATAAGTGCCTGGATTTTTTCAACTTTGGAGAATCTCTCAAGATGGGTAAAAGTCATGTACAACAATCATTTATATAAAAAAATATAAAATGGTTACTTCTGAGAACTTTGAATTGTCAAGAGGCATAAAACAAGGTTGCCCTCTGTCACCATACCTGCAGTATTTATTATGGCCATTGAATTGTTAGCTTTAAAAATCAGATCTAATGATAACATTATTAAGGGGATAAAAATGAAGGAATTAGAGTACCAATGTATGCCGACGATTCACGTTTTCTCTTGACTCCTTAATCTTCAATATTGAAGGGCCTAATTGAGGACTTTGATAATTTCTCCTGTTTCTCTGGACTAAAACCCAACTATGATAAGTGTACTACATTTACATTTTAGTCATTTAGCAGACGCTCTTATCCAGAGCGACTTACAGTTAGTGAGTGCATACATTATTTTTTAATTTTTCATACTGGCCCCCCGTGGGAAACGAACCCACAACCCTGGCGTTGCAAACGCCATGCTCTACCAACTGAGCTACATCCCTGCCGGCCATTCCCTCCCCTACCCTAGACGACGCTGGGCCAATTGTGCGCCGCCCCATGGGTCTCCCGGTCGCGGCCGGCTACGACAGAGCCTGGATTCGAACCAGGATCTCTAGTGGCACAGCTAGCACTTCGATGCAGTGCCTTAGACCACTGCGCCACTCGGGAGGCCTATACTATATTACGGATGACTTTCAATTGCTATGTGGTCTCTCGATTTAAATGGGTGGATGGTGAAGCTGATGTGCTTGGTGTACATATCCCGGAAAAGTTGAGCGATTTTGCGACTATTAACTTCTATCTAAAATGTAGCAAAATATATAGTGTCATGACTTGCCCTCATGGGCTGAGGATCAAAGATGCCAGCTAGGCAAAGGTTTGAACACCCACTTTCCTGGGGGCCAGTTTTATGACTGGTCGTAAATTCCTTGCAGAAACGTTATTTTCCGTGCCATGCAATATTGGGAGAGGGAATTTCCCTGTGAGACAAAGGAAGTCTTCCTGCCAAGACTCCAACATCCAAAAGTGGATAATGAAACAATATTCCTACTTAAAAGAATGTGGGAAATGGTTGGTGAGGACTTAAAGGACAATCTTGTCAAATTTGTTACTATGTTGTGATGTCATTAAAGATGGTGGAACAACATAACTGTATCTCTGGGGGTGTACACTTCCCAGTTATGAGGGTTGCATCTAATTGTTGTATAAAACAAATGATTAAGTATAATAATACTTTTGTGAAGATAACAATGTGATTTTAGCATTCTAGATGAGATTACTCAGTCAGTGGCCACGCCCAGATGAGCACAAACATGATGGAACGCCCCTTTTACCCCGAATACATAAAAAGCCTTGTGATGAAATTCACCTCAGACCAGGAAGCCCCACGGCTTAAAATGGTTGAAACTCTACAGACCAGCAGACGTGAAGCGTGAGCTAAACATTACAAAATGGTTTAAAACTACAACTCCATTACCAAAGGAAGACCAAGCATACTATGGTATTAGCCAGATGTTGCAAATGGTTGAATTTCTACAAGACCCTGAAGCTACACGTTACAAAATGGTAAGACCAGAAAACGTGAGATGTTAGTCCACACGTTTAAAATGGAGGAACTCTGAAACTCTCAACCTCTACACGTGGTGAAGACGAAGACCATGCACTAGACATTATCATCTCAGTCTGCAGCTGGCATGTTTAGTCGTCTAGAGAACTGTCACTAAAGACACGAGTTGGGAAAGACAATCCCTCTCAGACAACTGCTGCTACATCTGAAGTATCCATTCTAACCACCACTACGACCAGAAACTCTACCAAGGACATTGGGATCTCTGGTGGGCAAACCAGAGTCCTACAACATCAACTCAACTATCGAGGACAGCTACACGTAAATACATGTTGCATTTCTAATCCGAATGAGCGTTTAGTGGAGTTTTAAGCATTTGTATTTCCGTGAGCGTAGTTTCCAAAGTAACCACGATAGTTTGAATCTCTTTCTCTCCCTTCCACTCTGACCCTCCTCTACCCAAGCATTCATGCTATTATTAGTCCAGTCCACTAGGGACCTGTCTTCATTGTTTTACGTTAGTAATCAATAACCTGTGTTTGTGTGTGTGTTTGTATTGTAAATAAGTAATTAAGCCAATTTGTGTATTGCTGATTCATCAATAAGGTTAGGGTTCTTGCAGGTTCAAGGATTATGCGACGGTCAGAATGAGACTGATAAGAGGTAATTATTTGATAAGTGACTGTTATATATATATATATATATAAATATTTATGAAGGACATTGTAAACAAGAACGGTAAAATTATGTCACAACTAACAACAGTGTATGGAGGTGTATGCGCAATACAAAATGATAACCAACTCATCATGGCTCTGCTACAAAATTGGAAGAGACAATTACTTAAAAAATTTATGAAAGAATTTGTCTGTCCCCCATAAAAAAAATATAAATGGCTTAAAATAATTAGTATAAATTGAGAAATGTTTCAGTTTCACTTCAAGCCAAAACATTTCACTGCAATACCGTATACATTTCAAATCAGTTGGGAACAGGTTTTAGATGTCCCAATACCTTGGCTTCGGGTCTATGAACTGATATATAAAACAATTGACACAACAATCCGTTCATTTCAATTTAAGCTATAATATAAAATAATTACTACAAAAATAATGCTCAATATACAGTGCATTCGGAAAGTATTCAGACCCCTTCCCTTTTTCCACATTTTGTTACGTTACAGCCTTATTCTAAAATGGATTTAATTAACATTTTCCTCATCAATCTACACAGTGAAAACAGATTGCTAATTTGTTAATTTATTAAGAATAAAAAACTGAAATACCTTATTTACATAAGTATTCAGACCCTTTGCTATGAGACTCGAAATTGAGCTCTGGTGCATCCTGTTTCCATTGATCATCCTTGAAATGTTTCTACAACTTGATTGGAGTCCACCTGTGGTAAATTAAATTGATTGGACATGATTTGGAAAGGCACACACCTGTCTATATAAGGTCCCACAGTTGACAGTGCATGTCAGAGCAAAACCCAAGCCATGAGGTAGAAGGAATTGTCCGTAGAGCTCCGAGACAGAATTGTGTTGAGGCACAGATCTGGGGAAGGGTACCAACAAATTTCTGCAGCATTGAAGGTCCCCAAAATCATAGTGGCCTCCATCATTCTTAAATGGAAGAAGTTTGGAACCACCAAGACTCTTCCTAGAGCTGGCCGCCTGCCCAAACTGAGCAATCGGGTGAGACCAAGAACCTGATGGTCACTCTGACAGAGCTCCAGAGTTTGTCTGTGGAGATGGGAGAACCTTCCAGAAGGACAACCATCTCTGCAGCACTCCACCAATCAGGCCTTTATGGTAGAGTGGCCAGACGGAAGCCACTCCTCAGTAAAAGGCACATGACAGCCCGCTTGGAGTTAGCCAAAAGGCACCTAAAGGACTCTCAGACCATGAGAAACAAGATTCTCGGGTCTGATGAAACCAAGATTGAACTCTTAGGCCTGAATGCCAAGCATCACATCTGGAGGAAACCTGGCACCATCCCTACGGTGAAGCATGGTGGTGGCAGCATCATACTGTGGGGATGTTTTTCAACGGCAGGGAGACTAGTCAGGATTGAGGCAAAGCTGAACGGAGCAAAGTACAGTGAGATCCTTGATGAAAACCTGCTCCATTTGCAAACAAATTCAAAAAACATGTTTTTGCTTTGTCATTATGGGGTATTGTGTGTAGACTCAATTTTAGAATAAGGCTTTAACGTAACAACATTTGGAAAAACTCAAGGGGTCTGAATACTTTCCGAATGCACTGTAGTCTACCTATTTCATTATCAAAATAACTCGGTCACTTGTGTCATGGCTTAATCGACTCCATGTAAACCAAATCTATTAATAACCTATGAAAGAATATGCCGCTTGAGTGTTGTAAAAATCATTACTGATCAATGATCACTTGTAATGATCATTTATCTCAGCAGGGTTGTTGTGAGAAGCTCTGTCGCTCTGAGTAACAAGACTGCATCAGAGATAAAGTGAAATAACTTTCACTGGCAGTTACAATCAAAGAGGATATGACTGAGATTGCAGAGGCAGTCAGGCCGATGATGGCTCGCCAAATGCAACATTCCACAGGTGTGGATGGTCAGTCCTTGCATCCATTGCGCTGTCTATGAATTGGAAAGTGGATACATTTCTCCACCCCCTCAGCTGTTTACCAAAAAGTGGTGGGGTAACCGCTTTGTTGTTGTTTGAATCCCAGATTGACCCTTTAATGGACAGATATATTTTCTGAAAACACCTCATTGGACAGAATAAGGGGCACACAGTCCCACGCCCAGAAGCAGAAGCTCAATTAACATTTTATAATCACTACATCCTCACTTTTGTAACTGCAGTTGTGCAGTCATTTTGTTGTTCAACTGCAGTTCAACTGTAGTTATTTTGCAGTTACAGTGCAGTACATACTGCAATTACTGCGTCCAAATTAACACCGTTTATTTTAGTAAAAGTAGGTATCCAGGTAACGAGGATTGCCTGTGTCAATGTTTTTTTAAGAGTTACCTACATATTTGTTTGTTTTGATCAATCTCCTTACGTTAGTGAGAGGAAACCATTTTTCACTGCTCTTTGCGGACACTGCTTTGCCTCATTGAAAACACCTCACATTCCTGCACATGATGAATGACTGTCCATCCACACCTGTAGCAGGCAATCAGCAGACACTGTCCACTGATCTGCTCGAGCCTACCTGGCCAAGAGGGTTATGTCATCTCAGGTCTATGGTGTACATAAAACCAAATGCCTAGTTATCTTTGCTGTCTATGGTGATGTGTTTGGTAATGGGAGCCAGTTCGTATAGTGATGTACTACTGTATAAAGAAGCTGGTCTGTAGGGAAACGTCCAATAAAGAGGGGCCTATAGAGTCCTTTCTGATGGGTGGAGATGTGACAAGCTGCCAGCTCATGTGGTGTTTGTGGTTGAGTCACTTCACAGTGGGTCGCGGGCCCCTCTCGCCCCCATCCCTGGCCTCAACCCCATTCTCTCACAACCTCGTTTGAGCCATTAGGGCCATAGCAGAAGACGCCCCATGTTTCAACCCCCCCCCATCCCTTCATTCCTCTGCCCTCTACTACAACTCCATCCCATCACCCCCTCTGTGTCTCATAGACAACCTGTCATGACACGTTGGCTGAGGGTTAACTGCACTGCGTCACAGTGTTTAGGGTGTGTTATGAAAAGCCCTCTCTAACGATGCCATGATTACATGTCTGTCCATCAGCCAGTGCTGTAGCAAATCCACAACTCTGAGAAGACAAGGGGCCAGGGATTTGAAGGGGTTAACTGCCTTTGTAATAGTGATTGAACTGAAGTGATTCATCAGGATACTCTGTCTCACATTGATAAAGCTCAAGGGAGTCGAATGAATATGTATCTTTGTCATGTATCTTTTGTTGTATCTGTATCATTTTCAATTCTTCCCAGATAATGTAATATTTGATTGTGTTAAGCCATGCCCTTTTCACTGGCAAGGAAACCATTTTTGGGGGGCTGGTATGGGTCTTCTGTCTGGATTTTCTGCCAGGTTACCTATTGTACAGAGGCAGACGAGTGTTGGGTTTTCCCTAATCTGGTAAATAACACCTGTAGGAAATACAAGGATTACAACTGACTTGAAACAGACAAATTAGGCAATGTAATACTCAACAGTGCTGTACTGCAGGAAAGCTGAACACTGCATGTGTAGTGATATCATCGCTCAATGTTATGTTAGAATTTAAATGGGTCTATTGATTACATGGTCATTCATGTAGTCATTCTTCCAAACACCTTTGTTTTGATTCTCCGACAGAGAGCCAAACATGATCAATGTGTGTTGAAAATGCCTATACCACATGTGATTTCTGAGAAATACCAATGCTGTAGCTAGAATGTGATGGGTGTGTTGCATGGAGGAAGGGGAAGGGTATAGGAGAGAAACTGAGTCTCTTTTTCTCTCACACACACACACACACACACACACACACACACACACACACACACACACACACACACACACACACACACACACACACACACACACACACACACACACACACACACACACAGAGCTATGGTTATCAGGAGGACCCTGATGTAATGAGATCTTGATCCAGAGTAATATAGGGTGTGGATATATGAGAGGCGTGTGTGAGGGATTCATAATTGTGTCCCAAGATTTGGCATGGTGGAATGTCCCCAACAATGGCTAGACTAAATCTTCTTCAGTCCGCTGGATATAATGGGTATGATATATTAACTTTATGCTTCTATCTCTTTCAAATGTACAGGTGTTTACTATTATTCTTTTTTAGACTGATGCCAAAGTGACGGTATTAAAAATGGGTAAGTTCAGGTAGAGGATTATTACAGGATATGACATTACTGCAGTAACATGCATGGCACATAGACATTTGGATAACAGCTTTATTTTGTGACAATCTCTCAGCACGTGTCAGAGACAGGGGTGTGCTTTGCAACAGGTGCTTTACATTAGCATGGACTTGGTCACAGTGACCCCGCTGATCATGACAATTCATAACATGGCTGCTCTGGTTCTATCTCCCCATGGCTGTCCCTATCTGAAACTGTCTAGGCCCTGTGTCACTATGTCACCTCCGTGAACTGTCATCCCTGTGACTATCTGTTATATTGTCATTCAGTCATCACAATGAGTGATACGGTAAACAAAAGACAGATGGTATTCAATCGGTGTGAGACATTGGTTGAATATTTCAGTCATTTTGCCAGTAGACGCCTCTTGCCGGTGTCACGGTTTCGGCCGAGGCTGCCTCTCTCCCTTGTTCGGGCAGGCTTCGGCGTTCGTCGTCTCCGGAATTCTAGCTGCCACCGTTCTATGTTCTGTGTTTCCTGTTTGATTAGTTTTGTCTGTTAGCCACACCTGTTTTGTGTTAGGTCTCATTATGCACCCTATTTAGTTCCCTGTTTGTGTGTATAGTGTTGTGTGTAATTGTCGCTTGTCAGATGGTTGCGTAGCTGTGTTATTTTTCCAGTACGCCAGTATTAGTAGTGTCCTCCTCTGTTTTAGGAGAGTTTTGCGCACTGTGTTTTCGTGCGATCGTGTGTTGACGCCTGTGCGCGTCTGTTTGGCCTCCTGCCGCTTGTGGATTATTTTGCATAGTAAAGTCTTGTTGGACTGTACCTCTGCTTCTGCGCCTGATTCCCCACCACACCATCACTACAGCGTTGACAGAATTACACACCTCTAACATGGAATCAGCGGGAGCCGAAGCAGCGCCGACGAGACTGGAGGTCCAGGTTCGGGAGCAACAGGAACAGATCCTCCAGATGGGAACCGCCCTGCAGGAGGTAATCACCACGCTCCGAGGCTGGGGCGCACCTCCAACACCTTCCTCACCGCCAGCCCAGCCAGCACCATCGGCCAGCCTGCCCATTCCAGCGCCAGAACACCGAGGGATCCGACTCGCTCTCCCGAGGGCCTACGACGGAACCGCGGCTGGGTGTCAGGGATTCCTCCTCCAGGTGGAGTTGTACCTGGCCACCGTACACCCGGCACCCTCGGGGCATGAGAGCGTGTCTGCCCTGATATCCTGCCTGTCCGGGAAGGCGTTGGAATGGGCCAACGCGGAGTGGAGGAAGATCGACGCCGCGAGTATCACCTACGACGAGTTCTCCCGCCGCTTTAGGGCGGTGTTCGACCATCCCCCGGAGGGGAAAGCGGCGGGGGAGCGTCTGGTCTTCCTCCGGCAGGGGAGGAGGAGTGCTCAGGAATTCGCGCTTGAATTCCGTACTCTAGCGGCTGATGCAGGGTGGAATGAGCGGGCCCTCGTAGATATATATCGATGTAGCCTAAGAGAGGACGTCCGTAGGGAGCTGGCCTGTAGGGACACCAGTCTCTCTTTCGACCAGCTGGTCGACATGTCTATCAGGTTAGATAACCTATTGGCCTCCCGCGGACGTCCTGAGGGGGGTCCGTCCATTTCACCCTCCAGCGCATCCGAGCCGTGTCCTATGGAGCTCGGGGGCGCTGGCGCTAGAGGTAGGAGGAGTCGGCAGGTGAGGGGTCCATCCACTGCACCAACTGTGGTCGGGGGAGGACACACCGCGGCTAGGTGCTGGGGATGGCCTCCTCGGGAGATGACGACAGGTCCCGCACTGGGGATTCCCTCCAGGTGAGTAGGCGCCCCATTCACCCAGAGCTCACTGTTGCCCATTTTTGTATGCCTGTGCGTTTTCCGCAGGTGGCACCTCATTCCCAGTATAAGGCGCTGGTAGATTCAGGCGCGGCTGGGAATTTTATTGATAAGAAGTTTTGTTTAGAGTTAGGGTTTCCCCTTCTCCCTGTTGATGTTCCTTTTCCCGTTCACGCCCTAGATAGTCGTCCGTTGGGTACGGGCTTAATCAGGGAGGTCACGGCGCCACTTAGGATGTGTGCGCAGGGGAGTCATCAGGAGATAATTCAACTGTTTCTGATTGATTCTCCTGCGTATCCGGTGGTGCTGGGCATGCCCTGGTTAAGTACCCATAACCCCGTTATTTCGTGGCAGGAGAGGGCTCTGATGGAGTGGTCTGCTCAGTGTGTGGGTAGATGTTTGGGCGTTTCCATAGGGGCTACCTCGGTGGAGAGTCCAAACCAGGTGCCCGCATTGCACATTCCACCTGAGTATGGGGATTTGGCTATTGCGTTTAGTAAGGCGAGGGCGACGCGGTTGCCACCCCATAGGCAGGGGGATTGTGCGATAGACCTTCAGGCAGGGAGCTGCGCTCCCACGGAGTCATGTGTATCCTCTGTCTCAGGAGGAGAAGAAAGCTATGGAGGTTTACATAGACGAATCACTGAGACAAGGATACATACGGCCGTCCACTTCCCCGCGTCCTCGAGTTTCTTTTTCGTGAAGAAGAAGGATGGTGGTTTGCGTCCGTGCATCGATTACCGTGGTCTCAATCAGATTACGGTGAAGTATAGTTATCCACTCCCGCTGATTGCGACCATGACTGAGTCGTTGCATGGGGCGCGTTTCTTCACGAAATTAGATCTCAGGAGCGCGTACAACTTGGTGCGCATCAGGAAGGATGATGAATGGAAAACAGCCTTTAGTACCACCTCGGGCCATTACGAGTATCTAGTCATGCCATACGGGTTGATGAATGCTCCGTCAGTTTTCCAATCATTCGTGGATGAGATCTTCAGGGACATGCAGGGACAGGGAGTCGTGGTGTACATAGATGACATTCTCGTGTACTCACCTACCCGTGTCGAGCATGTGGCCCTGGTGCGCAGGGTGTTGCGGAGGCTGGTGGAGCACGACCTGTATGTGAAGGCAGAGAAGTGTCTGTTTTTCCAGGAGTCGATTTCCTTTTTGGGGTATCAGTTGTCTGCGTCAGGGGTGAAGATGGAGGTAGACCGAGTGTCAGCCGTGCGTAATTGGCAAACACCAACCACTGTGAAAGAGGTGCAGCAGTTTTTGGGGTTTGCGAATTACTACCGGAGGTTTATCCGGGGTTTTGGGCAAGTGGCAGCTCCCATCACGTCTCTCTTAAAGGGGGGCCCGGTGCGTCTGCAGTGGTCAGTCGAGGCGGACAGGGCGTTTGAGAAGCTGAAGGACCTGTTCACCTCGGCTCCGGTGCTGGCGCATCCGGATCCCTCTTTACCATTTCAGGTAGAGGTGGACGCGTCTGAGGCCGGTATTGGCGCCGTGCTTTCACAACGGTCAGGCGCGCCACCTAAACTCCGCCCCTGTGCCTTCTATTCCAGCGGAGCGAAATTATGACGTAGGGGACAGGGAGCTGTTAGCTGTGGTACAGGCCCTTAAGGTGTGGAGGCACTGGCTTGAGGGGGCTCAACACCCTTTCCTCATTTTGACGGACCACCGTAACCTGGAGTACATCCGGGCAGCGAGGAGGCTGAACCCTCGACAGGCTAGATGGAGTATGTTTTTGACCCGTTTCTCTTTTAAGATCACCTACATCCCTGGGTCACAAAACGGTAAGGCAGATGCGCTGTCTCGGCGGTATGACGGGGAGGAGAGGTCCGTGGAGCCCACTCCCATACTGCCGGAGTCGTGTCTAGTGGCACCGGTGGTGTGGGAGCTCGATTCTGAGCTCGAGCGGGCATTACGCACCGACCCTAGTCCACCACAATGCCCGGAGGGTCGGAAGTATGTTCCGCTCGAGTGTCGGGATCGATTGATCTATTGGGCTCACACGTCACCCTCCTCTGGACATCCGGGTATCGGCCGGACAGTGCACTGTCTTAGTGCCAAATATTGGTGGCCCACGTTGGCCAGGGATGTGAGGGTTTATGTTTCCTCCTGCTCGGTGTGCGCCCAGTGTAAGGCGCCTAGACATCTGCCTAGGGGGTAAGTTACTGCCCCTGCCCGTTCCACAACGACCATGGTCCCACCTCTCGGTGGATTTTATAACTGACCTTCCCCTCTCTCAAGGGAATACTACACTCCTGGTCGTTGTGGACCGGTTCTCTAAGGCCTGTCGTTTGCTCCCCATGCCGGGTCTTCCTACTGCCCTACAGACCGCCGAAGCACTATTCACTCATGTGTTCCGGCACTACGGGGTGCCCGAGGACATTGTGGCTGACCCGGGGTCCCCAATTCACCTCCAGAGTCTGGAGAGCTTTTATGGAGCGGTTGGGGGTCTCGGTGAGCCTCACCTCGGGTTACCACCCGGAGAGTAATGGGCAGGTGGAACGCGTAAACCAGGATGTGGGCAGGTTTCTCAGAACATACTGCCGGGACCGGCCGGAGGAGTGGGCGAGATATGTGCCCTGGGCCGAGATGGCACAGAACTCTCTCCGCCACTCCTCCACCCAACTAACCCCTTTTCAGTGTGTTTTAGGGTACCAGCCGGTTCTGGCACCATGGCATGAGAGCCAGATCGAGGCCCCCGCTGTGGATGAGTGGGTGCGGCGCTCGGAGGAGACGTGGAACGCTGCACACGTCCATCTGCAGCGTGCCATACGTCGACAGAAGACGAGCGCCGACCTACACCGCAGTGAGGGGCCTGTGTACGCACCTGGAGATCGAGTCTGGCTCTCTACCAGAAACCTGCCCCTACGCCTGCCCTGTCGGAAACTGGGTCGGCGGTTTGTAGGGCCATTTAAAGTCCTGAGAAGGTTGAACGAGGTATGTTATAGATTACAGTTACCAGTGGAGTATAAGTGTATTAACCCCTCGTTCCATGTGTCCCTTCTCAGGCCGGTGGTAGGGCCCACTCCAAGAACATGAGATCTTGGAGACCCCTCCGCCCCCGTTGGACATCGAGGGGGCACCGGCGTACACCGTGAGATCCATCTTGGATTCTAGACGTCGGAGGGGGGGTCTTCAGTATCTAGTGGAGTGGGAGGGGTACGGTCCGGAGGAGCGGTGCTGGGTGCCGAGGAGAGACATTTTGGACCCGTCGCTCCTGACGGAATTCCATCGGGGGTATCCGACGCGCCCTGCGCCGCGGCCTCCGGGTCGTCCCCAAGGCCGGAGTCGGCGCGCGTCTGGAGCCGCGCGTCAAGGGGGGGGGTACTGTCACGGTTTCGGCCGAGGCTGCCTCTCTCCCTTGTTCGGGCAGGCTTCGGCGTTCGTCGTCTCCGAATTCTAGCTGCCACCGTTCTATGTTCTGTGTTTCCTGTTTGATTAGTTTTGTCTGTTAGCCACACCTGTTTTGTGTTAGGTCTCATTATGCACCCTATTTAGTTCCCTGTTTGTGTGTATAGTGTTGTGTGTAATTGTCGCTTGTCAGATGGTTGCGTAGCTGTGTTATTTTTCCAGTACGCCAGTATTAGTAGTGTCCTCCTCTGTTTTAGGAGAGTTTTGCGCACTGTGTTTTCGTGCGATCGTGTGTTGACGCCTGTGCGCGTCTGTTTGGCCTCCTGCCGCTTGTGGATTATTTTGCATAGTAAAGTCTTGTTGGACTGTACCTCTGCTTCTGCGCCTGATTCCCCACCACACCATCACTACAGCGTTGACAGCCGGTCGAATTAACCGCACCACAATCTAAGTTGCTTCAACTGCTGTGTTTCAAGATGAGGTGTGTGTGTTATTCTTAAGAACTTTACACATTATTTAACAACTCAAACAAGTAATATCAGCAGGTAGTTAAACAACCAACATCTATGTAACATTACATATAATTCATTTTTCCCCCAGAATTCATAAAAACATTTCCTGAAAATGTCCAATTGTTATTTTTGTTGTTTTTTGTTGCCAATCCTGGATAACTAACCACCATACAAAATGTATGGCTACAGTACGGTTCTCGATAACACCTTTTTTGGATAGTCCATCTGTAGATGCTTTACAGACTATCAGTAACATTTCAACTACTACTAACCCTAACCCTAGCTGTAACCCTAACCTTAACTGTTATCATATCCCTAAACTTAGACCTTACCCTAACCTTAACCCTTATTCTAAACCTAAACCTAACCGTAACCATAGCAAGCAGTTACTTATCAACAGATAGTTTGTTGATAGTAATCCGAACTATCCAAATAAAGTCTGACCTGGTTCTCTAATTGCGCTAACAACTAACCTAGGCTAGCAGGTTCAAGCTAGCTACCTCTAATCAAAATCGTACGCTAGCTAGCAAATGTTGTACTTCACTGCTCACTAGCCTCTTCTGAGTATCTTACAGTGTTGATAATTGGTAGTAGGGATTTATTCGTAATCGTCGCCACAAAACTAGTACAATGCCAAACTGATATGACATAGAACTTTCATCGCTGGCTAATCCCTGGCTAAGTATAACTGCTGGCTTAAATTTTACTGCTGGCTTGGCAAATGTGAAAATGGCTCAGATGGAACTGTATGTCCTCCAACAACCCCTTAACATCTTTCCTCTTTATTGTCCTCCCTATCCCTTATGCTACTGATCCAATCCCCATAATCAATATAACTACTCATCAGTGTCCTGGAAAAATCGTGTATAAAAAAAAATAAGTTCACTTTTCAGGAATCTAAAACAACGTTGTTGTTGCCATATATTAATGGAAATTCAAAAGGCTTTTTGAATTACTTATATTAGTCCTAGTTTCATTACACTTTCACAGAACATGGAAGGGATTGTTCTGTGAAACTTTCAATTTATGTTTAAAAAAGTGAGATACAGGGTTTTTCTAGGACGCCGACGTACGGCAGAATTCGCTTCACCCTCATGCAACACACTCCTTCCTCCTCCTCAAGCTCAGTGATCACCATCCCTAGTCCTGGACACCTATAGGGTGTGGAGATTTTTGTTCCAACCCTACACTCACACACCTTGTTCAACGACTCAACTGATCATTGACCCCTTGAGTAGCTTGACGTGTTAGTAAGGTCAAGAACAAAAAGCTGATCACTTGGGCTGTTCCCTGAGGGCCCCTGTGTCTGTGGCTTTCCAGATGTGGAGGGCTGTCCCGGCCGAGAGGACCAGGAAAAGGAGGAAGGCGGTGGGGAAGCCCACCCAGTCCACCAGGCCCCCCGCCAGGGCACTGAACATCAGCTTCCCCAGCACCTCCAGAGTGGACAGGAAACTGTAGTGGGTGGCCTGTAGGGAGAAGAGGAGAGGGTTAGGTAAAGGTGAGCTCAGAGATAAAAAAATAAAATAAACAACAGGACATGAGAGAGAGAATGTAGAGAGCGAGGCCACACCACACCAACACAGATTACCTAACATCCCAGACTCCACCTCTCATGCCCATAGCAACACAACAAGGCAACATAGCCAACGCATCTCCGTAGGTCTCCACCCTCCACTGACACCTAAATGTTCACACGATGGCAACCCTATTCCATACACTCAGGTGTATACACCACCAGACATAAAGACTTCAAGTGTGTTAAACCACTGAACACCTCTACAAATGAAACCATGTAAACTGCTAACCGCTTAACTGAACAGATTTATTTCAGCACAAACCACTAAGACATCCGCTGTGGCATGCATAGTTATCAGTACAGCTCTGGCTATGCCTAAATCCACATGATCAAAGTGAGATGGATCTTAATCAGTAAGGGGAGGGATGGGCAGAAGTAGGTTGCCGGGGGAAAACATCATTGAATGATTATGGTGAGCAGATGACTTCGATTATTAGAACTTTGGGCGGTGAAAAGGCGACAAGGCCTTTGTTCGTTGTACCTTTTACGCCGTGTAACATAGCTCCCGTGTGGCTAAGAGTAACTTAGCCAGTTACCTAACTCAGACAAATGTCACCGGCCATAAAATGAGCAAGCTGTAAAGGAGACATTACCCAGGCATCTTTGCTGGGTCTCAGTATTGAGTACAGTGCTGGGTTGAGCCAGATTCACACAGTCGGAGTGCCTGTAGACCCGAGTTAAGTGAAGTGCTTTTATTCGGGCTAACTTGCTTAAGAGATTCCGTTTCTCTCTCCTGGGCCATCGACAAGCACTCACTCACGGTATCAGCTTTCCGTCACTTGATATGACCTTAAAAGGGTAGCTATATGTGTCACTGTCATGAGAACATTTCAAATTAACCCCAGAGGTTATTAGCTTTGTTTCATTAGGTTTTTCTTCCTTAATTGCCCAGATACAGCTTTGTATCCTCCTTAGTGTAGTTTTCCTAGTCAACGACTCCTAGGTAGAACTGCGGCAACTCGTCACCTTCAAAATTGATTGAGTGACATTTGAGAGGCTGCGAACAGAACACCTCCAGGCGGCGATGCCCCAGTTTAAAAGGGCCAAAAGAAGTTATGTCAAAAAAGAGGGGGAGAGAGCGAGAGGGAAATATAGATATGTAAAAGGAGACAGAGAGAGAAAGGGAGAGAGCTAGGAGAAGAAAAGGGGCTCGTCAGTCCCAGCTGACCGGTGGGTGTTGTTGCTGTGAGGAGGGCTACCTGTCCTGCCTGTTGACATCATAGGATATAATCTAACTCCATTCCAGAGGCCGCTGGGTTTCCAGAGAATCTCGTCTTCTTAGATAAAAATCCTCTCCTCCAAGTGGAGGTAAAAAGCTGAGTGCCTCACTCCGTAAATGTGTGCATATCCTCAAAGAGTGGGCCACAGGCAAAAGTGTAAACAATTTAGCAAATGCATGACATTTGCACATGCAAATAGCACTTGATTTCTATGACACATTTCAAGGAATTACTTTATCTTTTAAAACGTGATTTGAAGTTGAACATAATTTGTTTGGAAATTGTCAGATGACGACAAAAATTGAGTTCTAGATTCTTTGTTTTTTTGGTAAAGATAATGTACTGATGATGTTAGACATTTGTACTTATCTCAGTCATATTCACCAAAATCAAGGGATATATGTGATTATTTAAAATTATTCATGTGTTTCTCACATGAAGGACCTGACTTGGCCATGGGAAATTATATTCTAGGTTGACAGGTGTGTAGAGGTTGACTCTTACCTGTACACTCTCCTCCGCTCTCTGTGTGCAGTGCATCATGGTCGTGAAGGTGAGCGTGGTGATGAGGCCGCCCAGGAAGTGCTGAATGCTCAAACTCAACACGGCCATACCTGAGGGGCAAACACAATAACAGCCATGACACTGTCTCAAACTCAACCCAATGTTGCCAGACATTATGGGTGCTTATATTTGTCCTGTTTCACACGTGTGAATTGGACATGTGTTTTTTACATATCCCACCCTCCCTGAGACAGTTCGAGAGAGGGGTCAAGGCCAGTGTCTGCCATTACCAACAGCGACCCTGGAACAATTAGAGGTTAAGTGCGTTGCTCAAGGGCACATCGACAGATCTTTCACCTTATCGGCTCGGGTATTCGAACTAGTGAACTTTCGGTTACTGGCCCAATGCTCTAACCGCTAGGCTACCTGCTGTGTTCTGTCCTAAAGTGGTGTTATCTAAATCTGCCTCTTTCGTTTCACTCAGAGTTCCTACTGGATGGATGGTGTGAGAAGGAGAGCTCAGTGGCGCAGCGTATATCAGTGGAGCCTGATCTGTCGCTGAACCGAGACAACAAAGGTGGAAGTAAGGGGGTGCTGTCTCCTCGCGTTCCCCCAAACAAGTTGTTCCCTCTCAGGAGACAGCAGAACACAGGCGACACAGAGCGTCTCTCAGCTCCCACTGACACTGAATTATTCACCGGAGGTGTCGAGTTTTGCAGAATAAGACTTCTCCATTTCACAGGATTCAGAGAGCGAGACACTAACTCAGCTTATCAGAGTGAGAAAAGGGGGCACTCATGTAATATTGAGAATTTTACAGCAACATTTTTTTGGATCTTTGACATCATTGTTCCTGCTCTAAGAGGGGGGCTCCACTTCCAGCGGTTTCCAGAGTGAACAGCTCAACAAAGGTTCAAACAGGTCACTGAAAGAGCTTCTATTCTGCTTTCAGATTTCCTTCACTTTAGTCATGAGATTAAAATGGGATGTTTGTGAGATGCTCAAAGCGCTGTAAACTGACCTCTTCACGCACCTCTTCTTCCACCACATACAGTGCCTTCAGAAAGTATTCACACCCCTTGACTTTTTCCACATTTTAATTGATTTAAATTTAGATGTTGTGTCACTGGCTTACACACAATACCCAATAATGTCATAGTGGAATTATGTTTTTAGAAATGTTAACAAATTAATTAAAAATTAAAAGCTGAAATGTCTTGAGTCAATACGTTTTCAACCCCTTTGTTATGGCAAGCCTAAATAAGTTCAGGAGTAAAAATGTGCTCAACAAGTCACATAATAAGTTGCATGGACTCCCTCTGTATGCAATAATAGTGCTTAACATGATTTTTTAATGGCTACCTCATCTCTGTACCCCACACATACAATTATCTGTAAGGTCCCTCAGTTGAGCAGTGAATTTCAAACACAGATTCAACATCAAAGACTAGGGAGGTTTTCCAATGCCTCACAAAGAAGGGCACCTATTGGTAGAAAAAAAGCCGACATTGGATATCGCTTTGAGCATGGTGAAGTTATTCATTACACTTTGGATGGTGTATCAATACACCCAGTCACTACAAAGATACAGGCGTCCTTCTTAACTCAGTTGCTGGAGAGGAAGGAAACTGCTCAGGGATTTCACCATGGAGGCCAATGGTGACTTTAAAACAGTTACAGAGTTTAATGGCTGTGATAGGAGAAAACTGAGGATGGATCAACAACATTGTAGTTACTCCACAATACTAACCTAAATGACAGAAGGAATAAAAATATTTCAAAACATGTATCCTGTTTGCAATAAGACACTAAAGTAAAACTGCAAAGAAAATTGGCAAAGTAATTAACTTTAAGTCCTGAATACAAAGTGATATGTTTGGGGCATATCCAACAACACATCACTGAGTACCACTCTTCATATTTTCAAGCATGGTGGTGGCTGCATCATGTTATGGGTATGCTTGTCATCGGCCTGGACTATAGTTTTTTTTAGGATACAACAGCCTAGAGGAAAATGTGGTTCAGT
The DNA here is from genome assembly GCF_020615455.1 of Coregonus clupeaformis. Taxonomy (NCBI): domain Eukaryota; kingdom Metazoa; phylum Chordata; class Actinopteri; order Salmoniformes; family Salmonidae; genus Coregonus; species Coregonus clupeaformis. Next base: position 26,810,195 of record NC_059207.1, read on the forward strand.
CTGCTTTCCAACAGACACTGGGAGACAAATTCACCTTTCAGCAGGACAATAGCCTAAAACACAAGGCCAAACATACACTGGAGTTGCTTACCAAGATGACATTGAATGTTGCTGAGTGGCCTAGTTAAAGGTTTGACTTAAATCGGCTTAAACATCTATGGCAAGACTTGAAAATGGCTGTCTAGAAATGATCAACAACCAACTTGACACAGCTTGAAGAATTTTAAAAAGAATAATGTGCAAATATTGTACAATCCAAGTGTACAAAGCTTTTAGAGACTTACCCAGAAAGACTCACTGCTGTAATCACTGCCAAAGGTGATTCAAACATGTATTGACTCATGGGTGTGAATACTTATGTAAATAAGATATTTCTGTATTTCATTTTCAATAAATGTGCAAAGATTTATAAAAACATGTTTTTGCTTTGTCATTATGGGGTATTGTGTGTAGATGGGTGAGAAAAAATAATACTGAATCCATTTTGAATTCAGGCTGTAACACAACTAAATGTGAAATAAGTCAAGGGGTATGAATACTTTCTGAAAGCACTGTATGTGTGTTGTATGTATAGGCCTTATGTACCAGGTCTCTATTGAAAAATAGATTCCTATCTCAACGAGACTAACCTGGTTAAATAAATAAAGAAGGCCTAAATGTGGATGGTTACACATGACAACATGTTTTATGTATAGGCCTAAATGTGGATGGTTATACATGACAACATGTTTTATGTATAGGCCTAAATGTGGATGGTTATACATGACAACATGTTTTATGTATAGGCCTAAATGTGGATGGTTACACATGACAACATGTTTTATGTATAGGCCTAAATGTGGATGGTTACACATGACAACATGTTTTATGTATAGGCCTAAATGTGGATGGTTACACATGACAACATGTTTCCACATTATGTTACGTTTCCCCCATCAATCTACACACAATACCCCATAATGACAAAGCAAAAACAGGTTTTTTTTAAAGAATTTTGCTAATTTGAAATAACACATTTACATAAGTATTCAGACCCTTTACTCAGTACTTTGTTGAACCACCTTTGGCAGCGATTACAGCATAGAGTCTTCTTGGGTATGACGCTACAAGCTTGGCACACCTGTATTTGGGAAGGTTCTCCCATCTCTGCAGAGGAGCTCTAGAGCTCTGTCAGAGTGACCATCGGGTTCTTGGTCACCTCCCTGACCAAGGCCGTTCTCCACCGATTGCTCAGTTTGGCTGGGCGGCTAGCTCTAGGATGAGTCTTGGTGGTTCCAAACTTCTTCCATTTAAGAATGATGGAGGCCACTGTGTTCTTTTGGACCTTCAATGCAGCAGACATTTGTTGGTACCATTCCCCAGATCTGTGCCTCGACACAATCCTGTCTCGGAGCTCTACAGACAATTCCTTCGACCTCATGGCTTGGTTTTTGCTCTGACATGCACTGTCAGCTGTGGGACCTTATATAGACAGGTGTGTGACTTTCCAAATCATGTCCAATCAATTGAATTTACCACAGGTGTACTCCATTCAAGTTGTAGAAACATCTCAAGGATGATCAATGGGAACAGGATGCACCTGAGCTCAATTTCGAGTCTCATAGCAAAGGGTCAGAATACTTATGTAAATAAGGTATTTCAGTTTTTAATTTGTTAGAAATTCACTTTGTCATTATGGGGTATTGTGTGTAGATTGCTGAGGAAAATATTTTATTTAATCAATTTTAGAATAAGGCTGTAACGTAACAAAATGTGGAAAAAGTCAAGGGGTCTTAATACTTTCCGAAGGCACTGCATAGGCCTAAATGTGGATGGGTTCACATGACAAAATGTTTTATGTATAAGCCTAAATGTGAATGGGTTACACATGACACAACAACGTGTTATTTGTTTTGCCATGGGGTCAGGGGGTTAGAGTACGGTGGGTTAGAGTGTGGCCGTTGTAGATGCATGCGATGGGTATCCGGTAAAGTCCATCATGTGTTGCTTTCATGTACCAAAGCGGATGGATCTGCGAGCCCAGTGGGTTTGTTCATTATAGTCATGGTTACCTGTGTGAGTCAGTGAGGTCACATGGAGGTGCCTGCCTTCATTCATCAGAGTCACACTGTCACCTGCCACCTGCTCCCACTTTGTGCAAGGTGAAATAAAGAAAGAAATTGAGCTACGGATGGACAAACAGATGTGGCTTGTGGGGGACTAGAGACGCATACAGGTCTAGATCAGTGGAAAAGGACAGGCTGGTTAGAGTAAATGATGTATGTCCATTGTTAGAGTGTGTGTGAACTGATGATATTGACCACGTTTACAGTGAGGGAAAAAAGTATTTGATCCCCTGCTGATGTTGTACGTTTGGCCACTGACAAAGAAATTATCAGTCTATAATTTTAATGGTAGGTTTATTTGAACAGTGAGAGACAGAATAACAACAAAAAAATCCAGGAAAACGCATGTCAAAAATGTTATAAATTGTTTGCATTTTAATGAGGGAAATAAGTATTTGACCCCCTCTCAATCAGAAAGATTTCTGGCTCCCAGGTGTCTTTTATACAGGTAACGAGCTGAGATTAGGTGCTCCTAATCTCAGCTTGTTACCTGTATAAAAGACACCTGTCCACAGAAGCAATCAATCAATCATTACATTTACATTTACGTCATTTAGCAGACGCTCTTATCCAGAGCGACTTACAAATAGGTGCATTCACCTTATAGCCAGTGGGATAACCACTTTACAATGTTTATTTATTTATTAATTTTTTTTTTTTTTGGGGGGGGGGGTGGGTTGGGGTAGAAAGATTACTTTATCCTATCCCAGGTATTCCTTAAAGAGGTGGGGTTTCAAATGTCTCCGGAAGGTGGTGAGTGACTCCGCTGTCCTGGCGTCGTGAGGGAGCTTGTTCCACCATTGGGGTGCCAGAGCAGCGAACAGTTTTGACTGGGCTGAGCGGGAACTATGCTTCCGCAGAGGTAGGGGAGCCAGCAGGCCAGAGGTGGATGAACGCAATGCCCTCGTTTGGGTGTAGGGACTGATCAGAGCCTGAAGGTACGGAGGTGCCGTTCCCCTCACAGCTCCGTAGGCAAGCACCATGGTCTTGTAGCAGATGCGAGCTTCAACTGGAAGCCAGTGGAGTGTGCGGAGGAGCGGGGTGACGTGAGAGAACTTGGGAAGGTTGAACACCAGACGGGCTGCGGCATTCTGGATGAGTTGTAGGGGTTTAATGGCACAGGCAGGGAGCCCAGCCAACAGCGAGTTGCAGTAATCCAGACGGGGAGATGACAAGTGCCTGGATTAGGACCTGTGCCGCTTCCTGTGTAAGGCAGGGTCGTACTCTCCGAATGTTGTAGAGCATGAACCTACAGGATCGGGTCACCGCCTTGATGTTAGCGGAGAACGACAGGGTGTTGTCCAGGGTCACGCCAAGGCTCTTCGCACTCTGGGAGGAGGACACAACGGAGTTGTCAACCGTGATGGCGAGATCATGGAACAGGCAGTCCTTCCCCGGGAGGAAGAGCAGCTCCGTCTTGCCAAGGTTCAGCTTGAGGTTCAGATTCCAAACTCTCCACCATGGCCAAGACCAAAGAGCTCTCCAAGGATGTCAGGGACAAGATTGTAGACCTACACAAGGCTGGAATGGGCTACAAGACCATCGCCAAGCAGCTTGGTGAGAAGGTGACAACAGTTGCTGCGATTATACGCAAATGGAAGAAACACAAAGGAACAGTCAATCTCCCTCGACCTGGGGCTCCATGCAAAATCTCACCTCGTGGAGCTGCAATGATCATGAGAACGGTGAGGAATCAGCCCAGAACTACACGGGAGGATCTTGTCAATGATCTCAAGGCAGCTGGGACCATAGTCACCAAGAAAACAATTGGTAACACACTATGCCGTGAAGGACTGAAATCCTGCAGCGCCCGCAAGGTCCCCCTGCTCAAGAAAGCACATATACAGGGCCGTCTGAAGTTTGCCAATGAACATCTGAATGATTCAGAGGAGAACTGGGTGAAAGTGTTGTGGTCAGATGAGACCAAAATCGAGTGCTTTGGCATCAACTCAACTCGCCGTGTTTGGAGGAATGCTGCATATGACCCCAAAAACACCATCCCCACCGTCAAAAATGGAGGTGGAAACATTAGGCTTTGGGGGTGTTTTTCTGCTAAGGGGACAGGACAACTTCACCGCATCAAAGGGACGATGGACAGGGCCATGTACCGTCAAATCTTGGGTGAGAACCTCCTTCCCTCAGCCAGGGCATTGAAAATGGGTCGTGGATGGGTATTCCAGCATGACAATGACCCAAAACACACGGTCAAGGCAACAAAGGAGTGGCTCAAGAAGAAGCACATTAAGGTCCTGGAGTGGCCTAGCCAGTCTCCAGACCTTTTAATCCCATAGAAAATCTGTGGAGGGAGCTGAAGGTTCGAGTTGCTAAACGTCAGTCTCGAAACCTTAATGACTTGGAGAAGATCTGCAAAGAGGAGTGGAACAAAATCCCTCCTGAGCTGTGTGCAAACCTGGTGGCCAACTACAAAAACGTCTGACCTCTGTGATTGCCAACAAGGTTTTTGCCACCAAGTACTAAGTCATGTTTTGCAGAGGGGTCAAATACTTATTTCCCTCATTAAAATGCAAATCAATTTATAACATTTTTGACATGCGTTTTTCTGGATTTTTGTTTTGTTATTCTGTCTCTCACTGTTCAAATAAACCTACCATTAAAATTATAGACTGATCATGTCTTTGTCAGTGGGCAAACGTACAAAATCAGCAGGGGATCAAATACTTTTTTCCCTCACTGTACCTGCACACCAATATCCCGTTATTACTACTCAAGTGTTCTATTTTTGAGTTGATGCATATAAACATCATATCCCGTTTACAATAACCTGAAAAAGCTTGTATCTCGGTTATAAGAAACCCAGATAAGATGCCTGGGATATGCTGATCTAAGATGGGATACTGTGGCATGTAAACATCTTATCCCGTTTACTGTTGTTTTTCACGGTCTGCGTAGGCAGGCTCAGTTGCACATATCATGGGTGTTGTGCAGTCTATGGTGTTGTGTGATGATATTTTCATCTGATTATCAAACAAATCACTTAAAAAAGTAGGCTACCTGCACAGTTCGATCCACCATAATAATTTCATAATAATTTTGCCTACTATAATTAATTTACTATAATTTAAGATTCTGCTTATAATTTCCGACATTTGGTAGGTCATTTGTTTGTTAACTGTAGTTTGATAGACTACATAAGCTTCTCTTCTGTCATAACTTGTTGCCCCAGAAGACTAAATAAAGTAATGCTCACCAGAATAATGTCTTACATCAATAGAATGAATGCATTAATCTAGTTAACCCCAGAAAAGTTGTCTGTTTCGTTTAGGAACCGGGAAGAAAACGCAATAACTCCAAAACAGTGGAAAGATTGGTCCTGTGCAAAATGTCAAAATGCCATCAGTTTGACTGGTTTTAAGGAAAGGAAAAGCTGAGAAAACGACGAAACAAGTTTCTGATAAGACTTCAGTTCGTCTTGGCTGCATATTTTATGTGGTTGAAATACTGTCTGCTTGCATAACAGTGTCAAAGATAACACATTATACGCGCATTCACATTTTCTCAAGTGATGCTGAAATAAATAAATCAAATTTCTCCACTCCTGTTCCAGAGACAAAATTAACATTTGTTGTATAATTTCACTGCAAGAAATGCATAAGTCAGAGTGCGGTCTGGTCTTCTCTCACCTTTCATGAGTGGCGAAGGTTCCAGCACAGTCAGGAGGGAGCTCTGGAACACCATACTGACAGTCCGCATCACAAACACCCGCCTCATCAGAGAGCCAATACTGTGGAGACACACAAGACAGACAACCAATCAAATGCCATTTGACACACACAGGCGAAGAATAGTGTGTAGTATGTGTATGCTAACAAAAACAAACACCATATTTCCCTCTACAGTAGCAAACACACCCACACTCCAGGGTTTCTGTTAGGAAAATGTGGCACCGGACATTTGACTGGCAGCATTTTAATTTACCGGACATTTGAGAAATGTACCGGACCCATACGCCATTGGTTGCGTAACCTGATCAGGGCGTCCACCCACGGTGCTCAGAATGACAGAAATCACATTTAGATTATAGTAATTCATCTTAACAAATCATGAACCTCGAGGATGAAACGGTGTGGGTCCTTCTTACCAAATTCCGATGTGCATTTAAAGATGTTAGAATAACTGCCACATGTACTTTTCCTCAGCCAACAAGACAAGTAATGAACAGCCAAACCACTAGCCTATGTCAATCTACTATCCCCAATTTGTTTGTTGTTTTGGCACTGTACTTCAGCACTTTGAATTTGAAATGATATAATGAGTGAAATGATATAATGACTATGAAGTTAAAGTGCAGACAGCTTTAATTTGAGTGTATTTTCATCCATATCGGGTGAACTGTTTAGAAATGAATGGTAAATAATGTAATAATTGCGTGCTAGGAATATGGGACTACTTTAATACACATAAGTGAATTTGTCCCAATACTTTTTTGTCCCTTAAAATGGGGGGACCATGTACAAAAAGTGCTGTAATTTCTAAACGGTTCACCCGATATGGATGAAAATACCATGAAATTAAAGCTGACAGTCTGCACTTTAACCTCATTCATTGTACTATTTCAAATCCAAAGTGCTCGATTACAGAGCCAATAATTTCTTTTTTTGCCACTGTCCCGATACTTTTGCAGCTCACTGTAAATAATTGCCTCCACATTTGGTCTCATTTTGGCTAGGGTACTTTAAGGCAAGGTAAACATGCCTCATAATATGTAGTAAAATGTTCAGATTTCAAACTATTTAGTATATGTTTTCCAAATGCATACTGCCTCCAGCTCATTGCAAAGTGGTGTGTGATGCGCTGAAGCCTACCTACCATTATATGCACTTAAATGGCGAATGGGAAGTGCGCTTCAAATACCAGTTGAGAAATAAAAATAGTAGCTATTTTTTATCGTGCTCAAAACTGTTTTTAACATGCGATTTCATTTAGAATTGTTGCACAATGATTGGGCTTATAAAAGCAAGGTTCACTCCAGCAGCCCCAGGAGCTGTAGCAGCAACTCTCGTGCTGTCAAAGATTTTCAGCTTAAACTAGGCTCTGTACCTGTATGCTGTGCGCGTGTGATAAATAAGAGTCATAACGACTAACGAAAATACACACGTGCCAATTTAATTCCACTAAATTATGCAAATGAACCCATAGACCGATAAGCATGACCGGTCAAATGTACTTACATCGACTGGTATTTTCATAAATTAAAAGGCTAAAAGGCATTATTTTGCAATGGGATTTTTTTCTTCTCCCAGACAGTTGGCCGGTACAAATTAGATTTATCAGCATAAAAACATATATATTGGCCATAAGCCGGCTATTACCGGGTAACGGAAACCCTGACACACACACACACACACACACCCCTACACACCCATGCACACGCGACGTGTCCCCAGACACTAATCCTTGTTAGTCAGAGAGCCGGTAGGCATGGCTCATGGGGTAATCAATAACTTAAGGAGCTCCCCAGTGTGGTAAATTAATGACCATCAGTCGTCTCACCCCCTTAAAGCATTGTGTTGTGTGTGTGTATGTGTGCCTCCCAGGGATTACCACTGTGCCAATCAGTCCCCAAAGGATCCTGTCAATGAGACAAACCAGACGCGTGCCACTGTCTGATATCTGAAATCTATACCATCTGACATGGACATTACCACATGGACATTACCACAGCTTAGTTTGATTTAACTCTGACATGAGCAATATACCAACTATACTCAAATCTGATACCAAATAGTATCTGTCTCGTTTCTGTCCATTCTGTCAGTCTGTACGTCTACAGGATCTATAACACCTCTCTAATTTCTCCTTCTTTACCCTTTCCACCTGAAAACCAATTTGCTATCATTCATATGCTAAAGACATTCTTTCTCTCATTCTTTATTCACTCCCTTCACAATGACACTCTTTCAAATCTGTCTCTCTGGGGAGTTGCCGTAGTGATGGGGTGAGAGGAGAACCTGCCTCGCTACTGACACTTCACACGGACCAGGCTCCGATACCATATAGGCTCTTGGGTTGCCGATGGCGATCTGTGTGAGGGGGTCAGTCTCTGGCCACTCAGGCGTTTCTGATGGGGCCCGGGATAAACGTCCAAATTAGATTTGAGAGCATTGAGACGGCCTGGTGGATGGACTTTGTTTAGTGTGTGTGCTTGCGTGCATGCGTGTTGGGAAGTGGGGGAGAGTGGCGGGAGGTCATTCTGTGGGAATCTGGACTGGGTGTACAGTGTCAGGTAAACGCACCTCTGTGTGTGAAAATGTGACAAGGTAGAACGAAAGAGTAGAAGTACCGCAAAAATATGACAGCGCTTTTGTGATAGAGATTCCAAACAAAAGGTTTGCCTTTGGAGGCTTACATTGTATTTGGTTGTATTAGTTTATGGGTAGTGTGACAAACACCTGGGAGCATCAGAGACCATATGGAGATGTAATTCAAACAGGACAGACCACAGTCTTCTGCAGACGTTTTATACAAAGACAAGATACTGGTATTCTCTTCATATAGGGCCTATTTCAGCTCGATGCTAATGGTAGCCAATCTAGCTTTGTGAGTGCTAGTGATGGATAAGGTGATGTAAACTACATGACTAAAAGTATGTGGACACCTGCTCGTCGAACATCTCATTTCAAAATCATGGGCATTAATATGGAATTGGTCCCCCTTTGCTGCTATAACAGCCTCCACTCTTTCTGGGAAGGCTTTCCACTAGATGTTGGAACATTGCTGCGGGGACTTGCTTCCATTCAGCCACAAGATAATTAGTGAGGTCGGGCACTGATGTTGGGCAATTAGGCCTGGCTCGCAGTCTGCATTCTAATTCATCCCAAAGGTGTTCGATGGGGTTGAGGTCAGGGCTCTGTGCAGGCCAGTCAAGTTCTTCCACACAAATCTCGACAAACCATTTCTGTATCGACCTCGCTTTGTGCATGGGGGCATTGTGATGCTGAAACAGGAAAGGGCCTTCCCCAAACTGTTGTCACAAAGTTGGAAGCACAGAATCGTCTAGAATGTCATTGTATGCTGTAGCATTAAGATTTCCCTTCACTGGAACTAAGGGGCCTAGCACGAACCATGAAAAACTGCCCCAGACCATTATTCCTCCTCCACCAAACTTTACAGTTGGCATTATGCATTGGGGGCAGGTAGCGTTCTCCTGGCATCCGCCAAACCCAGATTCGTCCGTCGGACTGCCAGATGGTGAAGCATGATTCATCACTCCAGAGAACGCTTTTCCACTGCCCCAGAGTCCAATGGCGGCAAGCTTTACACCACTCCAGCCAATGCTTGGCATTGCGCATGGTGATCTTAGGCTTGTGTGTGGCTGATCGGCCATGGAAACCCATTTCCTGAAGCTCCCGACGAACAGTTATTGTGCTGACGTTGCTTCCAGAGTCAGTTTGGACCTCGGTAGTGAGTGTTGCAACCGAGGACAGATGATTTTTACGCGCTACAACACTCAGCGGTCCCATTCTATGAGCTTGTGTGGCCTACCACTTCGCGGCTGAGCCGTTGTTGCTCCTAGACGTTTCCACTTCACAATAACAGCTTTTACAGTTGACCGGGGCAGCTCAAGCAGGGCAGAAATTTGATGAACTGACTTGTTGGAAAGGTGGCATCTTATGACGGTGCCACATTGAAAGTCACTGAGCTCTTCAGTAAGGCCATTCTACTGCCAATGTTTTGTCTATGGAGATTGCAAGACTGTGTGCTCAATTTTATACACCTGTCAGCAACGGGTGTGGCTGAAATAGACAAATCCACTAATTTGAAGGGGTGTCCACATACGTTTGTATATGTAGTGTACAGTGGGGAAAAAAAGTATTTAGTCAGCCACCAATTGTGCAAGTTCTCCCACTTAAAAAGATGAGAGAGGCCTGTAATTTTCATCATAGGTACACGTCAACTATGACAGACAAAATGATGGATTTATTTGCAAATTATGGTGGAAAATAAGTATTTGGTCACCTACAAACAAGCAAGATTTCTGGCTCTCACAGACCTGTAACTTCTTCTTTAAGAGGCTCCTCTGTCCTCCACTCGTTACCTGTATTAATGGCACCTGTTTGAACTTGTTATCAGTATAAAAGACACCTGTCCACAACCTCAAACAGTCACACTCCAAACTCCACTATGGCCAAGACCAAAGAGCTGTCAAAGGACACCAGAAACAAAATTGTAGACCTGCACCAGGCTGGGAAGACTGAATCTGCAATAGGTAAGCAGCTTGGTTTGAAGAAATCAACTGTGGGAGCAATTATTAGGAAATGGAAGACATACAAGACCACTGATAATCTCCCTCGATCTGGGGCTCCACGCAAGATCTCAAAGAGGTCAAAATGATCACAAGAACGGTGAGCAAAAATCCCAGAACCACACGGGGGGACCTAGTGAATGACCTGCTGAGAGCTGGGACCAAAGTAACAAAGCCTACCATCAGTAACACACTACGCCGCCAGGGACTAAAATCCTGCAGTGCCAGACGTGTCCCCCTGCTTAAGCCAGTACATGTCCAGGCCCGTCTGAAGTTTGCTAGAGTGCATTTGGATGATCCAGAAGAGGATTGGGAGAATGTCATATGGTCAGATGAAACCAAAATATAACTTTTTGGTAAAAACTCAACTCGTCGTGTTTGGAGGACAAAGAATGCTGAGTTGCATCCAAAGAACACCATACCTACTGTGAAGCATGGGGGTGGAAACATCATGCTTTGGGGCTGTTTTTCTGCAAAGGGACCAGGACGACTGATCCGTGTAAAGGAAAGAATGAATGGGGCCATGTATTGTGAGATTTTGAGTGAAAACCTCCTTCCATCAGCAAGGGCATTGAAGATGAAACGTGGCTGGGTCTTTCAGCATGACAATGATCCCAAACACACCGCCCGGGCAACGAAGGAGTGGCTTCGTAAGAAGCATTTCAAGGTCCTGGAGTGGCCTAGCCAGTCTCCAGATCTCAACCCCATAGAAAATCTTTGGAGGGAGTTGAAAGTCCGTGTTGCCCAGCGACAGCCCCCAAAACATCACTGCTCTAGAGGAGATCTGCATGGAGGAATGGGCCAAAATACCAGCAACAGTGTGTGAAAACCTTGTGAAGACTTACAGAAAACGTTTGACCTGTGTCATTGCCAACAAAGGGTATATAACAAAGTATTGAGAAACTTTTGTTATTGACCAAATACTTATTTTCCACCATAATTTGCAAATAAATTCATTAAAAATCCTACAATGTGATTTTCTGGATTTTTTTTCCTCATTTTGTCTGTCATAGTTGACGTGTATCTATGATGAAAATTACAGGCCTCTCTCATCTTTTTAAGTGGGAGAACTTGCACAATTGGTGGCTGACTAAATACTTTTTTTCCTCACTGTATGTTTCATGCTAACGCCATGTGTGGGAAAATACATACGCATTGTTGTTATTTATAGATTGCATTACATCACACCTATTGTCTTATGCAATGGAGGTTGAGTTAGGGTAGTGTATGTGTTGTAATGGCAGTTGGTGAAAATGTTAACTAGCAATTGAAAGGAGAACTTTAATCTCTAGAGCTGAGGCTGCCCTGCTTTTTTGTGCAGGTGCTGCCTTTCAAAGCGTATGTTCTACTACGGCTTGCTAGGAACTTCAGATGATTGGTAGAAAATAAGATGATGCCAAGGAGAGTCTATAAGAATTTACACTAGGAGTGACATTTTCTATGACCAAATGGCCCTGCTGCAGATTATAATGACTTTTAGGCTAAAGTCTGTGCTCTGTGATCTCTCTCAAAAATAAGATAGTTTCAGTTCACTTCAGGTTAGGTCAATAGAAACGGTTGATTATTGGTGGATGCTTTGAATTATCAGCTGTAGAAGACAGAAGACCTAGTGTTGCTGTTGAGGTCTGTCTCCTTGCCTCACTGGAGGCTTCAAAGCATCTCCCCCTGCTGCTTTCCTACCACACACAGAGGGCTATAGACACACACACCCCAGTGTGGGGAGTGGAGGAGATGGGGTGATGTGATATCTGTGCAACAGAAAGGGACGCTAAAATGGGCACTATAGACTAAAAAACTAAAAACAAATAAACAGATGGTGAGTATTACAAATGAGTTACAAAACAAGTCATGGAAGCATGCGAGTTAGGTAAATGACTAAAATGTAAATGTAAAACTGAAATCAGAGTGTTGCCTATGGACGCTACCTGAACTGGGAGAGCAGGAATAAAGTGTTGCCTCTGAACGCTACCAGGAGAGTGTTGCCTCTGAACGCTACCAGGAGAGTGTTGCTTCTAAATGCTACCAGGAGAGTGTTGCCACTGTACGCTACCAGGAGAGTGTTGCCTCTGAACGCTACCAGGAGAGTGTTGCCTCTGAACGCTACCAGGAGAGTGTTGCTTCTAAATGCTACCAGGAGAGTGTTGCCACTGTACGCTACCAGGAGAGTGTTGCCTCTGAACGCTACCAGGAGAGTGTTGCCTCTGAACGCTATCAGGAGTGTTGCTTCTAAATGCTACCAGGAGAGTGTTGCCACTGAACGCTACCAGGAGAGTGTTGCCTCTGAACGCTACCAGGAGAGTGTTGCCTCTGAACGCTACCAGGAGAGTGTTGCTTCTAAATGCTACCAGGAGAGTGTTGCCACTGTACGCTACCAGGAGAGTGTTGCCTCTGAACGCTACCAGGAGAGTGTTGCCTCTGAACGCTACCAGGAGAGTGTTGCCTCTGAATGCTACCAGGAGAGTGTTGCATCTGAACGCTACCAGGAGAGTGTTGCTTCTGAATGCTACCAGGAGAGTGTTGCCTCTGAACGCTATCAGGAGTGTTGCTTCTGAACGCTACCAGGAGAGTGTTGCCTTTGAACGCTACCAGGAGAGTGTTGCCTCTGAATGCTACCAGGAGAGTGTTGCATCTGAACGCTACCAGGAGAGTGTTGCTTCTGAATGCTACCAGGAGAGTGTTGCCTCTGAACGCTACCAGGAGAGTGTTGCTTCTTAACGCTATCAGGAGTGTTGCTTCTGAACGCTACCAGGAGAGTGTTGCCTTTGAACGCTACCAGGAGAGTGCTGCTTCTGAATGCTACCTGAACTGGGAGAGCAGCACGCCACCAAGGGAGGAGCCACAGATGGAGAAGCCCATGGCGATCACTCCGTTCCAGAACCCCAGCTCCCGCGCTGTCATGTGATGGTCCAACAGGAAGAGAGGGAACATGGTCACCGCACCCTGCTCGCCTGTGGACAGAGAGAGAGAGAGGACAAACCAGTTGGAGTTCAGGTTAGACAAGAGAGAAGGTTAGATGCGCAACACAAACGACAACTCTGTGACAGTGCACAAAGCAGTTACCTGCTTAATAGACTGGACAATGATATAGTGGTGCTGATGTCTTTTCTAAATCTAACAACACAACACACAATATTCCTAGATAGTGGCTATAATAGATGTCAAACAAAAAAAGAATATCCTCATATCCGTCATTTTTCAAAACGGCCTAATGCAAAACTTCCTCAGATAACGCAAGCCTCAGTCACAGAGCTTTTGGTTGAAATAAAAGTTTGTCAGTCAGACAATAGTCTCTCTGTCGCTGTGTGGCGTCGAAGGCGGGATAATGTTCTGCCGAACGACGGTGTAAAATATTCAGCGCTGCCGCCATTATTAATGGAGAGTGACTTCACAAAGACAGGGAGACGGAGCGTTGAGTGACAGCTCAGAGACTGCTGTCAAAGAGACGACACACACACACACACACACACACACACACACACACACTTGGCCAGAAGAAAAACAAAAATAGAGAGAGAATATTTCACATGAAACGGAGAAGGAAATCAAAAAGAGTTCTCAGAGAAGATGCTGAAAACCTCCTGGCGCACGGGAACACTACGACAACGTACACGTAAACGTTCTGACAACGCCAAGCTAAATGTATGGCAGGAGAATGACAGGGATAAACAGGTTGCTATGATGACATATTCATCACATTCAGCATCTATATTCTATATTCCAAGGCAGCCCTAACATCAACAGCTATCAGCTACTCTGCTACTCACTATTCCCCGCCATCACCAGTTGAAACCTGGGGAACCTTTTATCATCCAACAGTGTAGGTAGTTTGAGCATTTGTCATTACGGCAAGACATTACTTAAATGGGCAATCTGCGATTGCTACATCAATTTTTTGACTTTTAAATGATCGATATACACCCGTTGATTCTTGAAGAATATATACTGAGTGTACAAAACATTAGGAACACCTTCCTAATATTGAGTTGCACCCCATTTTGCCTTCAGAACAGCCTCAATTCGTCAGGGCATGGACTCTACAAGCTGTCGAAAGCGCTTCACAGGGATGCTGGCCCATGTTGACTACAATGCTTCCCACAATTGTGTCAAGTTGGCTGGATGTCCTTTGGGTGGTGGACCATTCTTGATACACACGGGAGCGTGAAAAACCCAGCAGTGTTGCAGTTCTTGACACACTCAAACCAGTGTGCCTGGCACCTACTACCATACCCCGTTCAAATGCACTTAAATCTCTTGTTTTGCCCATTCACCCTCTGTATTGCATATACACAATCCATGTCTCAATTGTCTCAAGGCTTTAAAATCCTTCTTTAACCTGTCTCCTCCCCTTTCATCTACACTGATTGAAGTGGATTTAAGTGACATCAATAAGGGATCATACATTTCACCTGGATTCACCTGGTCAGTCTGTCATGGAAAGAGCTACCTTGTGTTGCTAATGTTTTGTACTCTCAGTGTAATTCATAAATGCCTCATGAGCTTAGTTCAATTGTTTTACTCCATCAAAACCCCAAATATAAACTTGTTTTATTCCTTTGTTTGTAAACAGTGTAGGCCTTATTGTAAACAAACACTGCATCAAAATAGCCTCAAAATATGATATTAACTATAATTTTGATGTCATTCATTTTTTTTTTCTTCATTTTAGTCATATAGCAGACGCTCTTATCCAGAGTGACTTACAGTTAGTGCATTCATCTTAAAATAGCTAGGTGGGACAACCACATATCACAGGCATAGTCAGTACATAAAGTAGCTATCAGCAAAGTCAGAGTTAGTAAGAGGGGGAAAAGTTAAATGCGAGTGTTAGTTCAGAAAATGCAGATGTTTTCGGAAGATGGGCAGGGACTCTGCTGTCCTAGCTTTAGAGGGAAGCTGGTTCCACCATTGGGGTGCCAGGACAGAGAAGAGCTTGGACTGGGCTGAGCGGGAGCTGCCCTCCCGTAGGGGTGGGAGGGCCAAGAGACCAGAGGTGGCAGAACGGAGTGCTCGGGTTGGGGTGTAGTGTTTGAGGATAGCCTGAAGGTAGGGAGGGGCAGTTGGTCACTCATGGATTGTCATCCATAGCTCTGTTTTTGAATTTGAGAGTGGTTACATTCCTCCAACCCCATCCCTCAGCTATTTACCAAAACACTGGATAGGGTGACCGCTTTGTTGTTGTTTGAACAACAGATTGTCCTTTTAAAGCCTTTATAATGTCTAATAAACCGCAGGCTACTGTCGCACATGGAAACCATGTGTTTTATGTATTTGATACCAATCCACTCATTCTGCTCCAGCCATTACCACGAGCCCTGTCCTGCCCAATTAAGGTGCCACCAACCTCCTATGCTTGATTCTTTACCAGTGGTTCTATGTCTCTACAGCATTCAGTGCTCCCACTGCTTCAAACTCATTAATTCTTTAAAAGGGGAGTGCAGACAAACACAACAAGGCTGATTATTAATTTCTATAAATATTCTCAAAGCAACAATTGTCCATTTCAGTGGGGATTTCATTAGGCATCCACAAAGAAGAAACTAGTAGAGAGGGGGGTATGGGAGAAAGATATAGAGACAGAGAGAAAGACAGAGAGAAAGGGGTAAGGGAGAAACATGAACAGACAGAGATAGAGGGGTAAGGGAGAAACATGAACAGACAGAGATAGAGGGGTAAGGGAGAAACATGAACAGACAGAGATAGAGGGGTAAGGGAGAGAGACAGTGAGAATGATTTATGGAGAGAGACAGAGACAGGGTTTGAGAAAGAAAAGGGACAAATACATAGGAAGAGGGATGTGGAAAGAGAGGGAAAATGTAGAAGAGTGAGAGGGTGAGGAATTTGGTGCAGGGGGTGTGGGGGGGGAGAGGAGGGCTGACAGGTTGCTGATGGGAAACGAGAAGTGTTTGTGTACACGTGAGAAAGAAAGACAGAAAGAAAGAGTGAGTGAGAGAGGGAAGAGGAGGAGGGATCAGCATGAGAGGGTAGGTGGGGTGAAGGGTAAATTAGGACACAGAATGGTCGGGTCACAGAGTGGTCACATGAAGCTCAGACACTACAGGCCAGGATCAGAGGGGATCACAAGGACACTTAGGAGAAAACAAGACACAACACACCCTGGGGACACGACAAAGAGAGATGTCTAGTAAATCAGTAAGCTACAGGTCTACATACACCTTCCATAGAAAGTAGAGACCCCACACACTCACATGACCAGCCCTATTGACACACTCACACATTAATAGCAATCCCTACAGGTGTGCACTTTGCAGGGTGTCACAGAGTTTGTTGAACCCCTAAGGAACTAGGCTGAAGCACGGGAAAAAACACTATCTTGCTATTGGCAAAGGGTAAAGCAAGGCAACTTGAACCCCACCCACCCTACCCAGATGGGTCACTTTGATAAAATGCTTTTATGTTACCAACTACGTTTTACTCCCATTACCACATTAACTATAACTGTCCTCTCTAACCTGTCTACATAAATCTGTAGAAATCTGCTGCACTACAGAGCTCCATAGCACCAGGAGACCCACACCACCCCATCAATCAGGGATCCTGTTGGGCTGGGGGCGATATGGCCAAAATAACATATCACAACATTTTTCTCTTTTTTTTAATGGTTTGGCAGTATTTGACGGTATTATATATTTCTGAATACTACAAGTTCTAAATATGTTTTATGAGTAATGCATAACTCTAGGATGGCAACATATTCATTCTAATTGGTTTAATGGGCTTTCTCCTTTCTGATTGTTTTGTCCAAGTTTGGTTGAGTATAAAACAGACTTTTCATTTATTTAGCACTGTATCAACATATCGTTATAGACGGTATTATAAAAAATCCATATCGGTATACCTTCAAATATGACATATCACCCAGCCTTAACTTCATGTCACCAGTGATTTATATCTATGCACCATCCCAATACTGTCCTCTCTCTTTAGGCCTCTTTGCCTTTATCCATCGCTGTCTCTGTCTCGCTCTGGGCACCATGTGGTGGTTCTTCATTAATTCATCCCCCCTTCAGCCTCCCTGCCGTCCTCCTTTTTCCCTCTGGAAAATTAACCCACATCCCCCCACACCGCTCTCTCCCTCCACTTCCCAAGCCCCCCCCTCTCTCACCCATGCTCGCCATCATCTCTCCCGTGTCTCACTGTCTATCCTCCCAGTACGGCTGTGCATGGTGGGGGGGGGGGGGGGAGACCAGTTTCCCACAGCAGGAAAATAATCCTGCAACAACAGGACATTTGAATTATTGTGTGGATTATAATTAATGAACATTTTTGTAGGGGTTGATACATTTTTCATTAGGGAAAATCAAGTCTGACATTTAATGTGGAAATTACCAACTTTAGAAGCCTTTTGAAACCTTGAATACAATACAAGTTTGGAAATTATCTGCAACAACAGGGTGATCAAATTAAGATCCTACATCTGTAGATGTTGGTCCTAAATGAACCACTGACCAATACAGTCAGTTTTTCTCTGTTTGACTAGTGGTTAAGGTTATTATTGTAGGGTAGGTTAATTTGATCCTAGATCAGTGGGTACTAAACCCAATAAGAGCAATCCTATCACTTTCCCATCTACCAATACCAGCCTATCCCCCCATCAGTGTTCCCTGGACTACAATACACAGGTTCATTCTCCTTCTATCCCTTTTGCCCCCGTCTCTCTCTCTGGGATTCTGCCCAGACAGCAAGTCCCATGGCCGTGACATCAGATGCCACAGGGGTCATCCAAACGGCTCCCTCTCATTGGTTGTGCAGTTCTACACAGAGCAAACTCACTGTGTTCATTAAGAGTGTGTGGGAGAGAGGGGTCTGAGATGAGAGGAGTGTGTTTGTGTGTTGGGGGGTTAAGGCAGACCTTTCACTCCAAAATCTCACACACAAACACACACCCTTGCACATACATAATACAGTCTCATATTCACACGGATTGTTGAGTTTCACCCGACAGTTGCACACAAACACAAACAGTCTGACCTTTTTATTCTGAATTAAAGAGCGGACAACTAAGCTGGTTATTGTAAATGCTGATTATATTAGATATGATTATTATGTTAATATTGATAACATCATGAGGATGAGGATGTTAAAGATAATGGCGATGATGACAATGAATTCTATGGAGATGGTGACAGTGATGATGATGATGCTGGTGAACCCCTCAAACGGATTGGGGGGGGCAGCCAGTCTTACTGTCCTGTCTAGTGTCTGCCTGGGATCATCCAATTACTGTGCCACCCCTAACACACTCTCTCTCAAACACATACAGGAAAAACAATGGCACACACATTCACAAACAAGCACATGTATGCAAATGTATATAGAACATGTTTTCCCACCACCCAAACAAACACACACACCAGTCTGATGCTGCGTCTTCCATTTCAGTTTCCATGAAAAAAACACCACAGACACAAAGACACTAATCCTTACATAATCCCCTTCTGCAGCCAAACACCAAACTCTGTCCATATCAACTCTCGCTCGCTCACACACACACACACACACACACACACACACACACACACACACACACACACACACACACACACACACACACACACACACACTCACACACACACACACGCTGCTTAACACCAAACTGTGTTTATCATAAAACCTTTTCTCTAACATCTCACTAGACCTAATATGTACCTGTTGCTTTGTACATAAATGCTATTCACAGAGTTCAAAATGTCATATTTTCCAACAACGGAACTTTAAGTAGGCTAGGTTCTTGACTCACTACCAAGTCCCTGATAATAACCCACTCATTCCATAAAAACAGACTAGATGATCATTCGAGATCAGGGTCAACACTAGTTACCACAGCCACAAAGTCATAAACCCCGCCTATTTCTACAATTTATCTTCTTAAAATGTGATTTTAAACCTAGTCCTAACTTTAACCACACTGCTAACCTTATGCCTAACCTTAAATTAAGTTCATACATTTTTACGATATAGCCCATTTTTTACTTTGTAGCTCTGGTAAGAACAGTGGTAAGAAATAAGACCACAGCTGAATGGAGAAAAGACGATTCTGTCTTGCTTACTTCATTTTTACATTTTAGTCATTTAGCAGACGGTATAATTCAGAGCGACTTACAGGAGCAATTAGGGTTAAGTACCTTGCACAAGGGAACAGACAGATTTTTTTTTCACCTAGTCAGCTCAGGGACTCAAACCAGCAACCTTTCGGTTACTGGCCCAACGCTCTTAACCACTCGGCTACCTGCCACCCACTTCAGAAATGAGGCTACAGGTCATCAGGCTTGTATTCAATAGGCACCAAATGGATGAAAACTGACTGAAACAGGGCGGGACTATGAGGACTTGTCCAATAAGAAACGCTTGTTTTCGTTTTCTGTTGCAAAATGTTTTGCTACGTTGTGCATTAATGAGTATAACCCAAGGAGGTTTTCTCATAGGAGTCAAACAGACACTACCACATTGATGAGCTTTGCCTGTATTGAAAACTCTTCTGTCACTTAAACTCGATGATCCAAACCCCACTTACATAGAGAATGAGTAGAGAACTCGTTAAAGGCCATTTTAATGAAAAACTATGTGTTCAAATGCTGGGAATGTACTGACGCAACACAGGACAACTTCGGACAGTCTATACGGTAAAGATTTTCAAAGTGGAGATAGTCTTATGAAGTGGTGGAGGGGTTTTCTACATAGATATAATATATCAATATGGATGTATCTCTGTGCTTTCCAACACAGGCACAGCACATTGATGGAGTAGTCACCTAGACCTGTAGGACTACTATTAGAAGAAAACATGTTTTGTCTAAGTAATTTATGTACTAGTAGGTTTCTTATGTAGTAGCCTTGTAGTGGATCAGGTTTAGTGTACAGTAGGTGAGAGTGGAGGTTAGTGTTAGGACTTTTAGCTACTTCTCCAGTTGGTACAGTAGGTGAGTGTGCATGGTTGTCAGACTGACTAGCAAACTTACCCAGTTTGTATGTGAGAACGTAGATCATGGTCCAGGGCGTCCCAGGTACTGACAGCAGCTTCCGCCACACCCTCCAAGGATGCAAAGCGTCCGACTGGACCCCCTTCCTCCCCTCTGCCTGGCCCCTCAACAGCTCATTGTCCAGCACGGGGGCCCCCCACACAAACAGTGCCACCCCGAAGTACACAAAGGCCAACAGCATGAACATAGGGCCCCACCCTGCCACGTCAATCACAGCAAGGAGCCCGCCCCCGGCGAACACCGAGCCGGCCTTGTAGCCCACTACCTGAGCCATGTTGCCCAGGCCCAGCTCACTGCGGCCCTTCAGCAGGCCCACGGCGGCCCCGTCCACTGTGATGTCCTGAACCGACGCCAGGGCGTTCATGGCCAGCAGAGTCCCCGCCACACCCCAGAAGTGGGCCTCTGGGGCCAGAGCGGCACTGGAGAGACAGGTAAGCGCCAGGCCAGAGACCGTGGCCACCAGCCAGCGCCGCTTGGTGCCCACACGGTCCACCAGGGGTGCCCAGAGAACCTTGAGCACCCAGGGAAAGTAGAGGATTTTGGTCAAGCCGATGTGGGTGAGGGAGTGGCCCGCCCCACGGAGGTAGACTGGGAGCAACAAGGACTGCAACCCATAGGGGATTCCCTGCACAAAGTACAGGAGGCCCAGGAAAACCAGCTTGTCATTCATGATTCAATAGGAGACTGACAATTCGTCAGGTCATGACGATGGTCCGCCAGGAGCTGATCAAATGGGTCGATCAGCCTAGGAGAGATGGGGAAGAGAGAGAGGGGATCATTTCACTGACGGAAAACATGAGCAAATTAGTGCCGGAGTCTGGTCTCGTGTTAGTCCTGCAGAGTCCAGACCACACATGCAAGCTGGTGACGGGGTTCCAAATTCCACCGTGGTCCCTCTGTATCTGTCACCTTGTCTACCTTCCGACTGCCACTGTACATAAAACAATAAATATTAAAACATACAGTACCAGTCAAAAGTTTGGACACACCTACTCATTCAAGGGTTTTTCTTTATTTTTACTATTTTCTACATTGTAGAATAATAGTGAAGACATCAAAACTACGAAATAACACATATGGAATCATGTAGTAACCAAACAAGTGTTAAACAAATCAAAATATATTTTATATTTGAGATTCTTCAAAGTAGCCACCCTTTGCCTTGATGACAGCTTTGCACACTCTTGGCATTATCTCAACCAGCTTCATGAGGTAGTTGTCACGCCCTGGCTCTGGGGACTCTGAAATGTTGAGCCAGGGTGTGGATTTTCTATGTTTAGTTTCTCGGGGTAGCTTCTATGTTGTGTTTTCTATGTTTTGGGTTTTGTTCTAGATCATATAGATCTATGTTGGTCAGGGTGGTTCCCAATCAGAGGCAGCTGTTGCTCGTTGTCTCTGATTGGGAGCCATACTTAGGTAGGCTGTTTTCAGCTATTCTTTGTGGGATCTTGTTCTGATTTGGTTTGTGTTATACCGTAGACGTCACGTTATCGTTTTGATCGTGTGATCATTCTAAATAAATATTATGTTCACCTTCAACGCTGCGCCTTGGTCCGCTTCATCAGGTGTCAACGATCGTGACAGAAGATCCCACCTTGACTGGATCAAGCAGCGTGACGAGGAGAGAGGATGGACGTGGGAGGAGATGAGTGCGAGTCTGGCAAGAGGGATGGAGGCCTTGGCCACGGGTAGGAGTGAAGCCCATAAATTTTTTAGGGGGGGGCTAACGCCGTGGACGACGGGGCAGCAGGAGGACGCCAGGTTACGGGAGTCACTGGTCACCAGGGGGAAGGAGGTTGTAGAGGCACGGCGAGAGGTACTGGCGTGTGTTGCCAGTACGGTCCGGCCTGTTCCTGCCACTCGCACCAAGTCAGTGGTGCGTTTCGACAGCCCGGCTCGGCCCGCTCCTGCTCCCCACACCAAGCCAGTGGTGTGCGTCGTCAGTCCGGCACGGCCCGTGCCTGTTCCCCGCACCAAGTCAGGGGTGCGCTTCGACAGCCCGGCTCGGTCCGCTCCTGCTCCCCACACCAAGCCAGTGGTGTGCGTCGTGAGTCCGGCACGGCCCGTGCCTGTTCCCCGCACCAAGTCAGGGGTGCGCTCGACAGCCCGGCTCGGCCCGCCTCCTGCTCCCCACACCAAGCCAGTGGTGTGCGTCGTCAGTCCGGCACGGCCCGTGCCTGTTCCCCGCACCAAGTCAGGGGTGCGCCCGACAGCCCGGCTCGGCCCGCTGCTGCTCCCCACACCAAGCCAGTGGTGTGCGTCGTCAGTCCGGCACGGCCCGTGCCTGTTCCACCGGTGGCTGGTCCGGCACCGGTCAGATGCTTCACGTCGGAGCTAGAGCAATCCGGCTCCACCAGTGGTCAGTCCAGCTCCGGCCAGCAGGGCCAGACCGGACCAGGGATACTGTGGGGGGTTAGAGAGGGAGTGGGGATCATGCCCAGAGCCGGATCCGCCGCCAAGGCGGAGTGCCCACCCGGTCCCTCC
The DNA here is from genome assembly GCF_020615455.1 of Coregonus clupeaformis. Classification (NCBI taxonomy): domain Eukaryota; kingdom Metazoa; phylum Chordata; class Actinopteri; order Salmoniformes; family Salmonidae; genus Coregonus; species Coregonus clupeaformis. The sequence continues at coordinate 26,833,045 of NC_059207.1, forward strand.
CCTGTGGTGTTCTGTTGGCGCGGTCGGAGTCCGCGCCTTTGGGGGTACTGTCACGCCCTGGCTCTGGGGACTCTGGAAATGTTGAGCCAGGGTGTGGATTTTCTATGTTTAGTTTCTCGGGGTAGCTTCTATGTTGTGTTTTCTATGTTTTGGGTTTTGTTCTAGATCATATAGATCTATGTTGGTCAGGTGGTTCCCAATCAGAGGCAGCTGTTGCTCGTTGTCTCTGATTGGGAGCCATACTTAGGTAGGCTGTTTTCAGCTATTCTTTGTGGGATCTTGTTCTGATTTGGTTTGTGTTATACCGTAGACGTCACGTTATCGTTTTGATCGTGTGATCATTCTAAATAAATATTATGTTCACCTTCAACGCTGCGCCTTGGTCCGCTTCATCAGGTGTCAACGATCGTGACAGTAGTCAACTGGAATGCATTTCAATGAACAGGTGTGCCTTGTTAAAAGTTAATTTGTGGAATTTCTTTCCTTATTAATGCGTTTGAGCCAATCAGTTGTGTTGTGAATAGGTAGGGGTAGTATACAGAAGATAGCCCTATTTGGTAAAAGACCAAGTCCATATTATGGCAAGAACAGCTCAAATAAGCAAAGAGAAACGACAGTTCATCATTACTTTAAGACATGCAGGTCAGTCAATACGGAACATTTCAAGAACGTTTAAAGTTTCTTCAAGTGCAGTCGCAAAAACAATCAAGCGCTATAATGAAACTGGCTCTCATGAGGACCGCCACTGGAAAGGAAGACCCAGAGTTACCTCTGCTGCAAAGGATAAGTTCATTGGAGTTAACGGCACCTCAGATTGCAGCCCAAATAAATGCTTCACAGAGTTCAAGTAACAGCTACATCTCAACATCAACTGTTCAGAGGAGACTGTGAATCAGGCCTTCATGGTCGAATTGCTGCAAAGAAACCACTACTAAAGGACACTAATAAGAAGAAGAGACTTGCTTGGGCCAAGAAACACGAGCAATGGACATTAGACCGGTGGAAATCTGTCCTTTGGTCTGATGAGTCCAAATTTGAGATTTTTGGTTACAACCGCCGTGTCTTTGTGAGACGCAGAGTAGGTGAACGGATGATCTCTGCATGTGTAGTTCCCACGGTGAAGCATGGAGGAAGAGGTGTTATGGTGCTTTGCTGGTGACACTGTCAGTGATTTATTCAGAATTCAAGGCACACTTAACCAGCATGGCTACCACAGCATTCTGCAGCGATACGCCATCCCATCTGGTTTGCGCTTAGTGGGACTATCATTTGTTTTTCAACAGGACAATGACCCAACACACCTCCAGGCTGTGTAAGGGCTATTTGACCAAGAAGGAGAGTGATGGAGTGCTGCATCAGATGACCTGGCCTCCACAATCACCCAACCTCAACCCAATTGAGATGGTTTGGGATGAGTTGGACCGCAGAGTGAAGGAAAAGCAGCCAACAAGTGCTCAGTCCTTCAAGACTGTTGGAAAAGCATTCCAGGTGAAGCTGGTTGAGAGAATGACAAGAGTGTGCAAAGCTGTCATCAAGGCAAAGGGTGGCTACTTTGAAGAATCTCAAATATAAAATATATTTTGATTTGTTTCAAAGAAAAATGGTTACTACATGATTCCATATGTGTTATTTTATAGTTTTGATTTCTTCACTATTATTCTACAATGTAGAAAATAGTAAAAAATAAAGAATGAGTAGGTGTGTCCAAACTTTTGACTGGTACTGTACATAAATATTAAATAATGAGCAAATGGAATAGTCCTCAAGATAAATAGTTTGGGGTTTTAGTATATGTATTAAATGAAGGACACTCAGTGGTAGAAGCACATTATACACTGAACAAAAATATAAATGCAACATGTAAAGTGTTGGTCCCATGTTCCATGAGCTGAAATAAAAGGCCACTCTAAAATGTGCAGTTTTGTCACACAACACAATGCCACAGATGTCTCAAGTTTTGAGGGAATGTGCAATTGGCATGCTGATTGCAGGAATGTCCACCAGAGCTGTTGCCAGAGAATTTAATGTTCATTTCTCTACCATAAGCCGCCTCCAACGTCGTTTTAAAGAATTTGGTAGTACATCCAACCGGCCTCACAACCGCAGACCACGTGTAACCACACCTGCCCAGGAGCTCCACATCTGGCTTCTTCCCTTGCGGGATCGTCTGAGACCAGCCACCCGGACAGCTGATGAAACTGAGGAGTATTTATGTCTGTAATAAAGCCCTTTTGTGGGGAAAAACTCATTCTGATTGGCTGGGCCTGGCTCCCCAGTGGGCAGGCCTAGCTCCCAGGCCCACCCATGGCTGCACCCCTGCCCAGTCATGTAAAATCCATAGATTAGGGCCTAATGAATTTATTTCAATTGACTTATTTCCTTATATGAACTGTAACTCAGTAAAATCGTTCAAATTGTTGCATGTTGCGTTTATATTTTTGTTCAGTATAGATTCTTGCATACTGATGCATCAGACAGCTGTCATGCTTTATTCACAAGCAAGAATGTTCATTTTCCTTTTAATTAAATGTATAACATATGTGATAGTGTAGATATCATTTTACGCCCCAAACTTGACCTTTAGATAGTAGCAGGCTAAACTGATAATACTGTATCGGTAACTTGGCTAGTTATAGCACTAGCAAAAAACAATAAACATGCATGGTCAAATAGCTAGTACTCAAGCTAACGCTGTCATACTACCAATTCAGAACAAGTATCAGCGCGTGCCAATAGCTAGCAAATTCGGTGGTGAATTTGTATAAATATTATATCATAAAACATTAATCTGAGTGCAATCAGTTTTGATAGTTGTGTTGTTTGCTAGCTATCTACATACTGGAAAGGGAAAACCTGTTATCGGCGCTTCGTCAGCAACACTAAAATTGTACTTCCGGGTCACGGAATATCGGAACTTTTCACAATAAAAGTCCCCCAAGTAATAGTAGAAACGTGTCAATAAACTGTAGTTATTCATGATATATGAAAAAATACTTGTCTAAACATTAACAATGATTCATATTTGTTCATATTTAAGTGACATTTGCATTAAATGTGGGGTTTAAAACATGTTCCAAGGTCAAATGAATGCCACAGTAAAAGTATTGTAGGGAATACTCAGTAAAGTCTGTAGAATATATATATGGTGTTATGTCATGGTGGACTGAGATCTATATGCCCAGCAACACTTTTTACACCACCCACTCCATTGGTCTCAATACACTATAGGTCAATAAATTACATATTTTCTTAAATAGAGAAAATTATTCTAGGTGTCGAAGTAAAATGTATGTATGCCGATGTATGTGCTGTGCCTTATCCCTGATTCTCTGCTGGTGCACCTATATTTAGTGTGGTCTCAATTAAAATGATCCATAGCCTATAATTAAGCAATAAGGCCCGAGGGGGTGTGGTATATGGCCAATATACCACGGCTAAGGGCTGTTCTTAGGCACAACGTAACATGGAGTGCCTGGATACAGCTCTTAGCCGTGGTATATTGACAATATACTACAAACCAAGAGGTGCCTTATTGCTATTATAATCTGGTTACAAACGTAATTAGAGCTGTAAAAATAAATATTTTGTCATACCCATGGTATACGGTATGACACACCACAGCTTTCAGACAATCAGCATTCAGGGCTCGAACAACCCCGTTTTGAATGGGCTACAGGCCTAGGCTATACGAAGAGCATGCTCAGACAAGCACAGGGCAAAGTTTTCTATATATTTTTAATTACTTCATTGCTGAGTTTTTGTGCTGCTGGGATGGTGTAAATAAAACTAGGTTACAATGCATTACACACTGCAATGGATATCCCAATCATGAGCCCTGGCCTGCCCTGCTCTTGCTGATGCAAACCTTTTTGTGCTGGCTAACTAATGGCTGTGCTGTGTACAGTCACACTTCAGGAGGTGAGTCAAAGGCTTTTTTTGAAAATCATTTTTGATTTGTCCAGAAAATGCAATTTATCTGTGGAGGGACTGATAAAGGGTGGACTGATAGTGACGCTGTTGTCTGTGGTGATAGAGTTAACTGTGGAGTTGACCGTACTTATAAATGCATAGAGCAGAGTAATTTCACACAACATATTATGAACTAAAATAATGCTGTTGAACCATCAAATCTGAAACATAAATTGTATGGGGGTGGCAGGGATGTTGGGGAAGATCCGAAAGTTAAGAATCACATAATTTTTTTTTGGGAAAATACATTTTTGGATTACCATGCTATTTCAATGGTAATACATTCATTTTTTATTATTTTTTATTTTTTATTTTTTTGGGGGGGGGGATGGATCAGCTTAATATTGCAGATAGATTGTATCTTCTATCAATGTAATTGTCTGCATCACTTCCAATCCCCCATGTTTATTTTTTTTATTTTTTTATATATATACTCCCCTTTATTACTTTTCAACCCCACCATCCTTTCCATACTTGGAGTAAATTAGTGAACAACAATGCCCAGGCCTCTACTTCCGGTCTATACTTACTATCTACACCTTATGGACAGAGTTAATTTTACAATAATTCTATTATATATATATATATATATATATATATTTTTTTTTTTATTGCTCCTGAACTTCTTCTACTCTCAACCTCTCCGATCATTTTCATGATGTCCATCCGGTTTGCTTCTATATGCCATATCTTTCTAACTGTGCTCTTTCACAAAAGCTCCCAACATACAACCTATATACTTATTATGGACACAGTATGCTTACATTATTAGCTATCTTTGTTATTATTTGTTGTTATTTGTTATTAGTCCCATCCTTCAACTCTATTCAATACCTCCCATCTATCTCTTAACACCATCCATATAGGATTTCTATTTGCCATATATATTTCAACCGTACTGTGATGTTTTACAAAAGTTCTGAACCTTTCTATTCTCATTGCTTCTACAGATTGTGAATTAAAAATAAACATTTTTGCTAAAAGTATTATTATATTATTGATTCATTGACTATGACTTTTCAGATCACCCAGTAATGCTATCTGCAAGGTTAGTTCCAGGTAAATATTGCAATCCTTTAGCCATTCCTGGACCTGTGTCCAAAAACAAGCTACAAATGGACAGAACCAAAACAAATGATCTAATGATTCTGTCTCTTCACAGCAAAATCTGCAGAGCTGGGAAGATTGTATCCCCCATATAAATAACATTATATTGGTAGCAAGAATTTTATATAATAATTTAAATTGAAAGATTCAAATTTTTGAATCCGGTGTCGTTTTGTGTGTCAGTTCATAAACACTATGCCATGGGATCGGTACGTCAAAGATCTCTTCCCAACTATTTTGCAATCTATATGGGACGGCTGTCAATCCTTTGGTCCTTAAGTGAAACTGATATACTTTTTTATTTATCACAGTTTTCCTTAACCAATTATGTTCTTTAATGCAAGGCCGACAGACAAGTTCCTTACTTTCTCCCCCTTCCACTTTCCTCTTCCACTTTTGCGGTAAGGCTGCAATTATTTGGTTGTAATTTTGGGTAGAGCAGACATTTCCATATGTTTTTGTCAGCTGCATGTGCGACATAACTCCACCAGTCCTACCGATGATATCATTTACGAAGATTATACCTTTTTTAAACATTCTGTCAAAAAAGAAAGGTTTTTTGTCAATTAGTATATTTGAATTTAACCACAATATTTGTTGCATTATTTGTTCTGTCGTTTCTGGAGGATTAAATTGAAATTGCAACCAACTTTCTATGGCTTGTTTTAGAAATAGTGACATTTGGGAGATTATTTCCTTTTCAAATAACTGAAAGTGAGAGGTTGTAATCTGAATAAAGGGAAAAAGGCCTTTCTTGAACATTGGGTGAGACAATCTTACTAATTTGCTTGAGAACCAGTTCGGATTTAAGTATAACTTTTGTATGACTGAAGCTTTTAGTGATAGGTCTAATGCTTTAATATTTAATAATTTCTGTCCTCCGAATTCATATTCATTATATAAATATGCTCTTTTAATTTTGTCTGGCTTGCCGTTCCAAATAAAATTGAATATTTTTTTCTCATATAAATTTAAAAAACTGTTCGCTAGGCGTAGGCAAGACCATAAGCAAATAGGTAAACTGGGATAATACTAAAGAGTTAATCAGGGTGATTTTTCCACAAATTGACAGGTATTTTCCTTTCCATGGTAGTAAGATCTTATCTATTTTTGCTAACTTTCTATTAAAATGTATTGAAGTGAGATCATTTATTTCCTTTGGGATATGTATTCCGAGTATATCCACATCACCATCAGACCATTTTATTGGTAAACTACATGGTAATGTAAAAATTGTATTTTTTAGTGATCCAATACGTAATATAGTACATTTGTCAAAATTTGGTTGTAATCCAGAGAGGTTAGAAAATGTATCTAGATCCTCTATGAGGCTGTGGAGGGATTATAGTTGTGGATTTAAAAGAAAACATGAATCATCAGCGTACAATGACACCTTTGTTTTTAAGCCCTGTATTTCTAATCCTCTGATATTATTATTGGATCTGATTTTAATAGCTAACATCTCGATGGCCACAATAAATAGATATGCCGAAAGTGGACAACCTTGTTTCACTCCTCTGGACAGTTTAAAACTTTCTGAGAAATAGCCATTATTTACTATTTTACACCTAGGGTTACTATACATGATTTTGACCCATTTTATAAGAGATTCTCCAAAATTGAAATGCTCCAGGCATTTATATATAAACCCCAGTCGAACTTTATCAAATGCCTTTTCGAAGTCTGCTATGAATAGCAGGCCTGGTTTCCCATATTTTCCATAGTGTTCTATTGTTTCCAATACTTGCCTTATATTATCTCCAATGTATCTTCCATGTAAAAAACCTGTCTGATTAGAATGAATAATATCCGACAATACCTTTTTAATTCTATGCGCTATACATTTTGCTAGGATTTTTGCATCACAACACTGAAGTGTAAGGGGCCTCCAATTTTGTAAATGGATTGGATCTTTATATTTTCCACTTGTATCCTGTTTCAGTAATAATGAGATCAGACCTTCTTCTTGAGTGTCAGATAATCTACCATTTACATAGGAGTGGTTAAAACATGCTAATAACGGTCCTCTTAGTATATCAAAAAGGTTTGGTATACCTCGACTGGTATGCCATCCAACCCTGGAGTTTTCCCAGACTTAAAGTCTTTAATTGCATCCAGAAGTTCCTCCTCTGTAATTTCACCTTCACATGAGTCTTTCTGTGTGGCTGTTAATTTGACATTATCAATAGAAAAAAAATCTCTACAATTAGCTTCAGTTAGAGGAGATGGAGGCGACTGAAAAGAAAACATATGCTTAAAGTACTTTGTTTCTTCCTTCAAAATATCATTTGGTGAATTATGGGTGACTCCGTCAATTGTAACCAGTTTCATTTAGTTCTTTTTGGTAGCATTCCTATGTTGAAGATTAAAAAAGAATTTTGTGCATTTTTCCCCATATTCCATCCAGTTTACTTTATTTTTATAATATATTACACTTGATCTTTCTTGAATAAGTTTCTCCATTTCTTTTTGTTTTTCCTCTAATTTATTCTGAGCCTCTATGTTACAGTTTTTATTGCCATCTATCTGTTCTGTTAGACTTTCTATTTCCTTTCTTAGTATAAACTATTTTGACCTAAATTGCTTTTGTTTTCGAGATGAGTACTGAATTGCATGGCCTCTAAAGGCATATTTAAAGGTGTCCCATACAATAAGGGGATTCGCTGTACCTATGTTATGTTGGAAAAAGTCAGTTATAAATTCCTTTGTACTAATTATAAATAAATTATCATCCAATAGGCTTTGATTAAATTTCCAATATCCTCGCCCACGTGGAAATTCAGTAAGAGTAATGTATATGCCTATTATATGATGGTCCGACCGCATTCGGTCCCCTATCAACACTTTTTTTACTTTTGGTGCCAACGAGAATGAGATAAGAAAGAAGTCAAGACGACTAGCTTGATTCAGTCTCCGCCATGTATATCTCACTAGATCAGTATATTTAAGCCTCCATATATCTACTAGTTCTAATGTATCCATGACATTCACAATTTCCTTAAGAGCATGTGGGTGATTGTTTGTGGTGTGATTTCCTTTACAGTCCATTGAGCTATTTAAAACAGTATTACAATCCCCCACCATAATAATATAATAATATATTCAGTTTTGCAACATAATCAAAAATTAGATTTCACATTTTGGGAGTAAGTTGCCAAAACTTTGCAATGGCCAATTGGAAAACCCATTGTCACTAAACATAGTTTCAAAAATCTTAGGAATATGTGGGACAAGAATAGAGAGAACATTTATACATTATATTACTTGTGACAACAAGGTGAAATCAAACTAAATGGTACAAACAGAAAATGTAAATGAGGCTCAGGTACAAAACCTATTGCCTGTGGAGAGTTTAAATTAAGGAATGTCAACTGCTCAGAGAAGACCCTCATACTGCCAAAATAATATGTAAATATACACACTTTTGAGGATAAAGATCCTGCTTCTGATCTTCATCCTGATGTAGGCAAGTGTTGACATGATGGTGTCAGTGGTGCAGCCCAATCAAATCTCAGACACCCAAGATATTGGGAATGAATACTACCACTTAGAGACAGAAAGTTGTGGTAGAGGTTTATCAGATGAGGATATTGTAAGCTCTATGACAACTGAATCAGATGAGCAGCATGTAACTGGAGTGGTTGATGTCAAAATAAGAGAGGATATGCTGAAGTGTGTTTTGTCAGATGAGGCACAATTTTGAGGGTTCATTCTTACCATTTCAAATAATAGTGTTTACGTCGACTAATGATGAATGCCTTTTAAAAAACAGTAGCAGTTGTGGTGTTTATGTGTGCTTGTTCTCTAAAGCAGTCTTATGAGAGGGCAATGTGAATACACTTTTTCACAATGGCATGCAATACTATGTTTTACATGAGTTATCGGAAAGGAAACTACCGTCCCCCCCCTACTCACAACGCAGGCAATACGCTTGACCTCATCTTTACTAGATGCTGTTTACTAATCTCACTGCAACTCCCCTCCAAGTCTCCGACAACTACTTTGTATCCTTTTCTCTCTCGCTCTCCTCCAACACTACTCACTCTGCCCCTACTCAGATGGTAATGTGCCGTCGCAACCTTCACTCTCTCTCTCCCGCTACTCTCTCCTCTTCCATCCTATCATCCTCTGCTAAATCCTTCTCCCTCAGATCTCCTGATTCTGCCTCCTCAACCCTCCTCTCCTCCCTTTCTGCATCTTTTGACTCTCTATGTCCCCTATCCTCCCAGCCGGCTCGGTCCTCCCCTCCTGCTCCGTGGCTTGACGACTCATTACAAGCTCACAGAACAGGGCTCAGGGCAGCCGAGCGGAAATGGAGGAAAACTAGACTCCCTGCGGACCTGTCATCTTTTCACTCCCTCCTCTCTACATTTTCTTCCTCTGTTTCTGCTGCTAAAGCCACTTTCTACTACTCTAAATTTCAAGCCTCTACCTCTAACCCTAGGAAGCTCTTTGTCAGCTTCGCCTTCCTGCTGAATCCCCCTCCATCCTTCCTCTCTGTGGATGACTTCGTCAACCATTTTGAAAATAAGTTTGACGACATCCGATCCTCATTTATTAAGTCAAATGACACCGCTGGTCCTGCTCCCACTGCCCTACCCTATGCTTTGACTTCTTTCTCCCCTCTCTCTCCAGATGAAATCTTGCAACTTGTGACGGCCGGCCGCCCAACAACCTGCCCGCTTGACCCTATCCCCTCCTCTCTTCTCCAGACCATTTACGGAGACCTTCTCCCTTACCTCACCTCGCTCATCAACTCATCCTTGACCGCTGGCTATGTCCCTTCCATCTTCAAGAGAGCGAGAGTTGCACCCCTCCTCAAAAAACCTACACTCGATCCCTCCGATGTCAACAACTACAGACCAGTATCCCTTCTTTCTTTTCTCTCCAAAACTCTTGAGCGTGCCGTCTCTAGCCAACTCTCCTGCTATCTCTCTCAGAATGTCCTTTTTGATCCAAACCAGTCAGGTTTCAAGACTGGTCATTCAACTGAGACTGCTCTTCTCTGTGTCACGGAGGCTCTCCACACTGCTAAAGCTAACTCTCTCTCCTCGGCTCTTATCCTTCTAGACCTATCTGCTGCCTTTGATACTGTGAACCATCAGATCCTCCTCTCCACCCTCTCCGAGTTGGGCATCTCCGGCGCTGCTCACTCTTGGATTGCGTCCTACCTGACAGGTCGCTCCTACCAGGTGGCGTGGCGAGAATCTGTCTCCGCACCACGTGCTCTCACCACTGCTGTCCCCCAGGGCTCAGTTCTAGGCCCTCTCCTATTCTCTCTATACACCAAGTCACTTGGCTCTGTCATATCCTCACATGGTCTCTCCTATCATTACTACGAAGACGACACACAATTAATTTTCTCCTTTCCCCCTTCTGATAACCAGGTGGCGAATCGCATCTCTGCATGTCTGGCAGACATATCAGTGTGGATGTCGGATCACCACCTCAAGCTGAACCTCGGCAAGACGGAGCTGCTCTTCCTCCCGGAGAAGGACTGCCCGTTCCATGATCTTGCCATCACGGTTGACAACTCTGTTGTGTCCTCCTCCCAGAGTGATAAAAACCTTGGTGTGACCCTGGACAACACCCTGTCGTTCTCCTCTAACATCAAAGCGGTGACCCGATCCTGCAGGTTCATGCTCTACAACATTCGCAGAGTACGACCCTACCTTACACAGAAAGCGGCACAGGTCCTAATCCAGGCACTTGTCATCTCCCGTCTGGATTACTGCAACTCGCTGTTGGCTGTGCTTCCTGCCTGTGCCATTAAACCACTACAACTTATCCAGAACGCTGCAGCCCGTCTGGTGTTCAACCTTCCCAAGTTCTCTCATGTCACCCCACTCCTCCGCACACTCCACTGGCTTCCAGTTGAATCTCGCATCTACTACAAAACCATGGTGCTTGCCTACGGAGCTGTGAGGGGAATGGCACCTCCTTACCTTCAGGCTCTGATCAGACCCTACACCCAAACGAGGGCACTACGTTCATCCACCTCTGGCCTGTTAGCCCCCCTACCTCTATGGAAGCACAGTTCCCGCTCAGCCCAGTCAAAGCTATTCGCTGCTCTGGCACCCCAATGGTGGAACAAGCTCCCCCACGGCGCCAGGACAGCGGAGTCACTGACCACCTTCCGGAGACACTTGAAACCCCACCTCTTTAAGGAATACCTGGGATAGGATAAAGTAATCCTTCTACCCCCCCTCCCCCACCCCCCCATTAAAAAATAAATAAATAAATATTGGGTGGTTGTCCCACTGGCTATCCTAAGTTCAATGCACCAATTTGTAAGTCGCTCTGGATAAGAGCGTCTGCTAAATGACTTAAATGTAAAATGTAAATGTACTTAGTTGAAAGAAGTTATGGTTTTAAGCTTGAATGATACAGCAGACGGATGAAATGAAGCTATATGCTTAACAATGATATTATATGTCAATATAAATGTGTTATTTATTTCATTTAGTGGTGGGCACCCTTATCGACAATTTGATATGATATCGATACCGTTTGATATTGATATGAACAAGGCATATTGTGATATTGGTTTATTCTTCCTGTTAACCTACACTATTCTGTAAAAAAGCATACATGACTGTTCCTGCATGCACAAAGTCCTCTGACAGACCTAACAGGCTGCATAGCATACTTTAAAAAACGAACACTAAAACAAAACAGGCTGCTTATAATAAAGAATTGCCTACTGATGGGCCATCAATTGTGGATGGGCTTCTCATTCAATTAAAACTGGTTAGGTAGGTTTATACCACCAGAACACATCTGGCCCAATGGGCAATCCGCTGTCAGTTATCTAGACTTCATAGAAAAGTGAATATTCACACATTTGCGATGTATTTTCTACAAACCGATATAACATCAATATCAAATCGAAAAATGCAACTGATATCGATATACATTGAGTATACCAAACATTAGGAACACCTTTTGCCCTCAGAACAGCCTCAATTTGTTGGGGCATGGACTCTACAAGGTGTCGAATGCTTTCCACAGGGATGCTGGCCAATGTTAACTCCAATGCTTCCCACAGTTGTGTCAAGTTGGCTGGATGTCCTTTGGGTGGTGGACCATTCTTGATACACACGGGGAAACTGTTGAGCATGAAAAGCCCAGCAGCGTTGCCGTTCTTGACACAAACCGGTGTGCCTGGCACCTACTACCATACCCCGTTCAAAGACCCTTACATATTTTTCTTGCCCATTCACCGTCTGAATGGCACACATACACAATCCATGTCACAATTGTCTCAAGGCTTACAAATCCTTCTTTAACCTGTCACCTCCTCTTTATCTACACTGATTTAAGTGGATTTAACAAGTGAAATCAATAAGGGATCATAGCTTTCACCTGGTCAGTCCATGTCATGGAAGGAGCAGGTGTTCTTAATGTTTTGTATACTCAGTGTAGATTTTCCATATCGGTGCCCATCACTAATTCAATGGATTTATTCGATGAGGGATTGCAATGAATGAATGTATCATAAAGGGTGTTAGACCATACGTTTTATGCCGAAACATTTTATGAAATGGAGGACTGAAGTGAATGAAAGTATAATAGAGTTTGTTTGTTTTTTAACTGACACATTTTAAATAGATCTCAGACCCTACTAAATGCTCCCCACCCCACTTTTACATCGGAACAAATATTTGTTTTTCCTGTACAGTGCTATATTTGTACCGTATAGTGTCCAGTCACCCCATTTTAAGTGGTTTGACAGTAATAGGCCAGCAACACTCAGTATTATTCAGAGCTGGTTGTGTAGGGGGACCCCATGTTGTACAATGAGCTGTTGAGGGGCCAGGCAGAGGGGAGGAAGGGGGTCTGGTCGGACGCTGTGCATCCTTGGAGGGTGTGGCGGAAGCTGCTGTCAGTACCTGGGACGCCCTGGACCACGATCTACATTTTACATTACATTTTAGTCATTTAGCAGACGCTCTTATCCAGAGCGACTTACAGGAGCAATTAGGGTTAAGTGCCTTGCTCAAGGGCACATCGACAGATTTTTCACCTAGTCGGCTCGGGGATTAGAACCAGCGACCTTTCGGTTACTGGCACTACGCTCTTAACCACTAAGCTACCTGCCGCCCTACGTTCTCACATACAAACTGGGTAAGTCTGCTAGTCAGTCTGACAACCATGCACACTCACCTACTGTACCAACTGGAGAAGTAGCTAAAAGTCCTAACACTAACCTCCACTCTCACCTACTGTACACTAAACCTGATCCACTACAAGGCTACTACATAAGAAACCTACTAGTACATAAATTACTTAGACAAAACATGTTTTCTTCTAATAATAGTCCTACAGGTCTAGGTGACTACTCCATCAATGTGCTGTGCCTGTGTTGGAAAGCACAGAGATACATCCATATTGATATATTATATCTATGTTGAAAACCCCTCCATCACTTCATAATTGATCTCCAAGTTGAACAGCTTTACCATATAGACTGGCATCAGTACTTTCCCAGCATTTGAACACATCGTTTTTCATTAAAATGGCCTTTAACGAGTTCTCTACTCATTCTCTATGTAAGTGGGGTTTGGATCATCGAGTTTTAGTGACAGGTAGTGTCTGTTTGACTCTTATGAGAAAACATGACAAAACCTCTTTGGGTTATATTCATTAGTGCACAATGTAGCAACGGAAAACGAAAACAAGCATTTATTTATTGGACAAGCTCTTATAGTCCCTCCCTGTTTCAGTCTTTCTTCCGTTTGGTAATAATGAAAACAACCCTGATGCCGCCATTCTAAACATCTCTTTCTCAGGGTCATGTTCACTAGGGCATGCAACAGAACACATTTTAAAACGGTTTGCTATGGTGAACAAAATTAAGCGTTTCATATTGGTTCAATCCAAGTAATACCCTCGCTGTTTCAGTCATTTTTCTTCCGTTTGGTGCCTAAATGAACAGAACTCAAATGACTTGTAGCCTCATTTGTGAGGTAAGCAAGACTGTCTTCTTTTCTCCATTCAGCTGTGGTCTCATTTCTTACCAGTAGATGTCAATGTTGCCCTATCTAAGAGGGCCCTGAGCTAGGTTTCCCACTAGTTACCACAGCCACAGTAGAAAATGGGCTATATCATAAACATGTATGAAAACATACATTTGCTTTTTGGTGTTAATTTACGGTTAGGGTTAGGCATAAGGTTAGCAGTGTGGTAAAGGTTAGTGTTAAAATCACATTTTAAGAAGAGAAATTGTAAAAATAAGTGGGGTTTATGGCATTGTGGCTGTGGTAGTGACGACCCTGATCTAGACTGATCAACTAATTTGTTGATGAATAAAGGGAATGAGTGGGTTATTACCAGGGACTATTACCTAGCCTACTTAAAGTCCCGTTATTGGAAAATATGAAATGTTGAGCTGTGTGAATAGCATTTATGTACAAAGAAACAGGTACATAGTTTTATATTTCCAAGAAAAAAAGATTTATGATGAACACAGTTTGGTGTTAAGCAGTGTGTGTGTGTGTGTGTGTGTGTGTGTGTGTGTGTGTGTGTGTGTGTGTGTGTGTGTGTGTGTGTGTGTGTGTGTGTGTGTGTGTGTGTGTGTGTGTGTGTGTGTGTGTGTGTGTGTGTGTGTGTGAGCGAGCGAGAGTTGATATGGACAGAGTTTGGTGTTTGGCTGCAGAAGGGGATTATGTAAGGATTAGTGTCTTTGTGTCTGTGGTGTTTTTTTCATGGAAACTGAAATGGAAGACGCAGCATCAGACTGGTGTGTGTGTTTGTTTGGGTGGTGGGAAAACATGTTCTATATATATTTGCATATGTGCTTCTTTTTCTGATTGTTTTATACTCAACCAAACTTGGACAAAACTGTCTCGCTCTGGGCACCATGTGGTGGTTCTTCATTAATTCATCCCCCCTTCAGCCTCCCTGCCGTCCTCCTTTTTCCCTCTGGAAAATTAACCCACATCCCACCCCCCCCCCCCACCATGCACAGCCGTACTGGGAGGATAGACTGTGAGACACGGGAGAGATGATGGCGAGCATGGGTGAGAGAGGGGGGGGCTTGGGAAGTGGAGGGAGAGAGCGGTGTGGGGGGATGTGGGTTAATTTTCCAGAGGGAAAAAGGAGGACGGCAGGGAGGCTGAAGGGGGGATGAATTAATGAAGAACCACCACATGGTGCCCAGAGCGAGACAGAGACAGCGATGGATAAAGGCAAAGAGGCCTAAAGAGAGAGGACAGTATTGGTGTAACAGTGTTGCTTCCATCCCTCTCCTCGCCCCTACCTGGGCTCGAACCAGGGACCCTCTGCACACATCGACAACAGTCACCCTCGAAGCACCGTTACCCATCGCTCCACAAAAGCTGCGGCCCTTGCAGAGCAAGGAAAACAACTACTACAAGGTCTCAGAGCGAGTGACGTCACCGATTGAAACGCTACTAGTGCGCACCGCTAACTAGCTAGCCATTTCACACCGGTTACATTGGGATGGTATAATATTACTTTTTCAATACTGAAAGCAAACCAACCAGTGACCCTGTTTGGTTGTCCATAACACTGCTCCCCTGGATTGCATAGTCAGTGTTTGTTTGCTCTGTCAACTGCATAGATATAAATCATTGGTCAATACACTGGTGACATTAAGTTAGGGCTGGGTGATATATAATATTTGAAGGTATACCGATATGGATTTTTTATAATACCGTCTATAACGATATGTTGATACAGTGCTAAATAAATGAAAAGTCAGTTTTGTCCAAGTTTGGTTGAGTATAAAACAATCAGAAAGGAGAAAGCCCATTAAACCAATTAGAATGTATCTGTTGCCATCCTAGAGTTATGCATTACTCATAAAACAAATTTAGAACTTGTATTATTCAGAAACATATAATACCAACAAATACTGCCATACAGTCGAAACATTTGAAAAATGTTGTGATATGTTGATATCTAGGTTAATATATTGCTATGTTTTCATTTATAAAGCCCTTTTACAAAAGATCCCACTGTACCTAACATCATTTCTAACCTTTAGACATACGAGTTACCACACCCAGTCTCAGGGATGGCTAACTCTGGAAATTCCTTTGGTCTCTCTACTGAGTTAGGTAAATCAGCTTTTAGTTGTTATCTTGCACCTTATTTGTGGAACAATCTTCAAAATGTTCTTATTTGATGTTCTGGTGCCTCTAGGGCAATTCAGAAGGCTGATTGAGGACCTTAATGATGAATGTATTTTTTTTTTTATGACCGTGTTTTTCTTTCTTTCTGCTTGCATTTTGTATTTATATTGATGTGTGTATTTTCTGTAATTTATGTAATTCAGGGCTCATCTGTAAAAGAGACCTTGGTCTCAGTATGACTCCCTGATAAAATAAAGGTTAAATAAATAAATAACATTATTTTGGCCATATCGTCCAGCCCAACAGGATCCCTGATTGATGGGGTGTTGTGGGTCTCCTGGTGCTATGGAGCTCTGTAGTGCAGCAGATTTCTACAGATTTATGTAGACAGGTTAGAGAGGACAGTTATAGTTCATGTGGTAATGGGAGTAAAACGTAGTTGGTAACATAAAAGCATTTTATCAAAGTGACCCATCTGAGTAGGGTGGGTGGGGTTCAAGTTGCCTTGCTTTACCCTTTGCCAATAGCAAGATAGTGTTTTTTCCCGTGCTTCAGCCTAGTTCCTTAGGGGTTCAACAAACTCTGTGACACCCTGCAAAGTGCACACCTGTAGGGATTGCTATTAATGTGTGAGTGTGTCAATAGGGCTGGTCATGTGAGTGTGTGGGGTCTCTACTTTCTATGGAAGGTGTACGTAGACCTGTAGCTTACTGATTTACTAGACATCTCTCTTTGTCGTGTCCCCAGGGTGTGTTGTGTCTTGTTTTCTCCTAAGTGTCCTTGTGATCCCCTCTGATCCTGGCCTGTAGTGTCTGAGCTTCATGTGACCACTCTGTGACCCGACCATTCTGTGTCCTAATTCACCCTTCACCCCACCTACCCTCTCATGCTGATCCCTCCTCCTCTTCCCTCTCTCACTCACTCTTTCTTTCTGTCTTTCTTTCTCACTTGTACACAAACACTTCTCGTTTCCCATCAGCAACCTGTCAGCCCTCCTCTCCCCCCCCACACCCCCTGCACCAAATTCCTCACCCTCTCACTCTTCTACATTTTCCCTCTCTTTCCACATCCCTCTTCCTATGTATTTGTCCCTTTTCTTTCTCAAACCCTGTCTCGGTCTCTCTCCATAAATCATTCTCACTGTCTCTCTCCCTTACCCCTCTATCTCTGTCTGTTCATGATTCTCCCTTACCCCTCTATCTCTGTCTGTTCATGTTTCTCCCTTACCCCTCTATCTCTGTCTGTTCATGTTTCTCCCTTACCCCTCTATCTCTGTCTGTTCATGTTTCTCCCTTACCCCTCTATCTCTGTCTGTTCATGTTTCTCCCTTACCCCTCTATCTCTGTCTGTTCATGTTTCTCCCTTACCCCTCTATCTCTGTCTGTTCATGTTTCTCCCTTACACCTCTCTGTCTTTCTCTCTTATCTATTATTTTTGTCTCTCCCTCTAGCTACCTTAGGTCCGCATGCTTTCCATCTGAAAAAGTTTTTAACAGTTTGTGCATATATTATGATTACATTTTGTGACATTTTTGTTCGTTTTTGGTCTTTGGCAAGGTTTTTTTCGGCTGTTTGTGCAGAAGCTGAAGTCGGTAGCTGAAGTCGGTAGCCGAAGTCTAGGCCACTTCGTTGGTGATTGGTCAACAGTAGGGATTAATCATTTTCATGCACATTTTTTCACTTGAGAAACACTGCACCAAACATCTTATTTAGATGTAAAATTGCGCGACTAAGATCTCCTCTGCAAAAACTTCAGAATTAATGACAGATTTCTTGAGTTATCTTAGATTAATTGGGACTATCTTGAGGCTACGGCATCTCAAGATGAACAAACAGTACTATTGCCGCTTTTTTCAAATTTTTCAAGTGAAGGTCTTTTAAGGGAGTACACTCGTTCGGTTCGCCTAGTCGAGTTCGGCTAGTCGTCAGCCGAACCGAAGCATGCTGATGCCTTTATTACCCATCTCTCCATCTCTCTATCTTTCTCCCTTACCCCTCTCTCTATCTTTCTCCCTCTCTCTGTCTCTGTCATTCTCTCTCTCTCTCTCTCTCTCTCTCTCTCTCTCTCTCTCTCTCTCTCTCTCTCTCTCTCTCTCTCTCTCTCTCTCTCTCTCTCTCTCTCTCTCTCTCTCTCTCTCTCTCTCTCTCTCTCTCTCTCTCTCTCTCTCTCTGTCTTTCTCTCTGTCTCTATATCTTTCTCCCATACCCCCCTCTCTACTAGTATCTTCTTTGTGGATGCCTAATGAAATCCCCACTGAAATGGACAATTGTTGCTTTGAGAATATTTATAGAAATGAATAATCAGCCTTGTTGTATTTGTCTGCACTCCCCTTTTAAAGAATTAATTAGTTTGAATCAGTGGGAGCACTGAATGCTCTAGAGACACAGAACCATTGGTAAAGAATCAAGACATGGGTGTAGGAAATATGATGAACTGCAACAGTAGCCTGCAGTTTATTAGACGTTATAAAGGCTTATAGTGCTTATAACATGTTATAACACATTATACCTGCAGGCTTTAAAAGGTCAATCTGTTGTTCAAACAACAACAAAGCGGTCACCCTATCCAGTGTTTTGGTAAATAGCTGAGGAATGGGGGTTGGAGGAATGTAACCACTCTCAAATTCATAGACAGCTCTATGGATGCAAGGACTGACCGTCCATGAGATCAAAATGTATGGTTATTACCATATTTTGAGGCTATACAGTGTTTATTTACAATAAGGCCTACACTGTTTACAAACAAAGGAGTCAAACAAGCGTATATTTTGGGTTTTGATGCGGTATGACAATTTAAACTGGTGATGGTGGGGAATAGTGAGTAGCAGAGTAGCTGATAGCTGTTGATGTTAGCGCTGCCTTGGAATATAGAATATAGATGCTGAATATGATGAATATGACATCATAGCAACCTGTTTATCCCTGTCATTCTCCTGTCACACATTTAGTTTGGCTGTCACATAGCGTTGTCAGAACGTTTACGTGTACGTTGTCGTAGCGTTCCCGTGCGCCAGGAGGTTTTCAACGTCTTTTCTGATAATTATTTTTGATTTCCTTCTCCGTTTCATGTGAAAGATTCTCTCTCTCTTTTTCTCTCTCTCTCTTTTTATCTCTCCCTCTATTTTTGTTTTTCTTCTGGCCAAGTGTGTGTGTGTGTGTGTGTGTCGTCTCTTTGACAGCAGTCTCTGAGCTAGAGGTATTCACAGATATACCCTAACCCGATTACCCGAGATCTGGGGGTCGGATCACGCTCGGTGTCCACGGACCTCGGATCTGTCTGAAAATATGGGAATATATCGACCAAATCCTAAATGATATTTGAAGAATAAAATATCCTGATGAAAATCATTATCCTGATGAAAATAATCACATTTGCTACGCATGGCAGTTGGTTCAGTCAAAAACATTAATCTCTCCTCCACCTGTCTGCCTCTCTCTCTCTGTCTGGCTTGAGCTGTCCCTATAGTGAACTTGCAACATTGTTTCAACTGGGCCCTCATTGTTTCCCCCACCAATGAGCTCAGAACAGACACAGCTGTATTTGAGCAAGAGAGAAGTGTTCAGGTAGCCTATTTTATGACGTTTCCACTGGAGATATGGGATCAGCAACAGTGCTTGACTTGGACTGAAATAGGTGCCGGCACTCATTTTGGGTGGCGGTACTGTTTATATTTAGGTGCAGAAGCTCCACAATAGTTTTGAGCTAATATTCTATAAGAGGAACAAGATTTTAGGTGCCGGTACTCAGCTCCAGTGAGCTCCTGCCCAAGTCAAGCACTGTTCAGCAATATGTTACTATTTCACATCGAGGCGCGGTGCTTAGCCTACTTATTTTTCAAATACAGTAAGTAACTATTGTCGTGTAATCAGACTTGTCTATACATGAGTAAAATAACTTCTAACAGTGTAAAAAAAAAATACTCCTGTGTGGCTCAGTTGGTAGAGCATGGCGCTGGCAACGCGAGGGTTGTGGATTTGATTCACACAGGGGACCAGTACAGACAAAAAGTATGAAAAATGTATGCACTCACTACTGGAAGTCTGCTAAATTACTAAAATAAATAAAAAATGTATCTTTATGAAGGCAAATGTATTGCTAGCTTGACGTTGCTTAACATGAGAGAGCGAGAGATGCTTTCCTCATGAACCCCTAAATTCCCACAGGCCCTCATTAGCATTTGGCCAATCAGGATGCTATATCCAAATAAAACCACATCTCCCCTTTTCAGAGAACAAAGGGTAGACTGCCTTTGTCTCAATAGACCTCAAGGGATTATTCTGCCATTATGTCGGTAGGTCTGTTCCTGACTAGTTCTTCTGGGAACATTTCAACATAGTCATGAACTTAAAATATTTCCTGTAAACT
Organism: Coregonus clupeaformis; assembly: GCF_020615455.1. NCBI lineage: Eukaryota > Metazoa > Chordata > Actinopteri > Salmoniformes > Salmonidae > Coregonus > Coregonus clupeaformis. The sequence goes on from NC_059207.1 coordinate 26,853,585, forward strand.
TTAAACCAAAATGCATCTCTCATTTATTTTAACACAAATCTACCTCACATGTAAGCTAGAACTGTAACAACTTGACAACTGTTGTTTTCTCTTTTTTTATAGAGCTCAGTCTTTTGTTGTTGTTTGCTTTGACTTATAAGTCCAGTCTTTGAGGTTTAACAATTGCTCGCCAAGACCTTGTTCTGGGTGTAGCAGGTACATCCGTGAAGACCTTGGGTGTTGGTGGTTCTGGCGATGCGGTGAAGACACTTGAATCTTCTCATGCGTAACACTGTTGTTCTCATCCATAGGGATGAGGTGATGTTTGTTCCTGCAGACAGTCCCGTGGGGAACTTCCAGCATTTAGGATCGTGGTGCTGCATGTTGCCTCAGCACTGTTCCTGTGACTTTTGAGTCAGTCACCAGGTTGGAGTTTGCTGAGGTTGCTGACTCTGTGACGCTTGTTGAAGCATTGCTGATCCGCACTCCTTCTCTCCTTTTCCTTTGAGCTGATCACTGCTGTGTTTGGGAGTGATGGGTCTAGCAGCAATGGGAGTTTTGGCACTGTGGTACGAAGCTGTCGTCCCATCAGCAGTTGTGCCAGGCTGAAGCCATTCTGAAGTGGAGTTGACCGATAGGCCATCAAAGCAAGGTAAGGGTTGGCTGCTTTCTTGAGGAGGTTATTCACCATCTGAGTGGTGCGTCCCGCCTCTCCGTTGCTTTGCGGGAACTTTGGACTGCTAGTGACATGGAAAAATCCATACTCTGCAGCGAAGTCGGAAAGGAGTCTTCCGGAGAACTGAGGCCCGTTGTCCGTAACCAGGACCTCAGGTACCCCAATGAGAGCAAAGATAGGCTTCAGATGGACTACGACGTCCGCAGACTTTGTTAGTGACAAGTTTGCGATTTCCACATGCCTTGAGAAATAGTCCACTACTAGCAGATAGGTGGTGCTTTTCAGAGTGAACAAGTCCGCTCCCAGTCTTTGCCAGGGTCTCTCTGGAAGTTGTGATGGTATGAGTGGTTCTGTGTGGTTTGTGAGCGCTTTGATGCATGTCCTCCAGTTAAGTTAATTCAGTTGCTGGCAGAGGCCAGGCCACAACACAGCTTGTTGTGCATGTTCTCTGCACTTTACCACACATTGATTACCCTCGTGCAGCTTGGTGAGGACATCATTTTGTAAGGCTGATGGAATAACAAGTCTTGTTCCTTTCAACAGGAGACCATTGTGCACTGTGAGAAAAGCATGTTCTGCCCTGTACAGTTTCAGTGGTCCTTCACATCCGCTGAACTCAGGTCATCCTTCTTGACACATTGTCATGACTTTTGAGCACACACTGTCAGCTTTGAGTGGTTCTCTCAGATTGTCCATGTAGGAAACACTCACTGGAAGCTGTTCCATGATGGCGTCCACATAGATATTTGTGCTCTCCATGAGCTCCTTTTCTGCAGCAGTAGCTTTGGCTTTGACTGGCACATATGACAGCACATCTGCAGTCCACAGACTCTTTCCAGGGACATGAGCAATAGTGTAGGAGTATCTCATAAGTCTCATCCTGAAGCGCTGGATTCGTGGGGGAAGGATGTCCAAGTGTTGGTTCTTCAGAAGGCTCAGGAGAGGTTTGTGATCTGTTTCCAACTGAAATTGTTGAGCAATGAGAATGTCTCTGAATCATTCACGTGCCCATGTCAGCCCCAGAGCTTATTTTTCCACTTGAGCGTATCTTGGCTCGGTCGGTGTGAGAGACTGGGAAGCGTAGGCGACAGGTCTCCATTCCTCACTCCACTTCTGCAGCAGCACTCCTCCTAGTCCGTACGAAGACGCATCAGCTGACACCTTGAGCTCTTTGTTTGGGTCGTACAGATCTAACACGGGTGTGGATGTCAGCTCCTCCTTCCGCTCTTTGAAGGCTCTGACTTGGTCGGCCCCCCAGTACCAGTGGTTTTTCTTTGAGAGTAGGTCTCTGAGAGGTTTGTCCTTTTCAGCTAACTGGGGAATGAACTTTCCCAGCTGGTTCACCATTCCTAGGAAACTCTGCAGCTCGCTGATGTTGGATGGCTCCGCCATCTCCTTGACAACCTCTGTTTTTGTCGGGTCGGGCTGTACTCACTTCCTGCTTTGACAGGTCACATTTGTCTATGTTCGGAGTTAATCCGGCTTTTTCCATCTTCTGCAATGCGGCATGAAGTCTTGCATCATGCTCCTCCTGTGTTTGGCCCCAGACTAACACATCATCCATGTGACAGACTACACCTTCCAGGCCTTCAGTGACCCCTGTCACCATTCTGTTCTGGAAGTGTTCATGCGCTGAAGCGATGCCGAAAGGCAGTCAGTTGAAGTAGTAACGTCCGAAAGGTATGATGAAGGTTGTTAGCTTAACTGACTTCTCAGCTAGTGGGATCTGCCAGAAGCCCACATCCGCGTCGAGCTTGCTGAAGATTTTCACCCCGGCTAGTGAGCCAAGGGTCTGTTCGACAGTGGAGAGTATGTATTTTTCTCTACACACCGACTCGTTGAGACTGGTGAAATCGACACATGCCCGCACGTCCCCGTAATTCTTTGGAACAACCACCATGCCGGCGCACCAGTCCATTAGCTCCTCCACTCTGGTGACAACCTTGACAACCTTGAACCCTTGCATGCGCTCTAGCTCTTTCTTGACTTTTGAATCTGCTGTGGAGTGTGGAGTGAGTAGGGCTCTGTGCCGGGTTTCAGCTTGATGGTATATGGTTGTTGTACTGTGCCAAGACCACTGCACAGCTTTGGATAGCTTTCTTTCAGTGTTTGTAAATCGAGTCGAGCAACTAGCTCAAGCTTTGTGAAAGCTGGTCTGCCTAGTAAAGCTGTGTGTAGATCTCTGATGACGTACACGTCCTCGGGTGTCTCCTTTTCTCCCTTTCGTAGAACCACACTTGCGACGCCAATCACGTCCAGCGGCGCTCTTCCTGGTCCTAGCAGAGGTTTTGTTGATTTTTGCAGAGCTGGCTTGCTGGTTCTTGCAAAAATGTGATTGAACACATTGTCTGGGATAACATTCACATCGGCACCAGTGTCTATTTTGAATTTCACATTACTGTCCATCACTTGAATATCAATCATCCATGGGTCACCTCCTGCTGTTATTGTTCCTAGGAAAATGCTATCATCCTCTTCTTGAACCTCGTTTACGGCTCTTAATGACATACACACACGTTGGTAATGTCCCTTTTTCCCACAGGAGTGACACACTACTTCATTAGCTGCACACTGTGCTCTTGGATGTGCAGAGCTTTTGCCACAGTTGACACTTTCACAACTTTTTGTCATTAGCTTTAGCATTTCCATGGCTAGCTTTCTCATGCTGGAATTTCTGTTTCCACTGATACAGCCTTCCTTTCTGCATAACTCTATCCACTGAGCATGCCTTTTTTGTTGTCACTGTGTCACCTTGCAGGCATCTTTGCTGCTTTTTCACTTCTTCTGTTTGCCACACCATCTCAATGGCTCTCTCTAGCATGAGATCTTTATCTAACTGCATCCATTCTGACAGACGCATGTCTGCTAACCCAACGACTAGCCTGTCTATAATTAGCTCATCATGCAAAAGTCCATAGTGGCAATGCCCTGCTAGGGCATATAAGGCTGTGACAAAATAATCCACTCTTTTCATTTTCCCCGTCTCCACATGTTAAAGCGGGCTCTCTCATAGATTTACATTTACATTTACATCATTTAGCAGACGCTTTTATCCAGAGCGACTTACAAATTGGTGCATTCAACTTATGAATATTTTATTTATTTATTTTTATGGGGGGGATAGAAGGATTACTTTATACTATTCCAGGTATTCCTTAAAGAGGTAGGTTTTCAAGTGTCTCCGGAAGGTGGTCAGTGACTCCGCTGTCCTGGCGTCGTGGGGAAGCTTGTTCCACCATTGGGGTGCCAGAGCAGCGAATAGCTTTGACTGGGCTGAGCGGGAACTGTGCTTCCGTAGAGGTAGGGGAGCTAGCAGGCCAGAGGTGGATGAACGTAGTGGCCTCGTTTGGGTGTAGGGTCTGATCAGAGCCTGAAGGTAAGGAGGTGCCGTTCCCCTCACAGCTCTGTAGGCAAGCACCATGGTCTTGTAGTAGATGCGAGCCTCAACTGGAAGCCAGTGGAGTGTGCGGAGGAGCGGGGTGACATGAGAGAACTTGGGAAGGTCGAACACCAGACGGGCTGCAGCGTTCTGGATAGGTTGTAGGGGTTTAATGGATAGATCACGTTCTTTGATTCTCCCTCATCCCAGACATATTTTAGGACCTATCTGGTCCATCTCGGATCCGAAACGGATCGGGTATTGACTTTCCTGTTGGTGTCGGATGGGAATTTCACGGATCCAATTTGATTTGGATCTCAATTTCAGGATCCGAGAAGACCTCTACTCTGAGCTGTCACTCAACGCTCTGTCTCCCTGTCTTTGTGAAGTCACTGTCACTCTCCATTAATAATGGCGGCAGCGCTGAATATTTTACACCGTCGTTCGGCAGAACATTATCCCGCCTTCGACGCCACACAGCGACAGAGAGACTATTGTCTGACTGACAAACTTTTATTTCAACCGAAAGCTCTATGATTGAGGCTTACGTTATCTGAGGACGTTTAGCATTTTGCCGTCTAAACGACTAAAACTACAGATGAACTGATTTGTGTGTGTGTGTGTGTGTGTGTGTACTGGATGTATGGTGGTGTTTGCTACTGTAGAAGGAAACTGTGATAAACCGTTGTGGATGTGGTGGAGGAGTCAAGCGCAGGAAGCAGAGGTTTAGTCCAACAAGACTTTTAATAGTCTCAAATGCAATGGTATAAACCCCGACCTCGATAACACGAAGAGGCGAGGGAAAATTACGCACACGCGTAAAACACTAAACATAGAAAAATGATACGGAAAACAAACACGTTTCATATACAAAATAGGCAACGGAAAATAACAACACACAATTACCATAGAGCAAAACAAGGAACTTATAAGACACGTAATCAACACTCAAACAGACACAGGTGTGACAGACAGACAAAAGCAATCAAACACAGAAACATAGAGCGGTGGCAGCTAATATTCCGGGGACGGCGAACGCCGAAGCCTGCCCGAACCAGGAGGAGGAGCAGCCTCGGCTGAAACCGTGACAGTACCCCCCCCCCCTGGAGCCGCGCGCCGACCCCGGCCTCGGGGACGGCCAGGAGGACGCGGACCCGGGCGCGTGGGATGCCCATGGTGAAACTCAGTCAGGAGGGATGGATCGAGTATGTCCCCCCTGGGCACCCAGCACCGTTCCTCCGGACCGTACCCCTCCCACTCCACGAGATACTGGAGACCACTCCTCCGGCGCCTCGAGTCCAGGATGGTCCGGACCCTGTACGCCGGGACCCCCTCGATGTCCAAAGGGGGCGGAGGGGTCTCTCCTATCTCATCTTCTTGGAGTGGGCCAGCTACCACCGGCCTGAGAAGAGACACATGGAACGAGGGGTTAATATTTTTATACTCAATTGGCAGTTGTAACCTGTAACACACCTCGTTCAATCTTCTCAGGACTTTGAAGGGCCCCACAAACCGCCGACCCAGCTTCCGGCAGGGCAGGCGGAGGGGCAGGTTTCGAGTCGAGAGCCAGACTCGATCTCCCGGTGCGTACACCGGTCCCTCACTGCGGTGGCGATCGGCGCTCGCCTTTTGTTGACGGATGGCACGCTGCAGATGGACATGGGCAGCGTCCCATGTCTCCTCCGAGCGCCGAATCCACTCGTCCACCGCAGGGGCCTCGATCTGGCTCTCGTGCCATGGTGCCAGGACCGGCTGATAACCTAAAACACACTGGAAAGGTGTTAAGTTGGTGGAGGAGTGTCGGAGAGAGTTCTGGGCCATCTCTGCCCAGGGGATGAACCTCGACCACTCCTCCGGCCGGTCCCGGCAATAGGACCTCAAAAACCTACCCACATCCTGGTTGACACGTTCCACCTGCCCATTGCTCTCTGGGTGGTACCCCGAGGTAAGGCTTACCGAGACCCCCAACCGTTCCATGAACGCTCCCCAAACTCTGGAAGTGAACTGGGGACCTCGGTCAGACACAATATCCTCGGGGACCCCATAGTGCCGGAAAACATGGGTGAATAGGGCCTCAGCGGTTTGTAGGGCAGTAGGGAGACCCGGCATGGGAAGGAGACGACAGGCCTTAGAAAACCGATCCACAACGACCAAAATGGTGGTATTCCCCTGGGAGGGGGGAAGGTCTGTTACGAAATCCACCGATAGGTGGGACCATGGTCGTTGTGGAACGGGCAGGGGATGTAGCTTACCCCTTGGCAAATGTCTAGGCGCCTTACACTGGGCACATACCGAGCAGGAGGAGACATAAACCCTCACATCCCTGGCTAACGTTGGCCACCAGTATTTCATGCTAAAACAGTGCAATGTCCGGCCAATACCTGGATGTCCAGAGGAGGGTGATGTATGAGCCCAATAAATAAGTCGATCCCGAATCTCGAGCGGAACGTACGTCCGCCCCACAGGACACTCGGGGGGAGTAGGGTCGGTACGCAGTGCCCGCTCGATTTCTGAATCGACCTCCCACACCACCGGAGCCACCAAACAGGACTCCGGCAGTATGGAAGTAGGCTCGTTGGACCTCTCCTCTGTGTCATACCGCCGGGACAGGGCGTCTGCCTTACCATTCTGGGACCCAGGGATGTATGTGATCTTAAAAACGAACCGGGTTAGGAACATGTTCCACCTAGCCTGACGAGGGTTCAATCTCCTAGCTGCCCGGATGTACTCCAGGTTACGGTGATCCGTCAGAATGAGGAAAGGGTGTTGAGCCCCCTCAAGCCAATGCCTCCACACCTTTAGGGCCTGGACTACGGCTAACAGCTCCCTGTCCCCGACATCATAGTTACTCTCCGCCGAGCTGAGCTTCTTGGAGTAGAACGCACAGGGGCGGAGTTTAGGTGGCGTGCCGGACCGTTGTGATAGAACTGCCCCAATACCAGTCTCGGACGCGTCTACCTCAACCTGGAATGGTAAAGAGGGATCCGGATGCGCCAGCACAGGAGCCGAGGTGAACAGGTTCTTAAGTTTGACAAATGCCCTGTCCGCCTCAGCCGACCACTGCAAGCGAACCGGACCCCCCCTTTAGCAGGGACGTAATGGGAGCTGCAACCTGTCCAAAACCCCGAATAAACCTCCGGTAGTAATTAGCAAAACCCAAGAACTGCTGCACCTCTTTTACAGTGGTTGGAGTTTGCCAATTACGCACGGCCGATACCCGGTCTACCTCTATCTCCACACCAGACGCGGACAACCGATAACCCAAAAAGGAGACGGACTCCTGGAAAAACAGGCATTTCTCTGCCTTGACATACAAGTCATGCTCCAACAGTCGTCTCAACACTCGGCGTACCTGGGCTACATGCTCGGCTCGAGTAGCAGAGTACACTAGGATGTCGTCAATGTAAACTACTACTCCCTGCCCATGCATGTCCCGGAAAATCTCGTCAACAAAGGATTGGAAGACTGAAGGAGCATCATTAAACCGTATGGCATGACGAGATACTCGTAATGACCCGAGGTGGTGCTAAATGCTGTCTTCCATTCATCCCCCTCCCTAATGCGTACCAGATTGTACGCGCTCCTGAGATCCAACTTTGTGAAGAACCGCGCTCCGCGTAATGACTCCGTCATCGTCGCAATCAGTGGAAGTGGGTAGCTGTATTTAACTGTGATCTGATTGAGACTACGATAATCAATACACGGGCGCAATCCCCCCGTCCTTCTTCTTCACAAAGAAGAAACTCGAGGAGACTGGGGAAGTAGAGAACCGTATGTATCCCTGTGCCAAGGACTCGGCTATGTATGTCTCCCATAGCCGCAGTTTCCTCTTGAGACAGGGGATACACATGACTCCGGGGAAAAGCCGCTCCGGTCTGGAGATTTATCGCACAGTCCCCCTGTCTATGAGGAGGTAGCCGTGCTGCCCTCGATTTGCTAAACACGAGTGCTAAATCCTCATACTCGGGGGGAATGCGCAGTGCGGGCACTTGGTTCGGACTCTCTACCGAGGTCGCCCCTATGGAAACACCTAGACATCTCCCTACACACTGGGCAGACCACTCCATAAGAGCCCTCTGTTGCCACGCTATGGTAGGATCATGGGTGCTTAACCAGGGAAGACCCAACACCACTGGGTACGCAGGAGAGTCAATCAGATAGAACTGAATGATTTCCTCATGACCCCCTGCGTCGTCATAGTCAGTGGCGCTGTGACCTCCCTGATAAGGCCCGACCCCAACGGCCGGCTGTCTAATGCGTGGACAGGAAATGGATTGTCTACCGGCCGAAGGGGAATCCTTAACCTACTACAAAATGCCCGATCAATAAAGTTCCCAGCTGCGCCTGAATCTACTAGCGCCTTATGCTGGGAATGAGGTGCCACCTGTGGAAACCTCACAGGAATACTCATGTGACCAACAGAGAGCTCTGGGTGAGTGGGGCGCCTACTCACCTGAAATGACTCCCCCAGTGCGTGGCCTGCTGTCACCTCCCCCAGGGGACCCTCCCCAGCACCTGGCCGCAGTGTGTCCTCCACGACCGCAGGTGGTGCAGGGGATGGCCCCCTCGGGTTCCCTCTCCTCCTCTCTCTAGCGCCAGCACCCCCAGCTCCATGGGAATCGGCTCGGGGGTGCTGGAGGGTGGACTGGACGACCCCCACTCGGGACGTCCGCGGGTAGCCAGCAGGGTATCCAGACGGATGGAAATGTCCACCAACTGGTCAAACGACAGGTTGGTGTCCCTGCAGGCCAGCTCCCTATGAACGTCCTCTCGTAGACTACATCGGTACTGGTCGATGAGGGCCCTCTCATTCCACCCCGCATCCGCCGCTAGTGTCCGGAACTCCAGTGCGAAATCCTGTGCGCTCCTCTTCCCCTGTCGGAGGTGGAATAGACGCTCTCCCGCCGCTTTCCCCTCAGGGGGATGATCGAAGACAGCCCTGAAGCGGCGGGAGAGCTCCGCGTAGGTGATGGTAGCGGCGTCTATTCCCCTCCATTCGGCGTTGGCCCATTCCAACGCCTTGCCGGAGAGACAGGAGATGAGGGCGGAGACGCTCTCGTATCCCGAGGGCGCCGGGTGTATAGTGGCAAGGTACAGTTCTACCTGCAGGAGGAATCCCTGACACCCGGCTGCAGAACCGTCATATGCCCTCGGGAGTGAGAGCCGAATGCCACTGGGTTCCGGTACTGAGAGAGGAGGACTGGCCGTTGGTGAGGTGATGTTGTAAGGGTCCTTGGCCACCTCAGAGTTCACCAATCGGCGCAGGGCGTTGGACACCTCGTCCATGGCGGTCCCGAGTCGCTGGATCATGGCGTCCTGGAAATCGATCCGGTCCAGCAGGGATTCGGGTGCCGCCGCTGATCCTGCTGACTCCATGATGGTGTGTTGTTCTGTGATAAACCGTTGTGGATGTGGTGGAGGAGTCAAGCGCAGGAAGCAGAGGTTTAGTCCAACAAGACTTTTAATAGTCTCAAATGCAATGGTATAAACCCCGACCTCGATAACACGAAGAGGCGAGGGAAAATTACGCACACGCGTAAAACACTAAACATAGAAAAATGATACGGAAAACAAACACGTATCATATACAAAATAGGCAACGGAAAATAACAACACACAATTACCATAGAGCAAAACAAGGAACTTATAAGACACGTAATCAACACTCAAACAGACACAGGTGTGACAGACAGACAAAAGCAATCAAACACAGAAACATAGAGCGGTGGCAGCTAATATTCCGGGGACGGCGAACGCCGAAGCCTGCCCGAACCAGGAGGAGGAGCAGCCTCGGCCGAAACCGTGACAGAAACATGGTGTTTGTTTTTGTTAGCATACACATACTACATACTATTCTTTGCCTGTGTGTGTGTCAAATGACTGGTTGTCCGTCTTGTGTGTCTCCACAGTATTGGCTCTCTGATGAGGCGGGTGTTTGTGATGCGGACTGTCAGTATGGTGTTCCAGAGCTCCCTCCTGACTGTGCTGGAACCTTCCCCACTCATGAAAAGTGAGAGAAGACCAGACCGTACTCTGACCACAACTTGACTAGGTAGCATTGTCATCAGTTCACACACACTCTTACCATGGACATACATCATTGACTCTAACCAGCATGTCCTTTTCCACTGATCTGGACCTGTATGCGTCTCTAGTCCCCCACAAGCCACATCTGTTTGTCCATCCGTAGCTCAATATCTTTCTTTCTTTCACCTTGCACAAAGTGGGAACAGGTGGCAGGTGACTGTGTGACTCTGATGAATGAAGGCAGGCACCTCCATGTGACCTCACTGACTCACACAGGTAACCATGACTATTATGAACAAACCCACTGGGCTCGCAGATCCATCCGCTTTGGTACATGAAAGCAACACATGATGGACTTTACCGGATACCCATCGCATGCATCTACAACGGCCACACTCTAACCCACCGTACTCTAACCCCCTGACTCCATGACAAAACAAATAACATCCACATTTAGGCCTATACATAAAACATTTTGTCATGTGTAACCATCCACATTTAGGCCTTCTTTATTTATTTAACCAGGTTAGTCTCGTTGAGATAGGAATCAATTTTTCAAGAGAGACCTGGTACATAAGGCCTATACATACAACACACACATTGGTGGTGGAAGAGGTGAGTTTAGAGCGCTTTGAGCATCTGGAAAGGCGCTAAATAAATGCAATAAAATTATTTATTATTTTATGACACACACAATCCATTCGGTGTGCTGCATTAGCCCATAAGCCATGCATGCACCGCAGCCAAGCAGACGTGGATTGAAATACTTACTATTGTCGGAAAAAATAAGGATGGGAAGTGCTGACTATTAAACTAGTAGATCTACAAATCTCAGATCCTCCCCACCTCTCTCTCTTCTCTCTCTCACAAACATCCCATTTTAATCTCATGACTAAAGTGAAGGAAAGCTGGAAGCAGAACAGAAGCTCTCTCAGTGACCTGTTTGAACCTTTGTTGAGCTGTTCACTCTGGAAACCTCTGGAAGTGGAGGCCCCCCTCTTAGAGCAGGAACAATGATGTCAAAGATCCAAAAATGTGATCAAAAATGTTTTGCTGTAAAATTCTCAATATTACATGAGTGCCCCCTTTTCTCACTCTGATAAGCTGAGTTAGTGTCTCGCTCTCTGAATCCTGTGAAATGGAGAAGTCTTATTCTGCAAAACTCGACATCTCCGGTGAATAATTCAGCATTAGTGGGAGCTGAGAGATGCTCTGTGTCGCCTGTGTTCTGCTGTCTTCTCCTGAGAGGGAACAACTTGTTTGGGGGAACGCGAGGAGACAGCGCCCCCCTCACTTCCACCTTTGTTGTCTCGGTTCAGCGACAGATCAGGCTCCACTGATATACGCTGCGCCACTGAGCTCTCCTTCTCACACCATCCATCCAGTAGGAACACTGAGTGAAAAGAAAGAGATATATAGCACCACTTTAGGACAGGACGTGACATAATGTCTCACAACATTGGGCTATTGTGTTGAGACAGCATCAAGGCTCTTTCTCAGCCATAGCCTTATTGAGTTTGAGCATTCAGCACTTCCTGGGCAGCCTCATTACCACACTCACAACTATGATGCACTGTACACAGAGTCACCCTCTACATTTATGTCATTACGGTTAAGTGCCTTGCTCAAGGGCACATCAACAGACTTTTCACCTAGTTGACTCAGGGATTCGAACCACAGACCTTTCAGTTACTGGCCCAATGCTCTTAACCACTAAGCTACATGCCGCCCTCTATACACCTGCCAACCTAGAACATCATTTCCCATGGCCAAGTCAGGTCCTTCCTCTGAGAAACACGCGTTAAAGACACACATCTGCATTTTTTCCAGTAATTTTTTATAATCACGTATGTGACCCACGGCCTCGATTCGGTGTTATGTAGCAACATTTCAAATTGTGATTTAAGTAGAGACTCAGAGCTACAAATGGTATATCATACAGTGCAGTTGAGGAATAGTGGGAAAGTAATTCTGCTTTGAAAGTTGATAAACTTGTCACCCAACATTTGAGAAAATGACCCATGAATGTTTTGGTACACCTACAGGAGAGCTCTTCTTTGTCTACACCTATTCAGCATCATTCACACCCTCTTAAGCCTCACCCATCTCTTTAAGGATTCACATGTGAGGCCATGTGCTAAATAGAGTGAGTAAGGTAATCACCCCAAGACACACCTGGCTAACTTGATGGGTCATGTAATCATTATCTTGTGAAGTGGAGTATTTTGTTTAGACATGTAGCTAGCTATCTAGCTAGCTAAACAATGAACCATAATCCCAACCAATAGCTACAGTACAAATGGATTGTCATAGCTAGCCACTATGCATTATGCTGGTGTATGAATCTGCAAGTAGCTAAAGCTAAGCAACTAGGTTCAATGTTAGCTAGCTAGCTCACATTTGGCTATAACTAGCAATGCAAATGGCTTTCTGACAAAATTAGAAATGTCTGAAAATGTAGCTAGACCTTTACCCGTATACATGCATGAATGCTTCCGTTTGGTTTGTAGCTAGCTACAAATTGTTTGGCCCATTGCTGTGTCAAGTCACTCCGGTTCACACTGGCCGTGTGCATAAAGTAGTCCATCACATAAATTATGGGCAGCAATGTTGTTGAGAGCATTAGCAACACTTTTGCAGATCTCCATGGCTAACGTTATGTTTTTCAAAAATGCAGCGATAGCGAGGATTATCTACACATACTGAGCAGCTCATGTTATAGACAGAAGCGCGCTACATGGCAGACACAGGAGGCTGCTAAGGGAAGAATGGCGCATAATAATGGCCGGAACAGAGCAAATGGAATGGCATCAAACACCTGGAAACCATGTGTTTGATGTATTTGATACCATTCCACTGATTCCCCTCCAGTCATTAACACAAGCCCGTTCTCCCCAATTAAGGAGCCACCAACCTCCTGTGATGGCAGACCAATCTGAACTAATCTCTCGGCAAGTCCAGCCCAGCCATTATCTCAGCCAATCATGGCTAGTGGGAAGGTTCCTGTCTTGTAAACAAATATACGGAGTGGGGCTCTCAGCCTTTTACCTCCACTTGGAGGAGAGGCTTCTACCTAAGAAGACAAGATTCTCTAAAACCCAGCAGCCTCTGGGGTGGTCTTTTATGTAAGCGAACAAAACAGAAACTCCATATCCTGCGATGTCAACAGGCAGGACAGGTAGCCCTCCTCACAGCAACAACACCCACCGGTCAGCTGGGACTGACGAGCCCCTTTTCTTCATATCTCTCTCTCTCTCTCCATCTCTCTCCTTCTCCTTTTCCATCTCTATCTTTCCCTCTCTCCCCCTCTTCTTTGACATAACTTATTTTGTCCTGTTTAAACTGGGGCATCGCCGCCTGGAGGTGTTCTGTTCGCAGCCTCTCAAATGTCACTCAATCAATTCTGAAGGTAACGAGCTGCCACTGTTCTACCAAGGAGTCATTGACTAGGAAAACTACACTAAGGAGGATACAAAGCTGTATCTGGGCAATTAAGGAAGAAAAACCTAATGAAACAAAGCTAATAACCTCTGGGGTTAATTTGAAATGTTCTCATGACAGTGACATATATAGCTGCTGTAGTGTCGGTTATTCATAGTTGTTACCGTCAATCAAGGAGTCTGCTTAGGCTGCATCGTGTTCAAAGGCCTTTATTAAAACCACGAGGTTACAGCATAAGTTTACAGACCCGCGGAGATCCGGAGAAGCAGTCCCAAATAAATCTCAATGCTATCTGCCCCTCCGTCGTTGTTCCCCCCTTATATATAACCTCCCAAGATGTGGGTGGCTCCCTCTTCTGGCCAATCACCAGTCTCCCCTGGGGCGTCACCCTCCAAACGCCACATTTGAACTAAGATCATAAAACAACATTCTTTGTTCCAAAACAGTCATAATGTTAATACACCACATTTCCCCCCTTCGAGACGAACTAAACGTCGCGAAAACAAACAGAATAGGATTATGACTAGTAACAATTTATCTTATTGAGTATCTTTAACATTAAACCAAAAACATTCTTCTCTAGAGTGTAAATACCTTTCTATGAAATAACTGTTTATGAAGTGTGAATACATTATTATGAAATATGAACAAATCTTTATGGAGTGTAAGAGCGAAAAACTGTCCGGCAGCCATCTTTTCAGATATCCATCCATCAATCAAGACAGTAAAATTCTCTCACGGTCCCTCTGCCCCAGGCAACCACCTTCGGTACTCCAGATAAACTCATAAACCATGTAAATGCATTTGAAACTATGATGCAATTCAATACATATGTAAGCCCCTGCAAACAAAATCCTATCCAAAAACATTCACTTGTAAGGCTGGTCAACCCATTGGACCTTACAGTGAACCTCTCCCTGCCTAAACTCCTGTCCCTAAACACCACCGAAATAAACAAAAACATCTAAGATCCTCACATGTATTCAACAACATCAAACATCATTCTACAAAAATTAATACCTGAGAATATGACACAATTATGTATTACACATGTCTATATTTCATTGCAAACACTGGAATGTAGTCCACTACACTTCATCTCCCCGTAGTCTCGACTTCCAATGGATTTGTTGATGGAATCGGCCACACCCTCCTTGTTTCATCTCCTCCAGTCATATTGTCCCTTCATATTGTCCCTCTTTTGAGTATTTCAATCTCCACATGTTCCCCCAAATGCTTCTGGAAGAAAAGAAAAAACCCAACAGTATCTTTTGCAAAACAACATTTTCAAATTAAACATCAATATCCACTAAGAATATAAAAATGATATATAAATGATATCAACTAAGAATATAAAATGATATATGAATCACATTAATCTCCTCCCCCCTTTGATTCATAAAATCATACTAAGAATCACACTAATATTGAAAAAAATGAAAAATGATCAAATAATCAAAAAGGATATTTATCCATCAGTAGTCCATCTAGACCCCCTCGTCCATCTTCGTCCAGATCAGGAACAATCAACAACGGCATCTGAGTGTTGTCTCCAGGCATCACAACACCAACCCATCTTAATATCATAGCTTTTGCAAAGGTCAGTAACAAAGTACAAAAGCAAAACATGACACACAACGCTATCAGAGCTGCGACTAAAATCTGAACCATCACTGCTCCTATTGGGCCTAACTGATCTTGCAACCAAGACTTCGCTGACCATCCAGCTTTCTCAGATCTCCCAAATGCATCCCTTATATTCTTCAAGGCATCTATAACACTCGTGATATTATCGGAACTATCTGGGATCAAAGTATAACAATCATCCCCGTCAGATTCATAGCCAAACATAATCCACCTTGTTTTGCCAAAATATAATCAAGAGCCATGTCATGTTTCAACAGCGTCAGTCTGTGACTTCTTTGAGTATTTGACAGAAGGTGAAACCCTCTTATTGTTTCATTCGCAAACCCCTGCAACGTATATGTAATATTATCAATATGATCTGCTAAAAATGTTACACCATACCATGGAAAAAGACCAAGTCCCCACTTCTCTCCCAGACTTATTCTCCAATGGTAGGCTTCAATATTATTAAATTTAGCCATGTCTCTTTTAACCCTATTTTCAACAGTAGTTTCAGATTGATCTGTGTTCGGTGCTACTCCTCTTCTAATTGTAAAAACCTCATATGGCAGCTTCAACGTTGACATGTAACAACATCCTTTCCATCCATAGGGTAAAAATATATATGCTTTATCACCACACACCCACCAAATATCTCTAAAATTCCCAATAGTTACATTGACAGGGAAAAAGTGATCTCTCACCATCAAAGTCCTGCCCTTCTTACTACCTGGTACATAAAAAGTTACATTATATTGGTCCACTCTAACCTTTTGTCCGTGTTTATCCAAAGTCATCATATAATCATCACAATCTGATATTCCCATGAACATACCATTTACCTCATCTGTATTATTAGAACAAAAACAACTTTTAGCCCTCACTGCTCTCACCTCAAATGCTTCAGGGATCGCTGTTACCTGACTGTCTTTACCATCCAACATATTCACATAAGGAAATTCATTTAACCAAGAACACTTATACCTAGGCTTAAACAAATGTTGTGACAACGACATTTCTTTATCTGTCAATGCTCGTTGATGATACAACAGCCATCTCATCGCATAGGCCTGACACCCACCCGACAACGGTTGAGCGACCGTCTGTAAAATTGAACCCGACGTCTCTGGTGCTGGAATTCTCAACAGACATGGACCCTCAAGATTCCTCACTGATCTTACAGCATGAGTTAACTGCTGAAACCAAAGATTTCTCCCTGCCCATTGATCTTTAATTTTCAAAACAGCCGAATCAAATCCATATGCTTTCCATTTAGCGTCTCTTTTCCCTACCGAGCGGTATTGATCAGATGTATCTTCTGATGTTAGGTTGAACCCAAAGAACTCATCCTGTACTTCCATTATATTATCATGTACTATTTCAGATGAACCTATATTGTTCTCTATGACTATTTGCTGAGTCATTTCTGTTACATCGTTTACTTTTAGAAAAGTTGTTGTCGGTGTCGGTATCATACCTCCTACATTTGTTATTGCCGTCGTACCATTAAATCCTTCCAAAGTTACCATTAAAGTAGTTGATTTAGTTGCTGGCACTATTGATTCCCTTGTAATCGAATGCGATATATTTATGTCTTTAATAACTATCAATGTTGAAAGAGTTAAATTGTTTCCCACTGTTGTTATAACAGACTGACGTGTTGGTGTTATTGTTGTTACTACATTCCTAGTTTTCGTAACGTTTTGGTCTGACTTTTCTCCTAACTGGTCTAGGCCTACTTTGTCTAACTGAATCACTAGCTTCTCCTGTAACAGAGTTGCCCTTGGTGGTCTCTGCTGCTTCACATCCCACTGAAATATTCCCTGTTGCTTCTGGGACGTATTGGAAATCAATTTCCCCAAATCCCCTTTCCTTTCCATCCCCTGCATAGTCATCTCTGGCATCATCAGAAGTGTCACCATTATCAACGTTAACCCCAACATTGACAATCTCTCCCTCTTCCTGTTCTCCCCTATCTCCATCCTCTCTCTCTACGCGTGGCACCTCTTCTGTAGGCGCTTTAACACAATGTGACAAATTATACCACGTAGGAGACCCCTTAACCTGGACAGCTGTTCCAGTACTACGAACCACTTCAAATGGTCCTTCACAACGTTCGTTATACCACTTCCTTCTGAATACCTTTACGAATACTTTGTCTCCCGGTTGTACTGTATTCCTCTTATCCTCCTCAGGCGCCTTCTGCACCTCTTCTTGTCTTTGCCTGTCAGAAACATATGTGGACAACTTTTTATGAAAATTGGCCATATATGTAACGTACGCTCTCATTTCATCTTCCAACAGGGCCAAGCTTGGACCCTTTCCGCTTGTTCGCAAACAAGGCGTTGGCATCCTTCTTCCTGTTACCAACTCATGGGGTGTCATACGTAGATCACGTAACTCACTTGAGCGACACACCATTAGTGCTAAAGGAAGCGCCGCTATCTAGTTTAGACCTGTATGTTGACAAATCTTCACAATGCGATTTTTCAAGACACCGTTCATTCTTTCACACATCCCTTGACTTTGTGGGTGATAAACAGCTCCAAGACGTTGCTTAATTCCCAATTTTTGCAACATCAATTTAACTGATTTATCCACAAATTCCCTTCCATTGTCTGAGGATATTTGATCGGGTAATCCCCACCTGCTTATGACTTCTTTACACAAGAACTTGGCAACCGACTGAGCATCCTTACGCTTGGTTGGACAAGCTTCCGTCCATCATGAAAATCTATCTACAACCACCAACATGTATCTTTTCCCATCAACTGGTTGTATCATATCAACAAAGTCAATGACCAACTCACGCATAGGACCCCTTGGTGTAGGAATGTAACCTGGATGAACAGGTATCCCTCTTCGAACATTATTTTTAAGACAGATAGTGCACCTTCCTATCAAATAATCAATTTGTTCAAACAAATATGGAGCCCAAAAACCATATTCCTTTGTGATCTTTCTGTTAACCTCCCCCCTCGCAACATGAGCTAACCCATGTGCTTCTTGAATCATCAGACCTAAGAGGTCTAGAGGCGCTACTATCAACCCCTCATGGTTTCTCCACAGACCAGTAGCATCTTTGACCGCTCCTCGGTCTAGCCATAGTTGTTTGTCGATCATAGAAGCGGCTTCTTGCATCAAAATTACATCTCGAAGCGTAATTTTGTCTTCCAAGTCCACTACATGAGTGACCAGCAAAACTTTTCCCAATTTATCCGCTCCTGCGACGGCTTTTGCAGCTTCATCAGCAGCTTTGTTCCCTTGTGTCACTCTTGACCTATCTGTCTTGTGAGCTGCACACTTAGCTATCGCTATCTCTGTAGGCTTCATCATAGCATGCAACAGTTTCATTATTTGTGCATGATGTTGTATCGGAGAACCATCCGTTTTCTTAAACCCTCGACCTTTCCATACCGCCCCAAACAAATGACATACACTATGTGCATATGCTGAATCAGTGTATATGGTTACTCGCTTTCCTTCTGCTAACAAACATGCTTCTGTTAGCCCCACAAGTTCAGCAAGTTGTGCAGATGCAGGCTGTGGTATTACTTCAGCCTTTTCCACAACAAATCCCGTCCCTCTGCCTCTAACCACTGCATACCCAGCACATAATTTATCTCCCACCCGATAGCAAGACCCATCAGTCCAATACTCCAGGTCTGCCTCACGTAATGGAAAGGCTTGTAAATCTGATCGAAGCCTCGAATATCTCTCTGCTTCTTGGACACAATCATGTGGCTCACCATCCTCTGAAGTTGGTAAACTCTCGGCTGGATTTACTGTATCACACCTCACTAGGGTGACATCTTCCTGCTCTAAGAGCCTATGATAGTCTCTGAGCCTAGGCATAGTCAATGTATATTTCCCATAGTTCAGAAGATTTCTGAGACTATGATGGGTAAGAATTGTCACTGGGTAACCCATCGTGACCGATGATGCTTTGTCATACATTGAATATACCCCCACCATTGCTCTGTAGCACAGTGGTAACCCTAGTTCTACCTCTGAATAAGCAGTAGAGTAGTAGGAAATAGGCTGAGGATTCGTCCCCGTGCCTGTCGGTTGACAAAGAACCGCACACGCATATCTACCTCCAGTAGAAGTAGACACATATAGCAAAAAGTTCTTCGAGTAATCTGGTAGTGCAAGTGCAGGTGCCTCCTGCAACCTCTGTTTGATCGTTTCAAATGCCACATGGCCTTCCTGTGTCCAGGAAAGATTGCTATGGAGTTGACCACTCTCAGTACCCCTAACCATAGCCCTCAACGGTGCCATCAAACTAGTATAATCCTCTACCCAAGCTGAGGAATAACCAGCAATACCCAGAAATGTCATCATTTCTCTGACTGTTCTAGGTTTTGGAGCCTTACGAACAGTTTCCACCTGCTTGTCCGAAATGTTTCTGTGGCCATGAGTTATGTTTTGACCTAAATATACAACTTTCTCCTGACAATATTGCAGCTTTTTCTGTGACACCTTGTGCCCCTTTTCTGCCAATACCTGTAGTAATTTAATTGAGTCCCTATGACATGTTTCCTTATTTTGTGAGCAAACCATTATATCATCCACGTACTGAATGACAGTGCTCTGTAATATCTGATCTATCCCTACCAAATCTTCCTTCAGTACTTTATTGAAGATATGCGGCGAATGCCGGTACCCCTGTGGCATTCTATTGTACTCATAGAACTGTCCCTTATAGGTGAACCCAAATAAATCCTGACTCTCTACACTAAGTGGAACACTGAAAAATGCTCCACATAAGTCTAGTACTGTAAAATGTGTCGCATCCGGAGGAACTTGAGCTAACAAGGTATGAGGGTCTGGCACTTCTGCTGGAAAGTCAATCACTACCTCATTTACTGCTCTCAAATCATGAGCTACACGATAACTTCCATCTGTTTTTTTTACAGGCCACAAAGGCGTGTTACTCCGAGGGTTTTTTGTTGTCCTTAAAACCCCTGCTGTCGAAAGTCCTTCAATTTGTGGTTCAATCCCTTTGATTGCTTCCTCTTTCAATGGATACTGATTTTTCCATGGAGGTCTGGCTCCTGGTCGAAGTTCAACCTTCACAGGTTGGGCTGATTTCACAAGTCCAATATCAGTACTATGTTGAGACCACAACCCTTCTGGAACTTGTTGCAACATCTCCTCTTTCATAGGGTCTGAATCAATTTTCATATTGCAAATAGATTCATGTGTCATTCCTACAGCCTGTGGCTCTCCTTGTCCTTGAGCCGAAATCATTATTTTAAGAAATTGTTGATCTTCACTTCTCCAGATCGCCAAATTCTCTTTCATTGGTCTGAAACAAAGTTTCTCTGCTTCTGTCATAATTTCTCCTATTTGCTTTTGCTCATAGCCTTCCGAAACCAACAAGGTAACATGTGGCACACTCTTCTCAATATCAAATTCTCTATTCAGATAATCGTCTGTGTTTATCTTCATAGCTGCTCCTTGTGGTCCTAAAATAATGCAACTTGAGCTAAGTTGAACATTCTTCGGTTGATGACTCAACCATTCCTCTGAGTGTGGTTTAGCAGCATTCTTGAAATATTTGAGCGTACAATGACATGGATATTCCGGAAGCTTCGCATCCGGCATATTTGCAACAATAAATCTTTCCCATATCTTAGCCTGCTTCATAAAATCTTCACTGAGATTTCCAATCCAGAATACTGAAGACGAATCCATCTCCGTCATCATCGACAATTGGTAAACCTTTTCCTTTGGCATTTCTATCAGACAGCCGTCTGGTGTACATCTTATTGTACAGTTCAACTTACACAATGCATCTCTTCCCAATAATGCAACAGGTGTATGTTCTGATACCAGTATGGGTATTGTAATTTTCTGATCTTTATAGCATAGCTCAATTGGTTCCGTAAGAGGAATCAGCTGTTTCACTCCCTCAAATCCGATTGTCCTAACGAGTTGATTGGACATAGGGAGATGTGTAGCATCTTCAGGTCGAACACAGGTGAACGCAGCTCCGCTATCCGCCATCACTTCCAATGGTCGGTTGTTTATTTTCACCTCAATTGTTGGATCTTTTTCCGGTCCTGACGCTACCAGCTGACACCCCCCTTTCGGATCATCTAGGCACCTCTAGAATCCTTGCTCCGGACCCCTGTAGGGGTTTACCGGTCCTCCAGATGATCTTGACTGGCCCCTGTATCCTCCTCTAAAATTCCCTCTGTCTCCTCCTGACCAATTGCACCCACGGGCAAAGTGACCAACCTGTCCACAAGTAAAACATGCTTCTGAACGTTGCTGGAAGGATGACTTAACTCTATGTTTTTCTCCGAAGCCTTCTCGTCCTCTTCCTCTCCAACTCTGTGTCTGTCCAGAAATTGGCTGTGGATATGAATCAACTGGTCCCGCCATGGGTGACTGGTACAATTGCGGTTGGAACTGTTCTGGTTGAAACTGTGGCAGTGATTGTTGGTTTGGTGCACACTGACTCTGCATAACCAAAGCTTGTTTCTTATCCTTTTTATTCTCCCCCAGTTGTATTTGATTGAGTTTTCTGAGAGTTTCTTCGTCCTGCTCTTTCTGGTTAAGTTCCTTTTTCCTGTACAGCTCCACTTGATGAGCTATGTGATCTGTATAGACACCTTTTGTCATGCTTCCAAGTCCAACCACTTCTGCCAGTTTGCTTCTTACTGGTGCGGGCAGTCCCATTTGCAGTTTAGCTCTCAAAATTGACTGCTCAATTTGACTCACATCTGGATCATTTCCAGTAATATTTCTCCACACTTGATGAACTCTTGACACATAGGCTCTCGGATTTTCTTGTTGTCCTAGTGGGTCAATCAGAATATTATCAGGATGCACATTTGTTGGAAATGTATCTTTCAATGCTCTCCACAAACGATTCCTACTTGCAGCCAACAATTCAGGATCGTTCACTGCAGTCCCTACATATCTAATGAGTCCAGCTCTCTGAAAGACTTCTTCCATATCTGGAATCCCAATGAGATTAGCCAACAGTCTCTTGACGTCTCCTATGGCGGACTGTGTTCCCACCGTAATTTCTTCCAATTTCGAAATCCAAGGATAGGCCCCATTCTGAAGAATAGGCAACTTCTCAAGTATATTTGACATATCGGTATTTTGCAACGGCTTATATTCAAAGTTTTGACCTCGAATGATAACTGGTACCATTTTGCTCGTGGTATCTTTCCTTGACCTTAAGGCATATTTTGTCTCACCTTTTTTGGATTCTCTTTTCAGCTGTTTCTCCTTCTGTATGGTTAGCGTCTGGAGTTCTTCCTCTAACTCTCTTACCTCTCCTGCAGTCCTTGCACTCTCCAGTTCTGACAAGCATCGGTCTATATCTCCTTCTATTTCTTCTGTGCCAGTCTTTGCAGGATAAACTCCTTTCGAATACACAGCACCTTCAGTCTCCTCTTTATCGCTGTCTTCATCTTTGCTTTCCTCAGCACTCGAATATATTGTATCCTTCTTCTTCGAACCTTCCTCAGCACTGTAATATCTTGTATCCTTCTTCTTCAAACCTTCCTTAGCACTGTAATATCTTGTATCCTTCTTCTTCAAACCTTCCTTACCCCTTCTCTCCATTCTGGCCAACCTCCGTTTGATGACAGGATCATATCCACCCATGATCCCCTCTAAATCACTCTGATCATCATCGTCCTCATCCAGTTCCATCCTACTTAACCTCATACCACCCTTAGTTTTCAGACTTCTCGTTTTCTTTTTACCTTTGGAGCTTGGATGCATTTTTATGGTCGTTTCTGCTTGTCCTCTCTCTATTATTTGTTCATCTTCATCTCTGATGTAATAATCACCCTGCTGGAGGATCACTGGAAGCTGAGGATAAGCATCCCTAAGCTCGACTTCCTTCTCATAAGGTGGGGGTCTTTTCGCCGAATCCGTATGTGAGAAAGGTATACCGACCTCTACCCTTAGTTTCTCTGTCGACGTCTCTTCCTTTAGCCTTTTCTCCATACCTTTGCTTCCCTTGTCGTTGGTATCTTTCATCAGTTTTTGTCCTTCATCTTCAAACAATTTAAGAACACCCAGCTCCCTTTGTCTCTTCTCTTTACGTCGTTCCTTTTGTTTTCCCTTCTTCTGATCTGCCTTGTAAATTGACAGAAGCACTTTCATGATGTTGATGACGTCAGGGTTCAGAGTCCCTTCCACTGGCCATGGTTGTTCAATGTCAGGCCAACATTTGTTCCATTTGCCGGATAATCTCGCAATACCCTTAACTAAAGGATTACTATGTTCCACTATATTAACCGGTGTAATAACTTTCATAGCCTTGCTATCCTTTCTCCCCATTGTAACTACTCTTTTATATCCCTTTATTGTGAACTATTTTATTTTAGCCTATATAGCCTATGGCTTCCCCCCCCTTTAATTATTAATATAACCTAAACAACCCGAGAGAAAACAGAAAAAAAAATTAATTTTAATTTTTTTTTTTTTTACAAATAATATGAATATTAAAAATTTAGTCAAAAAAATTAAATCAAAATTTTTTCTAAAATAAAAATAAAAACCCCCCAAAAAAATCAATTAAAAATATTTTTTATTCAAAAATTATTTTTAATTTAAAAAAATAAAAATACCAATCAAAAATATTAATTAAAAAATCAATTAAAATTTTAATTAAAAACTATGAAGAATTATGAATAATTAACACCAATCTTTTATTTCTACACCTATTTTACCAATTTATCAATTAGTGGCCCACTTACCTTAACCCCTCCGGAAAGTGAATACCAGTAGTCAACTTCACAGCAATCAAAACAACAAGGACTTCCAATCTACAACACTACCACACCAATAAATTCCATTGTTTAATATGCACCCAAGTATTTTAATATCACAGAATAATGTCAGTACCTGCTTTCCAACCGAACCCCCAATCAAGCCCAGTAATGCACAGAGACCCCAAACTGCAAATTTTATTCAACTGATCAGTCCGTTGCCAAGCGTCTAAGAGAGTGTCATTGCATCCAACATCCTATGGGAAGATTTGTAGACAAAAAAGTACTAGCCTGATTTTGAATGATCCTCTGCCTGCGTCACACCTTGTCACGTCACGTCACGCACACGTTAGCCCCCCTCTCTCTCCTTTGCTCCGTTCTATAGGCTCATATGACAAGGAAAGAAAACAGTACAGACAAGCATTTAAAGTTTATACACTTAACCAAGTTATCCACATTCAATATTCCCCCACTCACATTTGCTACAAGACTGAACCCAGGACTAAATAGATCGCTCAAAACATTTTTATTTTATTTTAATCCGTCATTTAATTCAATTAATTATACTCCGTCACCATATATTTAATCTATAAATTTACTACATCTCACCAAATAGTTTCACGTTCGAATAACAGTTACTTTAACGATTCAGAAGATTCGTGTTACTTCCCCTTACCTGTGACTATTTTGCCTTGCAGGGTAACGCCAAATGGGACCTATGACCTTAACCCACCATTTTGTTTTGTAGGCTTAGCACAACCGCATATCGTAGTTTTAGCCCCGTAAAATCAAGCGCATGCGCACATCCCCTTAACCCCATGCTTACCACACAATAGAACGCCCGCGTTCTACCTCAGTTTCTCTATTTTACACTTATAGCCAGACAATAACACATAACAGAACTCACATTTGCGTAGAACTTGCAGTTCCACCCACATACAAACAAACAAGTTTAAGAGGCTTGAATCCATCGCAGTGGACCTCTAAGGTTAAGATTATCATGTAGCACGCAACACAATTAGCATTTAGCAATTAGCATTTAGCATTAGCTTTAGGTACACTGTGACACAACACACATTTAGCATTTAGCATTAGCCTTTAGGTACACTGTGACACAAAACACATTTAGCATTTAGCATTAGCCTTTAGCTAACTGCGGCCTACAACATGTAACAAAACCCGCATTGCGTCTTTAATTGATTACTGTTTCGTTTGTCCTAAATTTATTCTGCCGTGAGTATGGCTATTTCTATGAGCGATCCCCCCCAATGCAAATATCCCGTCGGACAGAAGCTGAGCAAGCCATCCCCAAGAAAATGTCCCACCAACCCCAGTCCCAGACTGACCTGAAAATTCCTAATGCATTTCCAGGATTTTGTGGCCCACCCTTCGGTCGCCCCGTTCGTCACGAGGGCTTATCTAAACCTGCAATGCTCTAAAATTATATACGTATTTCCCTTACTTCATTCTGCCAATATCTGCCATTAATATCTGCCTTTAATTGCTGTACAATTTTAGAATAATTATTATCAGACTCCTAATCGACAGCAACACCCTACATCAACAACGACCCAAGTACTTTTAACTGTACACCGTCAAAGCCCTCTCATGAATCAGCGGGATAACCAATGCCCAAATTCTTTGTGAGTAATCTCACCTTTAAAGCCGGCTTGGGCAGTAGTCAACTCGCGAATCCAGGAAAGGGACCAAGAACGATGAAATCAGAATCTCAGCGGAGCCTCCATTTGTAGTGTCGGTTATTCGTAGTTGTTACCGTCAATCAAGGAGTCTGCTTAGGCTGCATCGTGTTCAAAGGCCTTTATTAAAACCACGAGGTTACAGCATAAGTTTACAGACCCGCGGAGATCCGGAGAAGCAGTCCCAAATAAATCTCAATGCTATCTGCCCCTCCGTCGTTGTTCCCCCCTTATATATAACCTCCCAAGATGTGGGTGGCTCCCTCTTCTGGCCAATCACCAGTCTCCCCTGGGGCGTCACCCTCCAAACGCCACATTTGAACTAAGATCATAAAACAACATTCTTTGTTCCAAAACAGTCATAATGTTAATACACCACACTGCCTTTTTAAGGTCATATCAAGTGACAGAAAGCTGATACCGTGAGTCCTTGTCGATGGCCCAGGAGAGAGAAACTGAATCCTTTAAACAAGTTAGCCCAAATAAAAGGACTTGACTTAACTCGGATCTACAGGCGCACCGACTGAACCTACAGTATATTCATTTTAAGGACACAGTATATTTTACATTAGTTATCTTGTTGTTTTTAATCCCACCCGTTAGCTCCACTCAACCCCTCCCATCTATCTCTTAACACAATGCCTGCTCCAGGTGTGGATTGACAGTCATTCATCATGCGCAGTGGTGTAAAGTATTTAAGTAAAAATATTTTTAAGTCGTTTTTTGGGGAATCTGTGCTTTCACCAGACGCTCTTATAGAGAGCGACATACAGTGGTGAGTGTATACATTTTTGTATTTGTTTGTACTGGTCCCCCATGGGAATCGAACCCACAACCCTGGCATTGCAAGTGCCATGCTCTACCAACTTTGCCACTTGGGACCCTGTTTACTTCACTACATTCCTAAAGAAAATAATGTACTTTTTATTCCATACATTTTCCCTGAAACCCAAAAGTACTTGTTACATTTTGAATGGTTAGCAGCACAGGAAAATGGTCCAATTCACACACTTATCAAGAAAACATTCCTGGTCATCTCTACTGCCTCTGATTTGGCGGACTCACTAAGCACAAATGCTTCGTTTGTAAATGATGTCTAAATAAAAAAAAAAAAAAGAAAATGGTGCCGTCTGGTTTGCTTAATATAAGGATTTGAAATAATTCATACTTTTACTTTTACTTTTGATACTTAAGTATATTTTAGCAATTACATTTACTTTTGATACTTATGTATATTTAAAACCAAATACTTTTAGACTTTTACTTAAGTAGTATTTTACTAGGTGGCTTTCACTTTTACTTGAGTCATTTTCTATTAAGGTATCTTTACTTTTACTCAAGTATGACAATTGCTTACTTTTTCCATCACTGATCTTGCGCAAGAATGTGAGGTGTTTTCAATTATGGAAAGCAGTGTCCGCAAAGAGCAGTGAAAAGGGGAGGTTTCCTCTCACTAACGTATAGAGATTTATCAAAACAAACAAATATGTAGGTAACTCTAGAAAAAACATTGAGTCAGACCCACCCACTTCCTAACACCCTACCCATAGTGACTCATTCTGCTTTATTATTGTGTTGTGTAATAATGATGGGACTTTTAAAATGGGTGGGACTGTCTGTCTCCTTTGTACAATGTGTGTCACTGTTTTAATATGTGAGGAGACGGTAAGAAAAGTGGTGATGAGTACCTACTGTAATTTAGGTTTAATGATACACAACTCTGTGCATGTGCAGTGTGTGTGAGCCCAGCTAGCACATTTGGTTCCTCGGAAGTTGTGGGAACGTACGTTTTTGGTTTCCCATTGGTTCTGGGAACAAAGCCATACGTTTCCTGACTGGTAAATCAGTTGCAGGGATGTTCTGAGAATGGTTTTTTAAACGTTATGAGAGTGGAAGTGAAAATTTGGCCTGTTCTGGGAACTTACATTTTTAGGTTGCAGGGAGGTTCTGGGAACGTTTTGAACTGTTTTGAACTCCAAGCACAGATGGGACACATGTAAATTAATTTGCTTAAGCATTAATAATGCAAATGCATTTCTTTTTTATTTTGGCACAGCTTCACTGACATTTGAAACTACGTTATTTTGTTCTCAATCAATGGAAAAAAAAAATTTGTCAAGTTTCTTAAATGTGCTGAGAAAGTTGCTTGGCTTTGAAACAATCCAGCACCATTCCCAGAAAGTTGTGGGAAAGTTGTATGCTAAATAACCATAATAGGACAACCACGGTCTCACCAAGCTCTAAGAACCATACGGTTCTCAGAACATTATGTGCTAGCTGGGAGGTGTCTGGCATAGTGGTAGACCTGTAGGTGCAGGTAGCGCCATGCTTCAGTCTGTTCTCTTCCATTTGGGGCATAATGAACATGGGCCTGCTCTTTGTGTTTGTGTCATCCGATCCTGGGCTCTTTTGTCTCAGCTTTATGACTGATGTGACCCTTTTGTCCTTGTTGACCCTTCGCCCCTCTCACTTATCTCTCTCTCTCAGGGATTGGGCACAGATGAGGATACTCTGGTTGAGATTCTGGCCTCCAGGACCAATAAAGAGATCAAAGAGATAAAGAAAGCCTATAAGGAAGGTGTGTAATATGTAAATATGTATATGTAGATGTCCTGTACGTGATGTGATAGTTACAACAATCCAATAATCATGGCTTTTTTCATGCTAGAATACAAAAACGAGCTGGAGAATGACATCAAGTCTGAGACAGGTGGAGACTTCAGCAATGCTCTGCTCTCGCTCTGCAAGGTATGTGTGTGTATGTGTTTATTTATAGTTTGTTTAACCTCGGATGAATAGTTTGGCACAATTAACCTCACTGCCCCCTCTCTGTCCCTCATATACTGTAGGCTACTAGGAATGAGGACACCATAGTGAACCAGGAACTTGCTGACAGTGATGCCAAGGTATGGAGGAGAGCAAGAGTGTTTGTCAGAATTTTTTAAGAAATGAACGTAGGGCACTGGCACCCAGAGTCAATGTGTAATGCAATCCCTGTGTGTGTGATGCCTGTGCCTACTCTATCGGTCCATAGGCCCTGTATGAGGCTGGAGAGAAGAAGAAGGGAACAGACTGCTCTGTCTTCATAGACATTCTGACCACCAGAAGTGCTCCTCAGCTCCGCCAAGGTGAATATGTGATGGCACAGCTCTATGTGAGCTTAAGTCTAATTTTATAAAAGTACAGACTCAGAGCTTCTGGTATATCATACACTGTAGTTTGAGGAAACATGGTAAGTTATGCTGCTTTGAAAGTTGTTAAACTTGTGAAACCACTTAGGGGACAATTGGGAGAAATGTCCTTGTTAGAGTGCTCCTCTTAGTTCATGCCCATTCAGCATCGTTCACACTCTCTTAAGCTTTAGCCGCACCTATTTATGAATTCACATGTAAACGCATGTAAGTCAGCATGGCATTGTCCTCCAGAAACTAGTGTCACTACTTAAACTTTCTCCCACTGAACTTTGTTGATAAATAGCACCTGCGAAATTCACGGCAGCAATGTTGTTGAGAGTTGCCAGGACCAAGTTTGGGAAACCCTGCTGTAGAGCAATAGGATAAAGTGGCTTGCGTTCTGCTCGCCCCAAAAGTTACGCTTCCAGTGTAGCAGGTTAAAAAAACTACTGCTTTTGCGATGCCCCAGTGTAGCTATGTTAAGCTACTGGAATTCTGTTTTCAGTTTAAAAAAAATCTGGGACAACCACAGAGCCGACTCAGTCACTGGATTCATAAACAAATGCATAGATGATGTGATACCGATGGTGTCTTTCAAAACTTACCCGAATCAAAAACCGTGGATTGATGGCAGCCTTGTCGGGAAACTGAAGGAGAGAGATGCTCCTTATAAATACGGCAAGAGACCTGGGACAATTGTATGGTTAAACCGAACAAATACAACATACGCAGATCGGTCAAGATGGCCAGACACAAGTATAGGGACAAAGTGGAGGAGCAATTCAGCGGGTCGCACACAAGGTTTATGTTGCAGGGGCTTCTAACGATCACGGATTACAAAAAGAAAGCCAGTCACGTCGCGGACACAAACGCTGCACTACCGGACAAACATATTTTTCTCCTGCTTCGAACATAATGACTCTGAGCTGCTGAGGAGAGCCCCTGAGGACAACGAGGACTTCACGGAGGACTTATGTAAGTCATTCAAGCGTGTTAACCCTTGCAAGGCTGCCGGCCCGGACAGTATCCCTAGCCACGCCCTCAAATCATGTACAGACCAGCTAGCTGTTGTGTTTTCTGACATTTTGAATCTCTCCCTAGCTCAGGCTGTTATCGCCACCTGCTTCAAGATGTCCACTATCATCCCAGTGCCCAAGAAAGGGAAAGTAACTGAACTGAATGGCTACTGACCCATAGCACTCATTTCCGTCATCATGAAGTGCAAAGACCCCATCACCTCCTCCCTCTCCGACACACTCAACCCTCTCCAATTCGCCTACCACCCTGACAGTTCCACGGACGATGCCATCACCATTGCACTGCACACTGCCCTCACCCACATGGACAAAAGGAATGCATAGGTGAGGCTACTGTTCATCGACTACAGCAAAGCCTTCAATACCATAGTGCCCTCATCACAAATTTCACTACCTTGGGACTGAACTCCCTATGCAACTGGGTCCTGGACTTCCTGACTGGCCGCCCCCAGATGGTGAAGGTAGGCAACATTACCTCCACCACACTGATCCGCAACACGAGGGGCCCCACAAGGGGGCACCATTGGGTGTTCATTGCCGGCCCTCCAGGACACCTACAACGCCAGGTGTTGCAGAAAGGCCAATAAGATCATCAAGGACCTCAGCCACCTGAGCCACAGCCTGTTCTCCCCGCTTCCATTACTCAGATGCGGGCAGTATATGGAGTATTATGGCAAAAACTGTCAGACTGGCCAATAGCTTCTACCCCCAGACCATCAGGCTGGGCAGCTACCTGCTCCCCCTGTCCCCCTCCTGCCCTCCTTGCTGCTCCTCCTGTGCATATTCTATCCCCCCAACAAACTTTTACGTACGCTCAAGAATTTCACTGTACACTACGATTACATCTGTGACCCTGTGCATGTGACTAATAAACTAATCTAATCTATTCATCTAAAATAATCTTTAGGGGTGTCAATAATTTTGACCCCTACCTTTTTGAGAAAAAAAAGTATTAGCTACTTGTTAAACAAAATCTATTTATCTGAGCAATAGGACAAATATAAGTGCCCACCAAATTATTATTATTATTTAATTACACACACATCTTTTCTCACCACCTGTTAATTACGTTGTAGCCCAATCAATAGGGTGCTTTGTTTTTGTCATCAGTTAGACACTGATGAATGCTACTAGAATCTAGATGTCCGTGGGGTTTTCCCTTTTTCATACACTGAATGTGCAACCACACATGATTTGATACTGTGTGAGCATTTCAAGTACATCTCTCTCTCTCTCTCTCTCTCTCTCTCTCTCTCTCTCTCTCTCTCTCTCTCTCTCTCTCTCTCTCTCCCCCTCTCTCTCTCTCTCTCTCTCTCTCTCTCTCTCATCTTGTGAGAAGTACTCCAAGTACAGTAAGGTGGATGTCACAAAGGCTATTGACCTGGAACTGAAGGGAGACATTGAGAACAGTATGAAAAATGTATGCACTCACTAACTGTAAATCACTCTGGATTAGAGCGTCTGCTAAATGACTAAAATGTAAAATGTAAATGTAACTGTCTGACTGCCGTAGGTGAGAGAGCACAGCCAGGGTCAAGCCTAGTAATGTTCCAATGTCTTCAAATAATCACCCTCAATCCATGTCTTCTGCTGTATCACACCCTTCACTGGGCATCAGTCCTGTAACATTACACTATGGCCTCAATTTTCCTCATGCAGAAAAAGCACACGCTGTGAGCTAATTAATGTTGGTCTCTCGAGACTAAAATTATCATAACTTTTTTAATAGATGGGATGGCACATTATCCAAGGCACATTCGCTTTAATACAACTCCTGCAATGCACTGGTCATCTCATGACCATTCCGATATTCTTGCAACAGCTTTGGAGAATGCTGCTTCTTGTCTATGCTGCTCTATGATGTCATCTGACTGATCTCTTTCAGTGAGTGTGCTGGAAGCAAGCCTGCTTTCTTTGCTGAGAGACTCAACTTGGCCATGAAGGTGTGTTTACAGTTAAACATAGTTACAGTACATTTTATGTTCCAGATAAGAGGTTGCCCTGGGTCGTGTTCATTAGGGTATGCAACAGAAAATGTTTTAAAACATTAAAAAACGAAAATGAGTGTTTCTTATCGGACAAATCCAGGTACAGTGTACCTGTTTGTCTATTTTCTACCTAATGAATACGACCCTGTTTTAAGATTTGACAATCTACAGAAGAACACAGACACTGGTTATGTACAAGACCGCACAAACAGATCTGGGTTCAAGCTAAGGAGCTTGCACTATCTGGTTATAAATCTTCAGTTTGTTTGCCTGTGCCATACCCCAGGGTAAAGGAACCTGGGTCAAGATTTTGACCCGGGTCATGGTGAGCCGGTCTGAAGTGGACATGGTCCGGATCAAACAGGAGTATAAGAAGACGTTTGGGAAAACCCTCTACCAGGAAA
Organism: Coregonus clupeaformis; assembly: GCF_020615455.1. NCBI lineage: Eukaryota > Metazoa > Chordata > Actinopteri > Salmoniformes > Salmonidae > Coregonus > Coregonus clupeaformis. The sequence continues at coordinate 26,885,759 of NC_059207.1, forward strand.
TTCTGGTGAGCAAACATCTCCACTGCCAAAGTGGCAATAAAAGATAAGGAACCGTTTTCCCCGACCTAGATTAAGCATAGTACTAGACTAAAAAGCTTTTTCAACAGATCCTCCATTGAGAATGAGTTTAAATCCAGGACTAGGCTTATTCGGGGTCCAAGGTTTTAAAGACATGCATCACATTGATTGAAGTATTCCGATTTCTGGGTCTAATCCGAGATAGGATAGAAGACTGACCATGTATGAAATGGGGAAATATGGCATCTGAAAATAATTGTCTGAATAAAATGTTATATTATGGTGTCTAAACATGATTTATATTTTGTATGAAAAATGTATGCATTCACTAACTGTAAGTCGCTCCGGATAATAGGGTCTGCTAAATGACTAAAATGTCAAATGTAGAGTAACTCTTGTCTCTTACCCCCAAAGGATGACACCAACGGAGACTATGAGAAGATCCTACTGGCCCTGTGTGGAATTGACAGCTAACTTTCTCTCCTATCTCTCCTAGCGAGAATGGCATTAGTGCCAATTTAGAATACTGTACATGATTAAACATTCCCCTCCAATGCCTCAATGTGCACTTCCCAAATGCAAAATATAATGGTTAATGACAGATATCTGAAAAGGCAGTCCTGATGTATTTTCGCTACATGCTAACAGCAATAAGCACAGTTAGCATGTTAAGCAGCAATGCATAATTTACCCTAGCTTCAGCAGACTTGGTGATCCATTCCATAGTGCAATATATCGCACACTTAACCATTTGTGTGCCACGAATGTACAGTGGCATTGTTCCTTGGTTGGATAACTGGTCCTTTGTGAAAATAAAGCTTTTTATGTGGATCCAAATTGTCTGCTGAATTTGACTGTGTATATATTTTTCATTCTATGAAACATTGTATGTTTATTATAAGCATCTTTTTTTGCAATGCAGCCTATAGCCTATCTATGAAAAGTTATAATTTGATAATAACCCACCGAGAATGAACCACCTCAGACCATGATTTAAAAACACAGACCGACATGGTGTGTAATAGAAATTAAGATTCATCCATCTCTAGAATTTAGATGGACTTATTTGTATTAGGCCTACAGTAGCAAGACGTAATTTGGAAGGATGGTCATGTGAGACTACAGTTATATGTAAGGCCATTCTTGAAGAAGACAGAGAAGAGTAGAATACACGTTTTGAACAAACAACTGACTTAATCTTATTGACATAAGCCTAATTAAAATTCCAAGAACCATCTCAGAGGCAAAAGTTACGAAAATATGTGTTTGTTCGGACCTGGGTGGTCAAATCAATAACACATTGTTAACCATGTAAGTAAAGAAACGACATTCAACTTATGAATTTCAACACAGTAGGCCTACATTCTCACGGTCACGGAGGAACACAGTGTCATGAACCACAGATATTGTAGGCTACTAATAACAGTTTTGATTAGGCCTAAACAGAGAAAGATGTTTGTTTGAGTCTTGATTAAATGGAGAAAGATGCTTGCTGGTCTTTGTTTAAATTTTTTCAACTAGGTGTGCCGAGAGGTGGTTCTTCGCATATTCTGAGCATAGAAATCATATCAAATTGCTAGAGGGGCTTAGACATAAACCCCTTAAAGTTCTAAAATTTGATGATAATGGCAGCCATTGTGGTAAAGGAGAAATCCAAACCAGGAATGAAGGACAATAGAGTCATAATTTATGGTCCGCGCTATCTGGGAACCTTGGGACATCCCTACCCATTGAAGTTGAAATTTAAAATGGTTAAGGTAAGGGTTAAGATTAGGGTTAGGGTTACTTGTGGGTTCTGGTTAGGGTAGGGGTTAAGGTTAGGGTTTAGGGTAGGGACGTCCCAAGTATTCCGTATAACACTGATCCATAATTTATGGTTGACGCAGCTTGTTGTCCATTCAGGTCGTCACAAGTTACCACAGCCACAAAGTCATCAAACCAGCCTATTTCTACAATTTATCTTCTTAAAATGTGATTTTAAACCTAGTCCTAACCTTAACCACACTGCTAACCTTAAGCCTAATCTTAAATTAAGACAAAAAAGCAAAAACTAAAAAATCTCATACATTTTTTCAATATAGCCAATTTAGACTTTATTGGTTTGCTGTCTAGTGGAAACCACATTTTTTTCAGCCTTTCACGGGTCGCAGACATTTCAGGAAATACGTCATTTGACCCTGAAGATGACGTTGTTGGATGGCTCGTGGCGAAGATGGATGGATGATGAGGAGGAGACCTGGCTGACGACTGTGGCACGTCTTGGGAGCATGGAGAGGCCAGCGATAGCTAGACTAGTAAATTGGGCTAAGGAACAGAAGGTGGGTATTGGAGAAAGGCTCTGCAAGCAGAACAGCAGATGAAGACGCCGCATGAGGGTGGTGAACGGCTAGACGTGGTTATCGACAGTGAGGAAGAAGAAGAGCCGAGTGCAGTGTGAAGATGTGTGTTGAGGAAGAATAGCGCCAAGTACAAAACATATTCTGCTGTCCCTGATGTCTCAGAAATTGAACCTGACGAGAGTAAGGACGAATTACCTGTGGTGGCATGTGTGGTGAAGACCTCTGAGTCCGAGCCTCGCCCCGATGGTCATGCAAAGGATGATTCGGGCCCAGTGGGAGTTACATTGTTGGAGAAAGTGGATCCCTGCCTTTTTGTTGATCAATAAAGTGAATTCGGAAAGTACTCAGACCCCTTGACTTTTTCAAAATGTTGTTATGTTACAGCCTTATTCTAAAACAGATTAAATTGTTTTTTCCCCTAAGCAATCTACAAACAATACCCCATAATGACAAAGCAAAAACAGGTTTGCAAATGTTTTTTAAAAAAACTGAAAAACTGAAATACCTTATTTACATAAGTATTCAGACCCTTTGCTATGAGACTCAAAATTGAGCTCAGGTGCATCCTGTTTCCATTGATAATTTTGATGTTTCTACAACTCGATTGGAGTCCACCTGTGGTAAATTCAATTGATTAGACATGATTTGGAAAGGCACACACCTGTTTATATAAGGTCCCACAGTTGACAGTGCATGTCAGAGCAAAAACCAAGACATGAGGCCGAAGGAATTGTCTGTAGAGCTCCGAGACAGGATTGTGTCGAGGCACCGATCTGGGGAAGGGTACCAAATCATTTCTGCAGCATTGATGGTCCCCAAGAACACAGTGCCCTCCATCATTCTTAAATGGAAGAAGTTTGGAACCACTAAGTCTCTTCCTAGAGCTGGCCGCCTGGCCAAACTGAGCAATCGGGGGAGAAGGTCCTTGGTCAGGGAGGTGACCAAAAACCCAATGGTCAGGGAGATGACCAAGAACCCAATGGTCACTCTGACAGAGCTCCAGAGTTCATCTGTGGAGAAGGGAGAACCTTCCAGAAGAACAACCATCTCTGCAGCACTCCACCAATCAGGCCTTCATGGTAGAGTGGCCAGACGGAAGCCACTCCTCAGTAAAAGGCACATGACAGCCCATTTTGAGTTTTCCAAAAGGCACCTTAAAGGACTCTCAGATCATAAGAAACAAGATTCTATGGTCTGATGAAACCAAGATTTAACTATTTGGCCTGAATGCCAAGCGTCACGTCTGGAGGAAACCTGGCACCATTCCTACGGTGAAGCATGGTGGTGGCAGCATCATGCTGTGGGGATGTTTTTCAGCAGCAGGGACTGGGAGACTAGTCAGGATTGAGGGAAAGATGAACAGAGCAAAGTACAGAGAGATCCTTGATGAAAACATGCTCCAGAGCACTGAAGACCTCAGACTGGGGTGAAGGTTCACCTTCCAACAGGATAACGACCCTAAGCACACAGCCAAGACAACACAGGAGTGTCTTCGGGACAAGTCTCTGAATGTCCTTGAGTGGCCCAGCCAGAGCCCAGACTTGAACCCGATCTCTGGAGAGACCTGAAAATAGCTGTGCAGCGACTCTCCACATCCAACCTGACAGACTTTGAGAGGATCTGCAGAGAAGAATGGGAGAAACTCCCCAAATATAGGTGTGCCAAGCTTGTAGCGTTATACCCAATAAGACTCGAGGCTGTAATCACTGCCAAAGGTGCTTCAACAAAGTACTGAGTAAAGGGTCTGAATACTTATGTAAATGTGATATTTCAGGTTTTTATGGGGTATTGTGTGTAGATTGATCAGGGTAAAAAACAATGTAATACATTTTAGAATAAGGCTGTAACGTAACAAAATATGGAAAAAGTAAAGGGGTCTGAATACTTTCTGAATGTATTGGCTTTACCTGATAAAGTAATGTTAGGATATGTCAGTTATCCAGTGAGCGCTTTTGTGCCAAACCCACTAAGGTGTTTCACATGTTATTCTTATGGTCATGTTGCAGCAGTGTGTAGGAGGGAGATTCCAAGATGTGAGAAGTGTACAGGTGGGCATTGGACAAAGGAATGTGTAGTATCGGCGGGAAAGATTGTGTGTGTCAATTGTGGGGGTGCCCATATTGCTGGGGATCAGAAGTGCCCGGTGCGAGAGAGACAGGTTGAGGTTGCCAGGGTCAGAGTAGAACAGAAGATGTTGTATGTTAAGGCAGTGAAGAGAGTAGAGGATGATAGGTCAAGGGTGAGTAAAAGGCCTAGGCCAATACAGAGTGATACATTTGTGCTTCAGTAAGGTTGGCTTCTTAGCATTCATTGCCAAAGTTATCAACTGTACCGCAGAAATGGAACGTAAATCACAGATATTATATGTTGTGGTGGCAGATGCAGAGAAGTACTTGGGTGTACAAGGTTTTACTGCAGAAGAGTTTCAAGGTGTGTTGAACGAAAGAGTCCCGTCCTCCCAGGCCGTCAGCCTGGTGTAGGGTTAGTTGGTGGTATGTAATAGTGGTATATAGGTGTAGGGTTAGCTGGTGGTATGTAATAGTGGTATATAGGTGTAGGGTTAGCTGGTGGTATGTAATAGTTGTATATAGGTGTAGGGTTAGTTGGTAGTATGTAATAGTGGTATATAGGTGTAGGGTTAGTTGGTGGTATGTAATAGTGGTACATAGGTGTAGGGTTAGATGGTGGTATGTAATAGTGGTATATAGGTGTAGGGTTAGTTGGTGGTATGTAATAGTGGTATATAGGTGTAGGGTTAGTTGGTGGTATGTAATAGTGGTATATAGGTGTAGGGTTAGTTGGTGGTATGTAATAGTAGTAATATAGGTGTAGGGCTTAGCTGGTGGTATGTAATAGTGGTATATAGGTGTATGGGTTAGTTGGTGGTATGTAATAGTGGTATATAGGTGTAGGGTTAGTTGGTGGTATGTAATAGTGGTATATAGGTGTAGGGTTAGCTGGGACCATGTATGTAATAGTGGTATATAGGTATAGGGTTAGCTGGTGGTATGTAATATTGGTATATAGGTGTAGGGTTAGCTGGTGGTATGTAATAGAGGTATATAGGTGTAGGGTTAGCTGGTGATATGTAATAGTGGTATATAGGTGTAGGGTTAGCTGGTGGTATGTAATAGTGGTATATAGGTGTAGGGTTAGCTGGTGGTATGTAATAGTGGTATATAGGTGTAGGGTTAGCTGGTGGTATGTAATAGGGTATATAGGTGTAGGGTTAGTTGGTGGTATGTAATAGTGGTATATAGGTGTAGGGTTAGTTGGTGGTATGTAATAGTGGTATATAGGTGTAGGGTTAGCTGGTGGTATGTAATAGTGGTATATAGGTGTAGGGTTAGTTGGTGGTATGTAATAGTGGTATATAGGTGGAGGGTTAGTTGGTGGTATGTAATAGTGGTATATAGGTGTAGGGTTAGTTGGTGGTATGTAATAGTGGTATATAGGTGTAGGGTTAGTTGGTGGTATGTAATAGTGGTATATAGGTGTAGGGTTAGTTGGTGGTATGTAATAGTGGTATATAGGTGTAGGGTTAGTTGGTGGTATGTAATAGTGGTATATAGGTGTAGGGGTTAGTTGGTGGTATGTAATAGTGGTATATAGGTGTAGGGTTAGTTGGTGGTATGTAATAGTGGTATATAGGTGTAGGGTTAGTTGGTGGTATGTAACAGTGGTATATAGGTGTAGGGTTAGCTGGTGGTATGTAATAGTGGTATATAGGTGTAGGGTTAGTTGGTGGTATGTAACAGTGGTATATAGGTGTAGGGTTAGTTGGTGGTATGTAATAGTGGTATATAGGTGTAGGGTTAGCTGGTGGTATGTAATAGTGGTATATAGGTGTAGGGTTAGTTGGTGGTATGTAATAGTGGTATATAGGTGTAGGGTTAGCTGGTGGTATGTAATAGTGGTATATAGGTGTAGGGTTAGTTGGTGGTATGTAATAGTGGTATATAGGTGTAGGGTTAGTTGGTGGTATGTAATAGTGGTATATAGGTGTAGGGTTAGCTGGTGGTATGTAATAGTGGTATATAGGTGTAGGGTTAGTTGGTGGTATGTAATAGTGGTATATAGGTGTAGGGTTAGTTGGTGGTATGTAATAGTGGTATATAGGTGTAGGGTTAGTTGGTGGTATGTAATAGTGGTATATAGGTGTAGGGGTTAGTTGGTGGTATGTAATAGTGGTATATAGGTGTAGGGTTAGCTGGTGGTATGTAATAGTGGTATATAGGTGTAGGGTTAGTTGGTGGTATGTAATAGTGGTATATAGGTGTAGGGTTAGTTGGTGGTATGTAATAGTGGTATATAGGTGTAGGGTTAGCTGGTGGTATGTAATAGTGGTATATAGGTGTAGGGTTAGTTGGTGGTATGTAATAGAGGTATATAGGTGTAGGGTTAGTTGGTTGTATGTAATAGTGGTATATAGGTGGAGGGTTAGTTGGTGGTATGTAAAAGTGGTATATAGGTGTAGGGTTAGCTGGTGATATGTAATAGTGGTATATAGGTGTAGGGTTAGCTGGTGGTATGTAATAGTGGTATATAGGTGCAGGGTTAGTTGGTGGTATGTAATAGTGGTATATAGGTGTAGGGTTAGCTGGTGGTATGTAATAGTGGTATATAGGTGTAGGGTTAGTTGTTGGTATGTAATAGTGGTATATAGGTGTAAGGTTAGTTGGTGGTATGTAATAGTGGTATATAGGTGTAGGGTTAGCTGGTGGTATGTAATAGTGGTATATAGCTGCAGGGTTAGTTGGTGGTATGTAATAGTGGTATATAGGTGTAGGGTTAGCTGGTGGTATGTAATAGTTGTATATAGGTGTAGGGTTAGTTGGTGGTATGTAATAGTGGTATATAGGTGTAGGGTTAGTTGGTGGTATGTAATAGTGGTATATAGGTGTAGGGTTAGTTGGTGGTATGTAATAGTGGTATATAGGTGTAGGGTTAGCTGGTGGTATGTAATAGTGGTATATAGGTGTAGGGTTAGTTGGTAGTATGTAATAGTGGTATATAGGTGTAGGGTTAGTTGGTGGTATGTAATAGTGGTATATAGGTGTAGGGTTAGTTGGTGGTATGTAATAGTGGTATATAGGTGTAGGGTTAGTTGGTGGTATGTAATAGTGGTATATAGATGGAGGGTTAATTGATGGTATGTAATAGTGGTATATAGGTGTAAGGTTAGTTGGTGGTATGTAATAGTGGTATATAGGTGTAGGGTTAGTTGGTGGTATGTAATAGTGGTATATAGGTGTAGGGTTAGCTGGTGGTATGTAATAGTGGTATATAGGTGTAGGGTTAGTTGGTGGTATGTAATAGTGGTATATAGGTGTAGGGTTAGTTGGTGGTATGTAATAGTGGTATATAGGTGTAGGGTTAGTTGGTGGTATGTAATAGTGGTATATAGGTGTAGGGTTAGTTGGTGGTATGTAACAGTGGTATATAGGTGTAGGGTTAGTTGGTGGTATGTAATAGTGGTATATAGGTGTAGGGTTAGTTGGTGGTATGTAATAGTGGTATATAGGTGTAGGGTTAGTTGGTGGTATGTAATAGTGGTATATAGGTGTAGGGTTAGCTGGTGGTATGTAATAGTGGTATATAGGTGTAGGGTTAGTTGGTGGTATGTAATAGTGGTATATAGGTGTAGGGTTAGTTGGTGGTATGTAATAGTGGTATATAGGTGTAGGGTTAGCTGGTGGTATGTAATAGTGGTATATAGGTGTAGGGTTAGTTGGTGGTATGTAATAGTGGTATATAGGTGTAGGGTTAGTTGGTGGTATGTAATAGTGGTATATAGGTGTAGGGTTAGCTGGTGGTATGTAATAGTGGTATATAGGTGTAGGGTTAGTTGGTGGTATGTAATAGTGGTATATAGGTGTAGGGTTAGCTGGTGGTATGTAATAGTGGTATATAGGTGTAGGGTTAGTTGGTGGTATGTAATAGTGGTATATAGGTGTAGGGTTAGCTGGTGGTATGTAATAGTGGTATATAGGTGTAGGGTTAGTTGGTGGTATGTAATAGTGGTATATAGGTGTAGGGTTAGCTGGTGGTATGTAATAGTGGTATATAGGTGTAGGGTTAGTTGGTGGTATGTAATAGTGGTATATAGGTGTAGGGTTAGTTGGTGGTATGTAATAGTGGTATATAGGTGTAGGGTTAGCTGGTGGTATGTAATAGTGGTATATAGGTGTAGGGTTAGTTGGTGGTATGTAATAGTGGTATATAGGTGTAGGGTTAGCTGGTGGTATGTAATAGTGGTATATAGGTGTAGGGTTAGTTGGTGGTATGTAATAGTGGTATATAGGTGTAGGGTTAGCTGGTGGTATGTAATAGTGGTATATAGGTGTAGGGTTAGTTGGTGGTATGTAATAGTGGTATATAGGTGTAGGGTTAGTTGGTGGTATGTAATAGTGGTATATAGGTGTAGGGTTAGTTGGTGGTATGTAATAGTGGTATATAGGTGTAGGGTTAGCTGGTGGTATGTAATAGTGGTATATAGGTGTAGGGTTAGTTGGTGGTATGTAATAGTGGTATATAGGTGTAGGGTTAGTTGGTGGTATGTAATAGTGGTATATAGGTGTAGGGTTAGTTGGTGGTATGTAATAGTGGTATATAGGTGTAGGGTTAGCTGGTGGTATGTAATAGTGGTATATAGGTGTAGGGTTAGTTGGTGGTATGTAATAGTGGTATATAGGTGTAGGGTTAGCTGGTGGTATGTAATAGTGGTATATAGGTGTAGGGTTAGTTGGTGGTATGTAACAGTGGTATATAGGTGTAGGGTTAGTTGGTGGTATGTAATAGTGGTATATAGGTGTAGGGTTAGCTGGTGGTATGTAATAGTGGTATATAGGTGTAGGGTTAGTTGGTGGTATGTAATAGTGGTATATAGGTGTAGGGTTAGTTGGTGGTATGTAATAGTGGTATATAGGTGTAGGGTTAGTTGGTGGTATGTAATAGTGGTATATAGGTGTAGGGTTAGCTGGTGGTATGTAATAGTGGTATATAGGTGTAGGGTTAGTTGGTGGTATGTAATAGTGGTATATAGGTGTAGGGTTAGCTGGTGGTATGTAATAGTGGTATATAGGTGTAGGGTTAGTTGGTGGTATGTAATAGTGGTATATAGGTGTAGGGTTAGCTGGTGGTATGTAATAGTGGTATATAGGTGTAGGGTTAGTTGGTGGTATGTAATAGTGGTATATAGGTGTAGGGTTAGCTGGTGGTATGTAATAGTGGTATATAGGTGTAGGGTTAGTTGGTGGTATGTAATAGTGGTATATAGGTGTAGGGTTAGCTGGTGGTATGTAATAGTGGTATATAGGTGTAGGGTTAGCTGGTGGTATGTAATAGTGGTATATAGGTGTAGGGTTAGCTGGTGGTATGTAATAGTGGTATATAGGTGTAGGGTTAGTTGGTGGTATGTAATAGTGGTATATAGGTGTAGGGTTAGCTGGTGGTATGTAATAGTGGTATATAGGTGTAGGGTTAGCTGGTGGTATGTAATAGTGGTATATAGGTGTAGGGTTAGTTGGTGGTATGTAATAGTGGTATATAGGTGTAGGGTTAGCTGGTGGTATGTAATAGTGGTATATAGGTGTAGGGTTAGTTGGTGGTATGTAATAGTGGTATATAGGTGTAGGGTTAGTTGGTGGTATGTAATAGTGGTATATAGGTGTAGGGTTAGCTGGTGGTATGTAATAGTGGTATATAGGTGTAGGGTTAGCTGGTGGTATGTAATAGTGGTATATAGGTGTAGGGTTAGTTGGTGGTATGTAATAGTGGTATATAGGTGTAGGGTTAGCTGGTGGTATGTAATAGTGGTATATAGGTGTAGGGTTAGTTGGTGGTATGTAATAGTGGTATATAGGTGTAGGGTTAGCTGGTGGTATGTAATAGTGGTATATAGGTGTAGGGTTAGCTGGTGGTATGTAATAGAGGTATATAGGTGTAGGGTTAGTTGGTTGTATGTAATAGTGGTATATAGGTGGAGGGTTAGTTGGTGGTATGTAATAGTGGTATATAGGTGTAGGGTTAGCTGGTGATATGTAATAGTGGTATATAGGTGTAGGGTTAGCTGGTGGTATGTAATAGTGGTATATAGGTGCAGGGTTAGTTGGTGGTATGTAATAGTGGTATATAGGTGTAGGGTTAGCTGGTGGTATGTAATAGTGGTATATAGGTGTAGGGTTAGTTGTTGGTATGTAATAGTGGTATATAGGTGTAAGGTTAGATGATGATATGTAATAGTGGTATATAGGTGTAGGGTTAGCTGGTGGTATGTAATAGTGGTATATAGCTGCAGGGTTAGTTGGTGGTATGTAATAGTGGTATATAGGTGTAGGGTTAGCTGGTGGTATGTAATAGTTGTATATAGGTGTAGGGTTAGTTGGTAGTATGTAATAGTGGTATATAGGTGTAGGGTTAGTTGGTGGTATGTAATAGTGGTATATAGGTGTAGGGTTAGTTGGTGGTATGTAATAGTGGTACATAGGTGTAGGGTTAGCTGGTGGTATGTAATAGTGGTACATAGGTGTAGGGTTAGTTGGTGGTATGTAATAGTGGTACATAGGTGTAGGGTTAGCTGGTGGTATGTAATAGTGGTATATAGGTGTAGGGTTAGTTGGTGGTATGTAATAGTGGTATATAGGTGTAGGGTTAGTTGGTGGTATGTAATAGTGGTATATAGGTGTAGGGTTAGTTGGTGGTATGTAATAGTGGTATATAGGTGTAGGGTTAGCTGGTGGTATGTAATAGTGGTATATAGGTGTAGGGTTAGTTGGTGGTATGTAATAGTGGTATATAGGTGTGGGGTTAGTTGGTGGTATGTAATAGTGGTATATAGGTGTAGGGTTAGCTGGTGGTATGTAATAGTGGCATATAGGTGTAGGGTTAATTGGTGGTATGTAATAGTAGTATATAGGTGTAGGGTTAGCTGGTGGTATGTAATAGTGGTATATAGGTGTAGGGTTAGCTGGTGGTATGTAATAGTTGTATATAGGTGTAGGGTTAGTTGGTGGTATGTAATAGTGGTATATAGGTGTAGGGTTAGTTGGTGGTATGTAATAGTGGTATATAGGTGTAGGGTTAGCTGGTGGTATGTAATAGTGGTATATAGGTGTAGGGTTAGCTGGTGGTATGTAATAGTGGTATATAGGTGTAGGGTTAGTTGGTGGTATGTAATAGTGGTATATAGGTGTAGGGTTAGTTGGTGGTATGTAATAGTGGTATATAGGTGTAGGGTTAGCTGGTGGTATGTAATAGTGGTATATAGGTGTAGGGTTAGCTGGTGGTATGTAATAGTGGTATATAGGTGCAGGGTTAGTTGGTGGTATGTAATAGTAGTATATAGGTGTAGGGTTAGCTGGTGGTATGTAATAGTGGTATATAGAGTGTAGGGTTAGTTGGTGGTATGTAATAGTGGTATATAGGTGTAGGGTTAGTTGGTGGTATTGTAATAGTGGTATATAGGTGTAGGGTTAGCTGGTGGTATGTAACAGTGGTATATAGGTGTAGGGTTAGCTGGTGGTATGTAATAGTGGTATATAGGTGTAGGTTAGTTGGTGGTATGTAATAGTGGTATATAGGTGTAGGGTTAGTTGGTGGTATGTAATAGTGGTATATAGGTGTAGGGTTAGCTGGTGGTATGTAATAGTGGTATACAGGTGTAGGGTTAGTTGGTGGTATGTAATAGTGGTATATAGGTGTAAGGGTTAGCTGGTGGTATGTAATAGTGGTATATAGGTGTAGGGTTAGTTGGTGGTATGTAATAGTGGTATATAGGTGTAAGGTTAGTTGGTGGTATGTAATAGTGGTATATAGGTGTAGGGTTAGCTGGTGGTATGTAATAGTGGTATATAGGTGTAGGGTTAGTTGGTGGTATGTAATAGTGGTATATAGGTGCAAGGGTTAGCTGGTGGTATGTAATAGTGGTATATAGGTGTAGGGTTAGTTGGTGGTATGTAATAGTGGTATATAGGTGTAGGGTTAGCTGGTGGTATGTAATAGTGGTATATAGGTGTAGGGTTAGCTGGTGGTATGTAATAGTGGTATATAGGTGTAGGGTTAGTTGGTGGTATGTAATAGTGGTCTATAGGTGTAAGGTTAGCTGGTGATATGTAATAGTGGTATATAGGTGTAGGGTTAGTTGGTGGTATGTAATAGTGGTATATAGGTGTAGGGTTAGTTGGTGGTATGTAGCAGTGGTATATAGGTGTAGTGTTAGTTGGTGGTATGTAATAGTGGTATACAGGTGCAGGGTTAGTTGGTGGTATGTAATAGTGGTATATAGGTGTAGGGTTAGCTGATGGTATGTAGTAGTTGTATATAGGTGTAGGGTTAGTTGGTGGTATGTAATAGTGGTATATAGGTGTAGGGTTAGCTGATGGTATGTAGTAGTTGTATATAGGTGTAGGGTTAGTTGGTGGTATGTAATAGTGGTATATAGGTGTAGGGTTAGTTGGTGGTATGTAATAGTGGTATATAGGTGTAAGGTGAGCTGGTGGTATGTAATAGTGGTATATAGGTGTAGGGTTAGTTGGTGGTATGTAATAGTGGTATATAGGTGTAGGGTTAGTTGGTGGTATGTAATAGTGGTATATAGGTGTAGGGTTAGCTGGTGGTATGTAATAGTGGTATATAGGTGTAGGGTTAGTTGGTGGTATGTAATAGTGGTATATAGGTGTAGGGTTAGCTGGTGGTATGTAATAGTGGTATATAGGTGTAGGGTTAGCTGGTGGTATGTAATAGTGGTATATAGGGTGTAGGGTTAGTTGGTGGTATGTAATAGTGGTATATAGGTGTAGGGGTTAGCTGGTGGTATGTAATAGTGGTATATAGGTGTAGGGTTAGTTGGTGGTATGTAATAGTGGTATATAGGTGTAGGGTTAGCTGGTGGTATGTAATAGTGGTATATAGGTGTAGGGTTAGCTGGTGGTATGTAATAGTGGTATATAGGTGTAGGGTTAGTTGGTGGTATGTAATAGTGGTATATAGGTGTAGGGTTAGCTGGTGGTATGTAATAGTGGTATATAGGTGTAGGGTTAGTTGGTGGTATGTAATAGAGGTATATAGGTGTAGGGTTAGTTGGTTGTATGTAATAGCGGTACATAGGTGTAGGATTAGCTGGTGGTATGTAATAGTGGTATATAGGTGTAGGGTTAGTTGGTGGTATGTAATAGTGGTATATAGGTGTAGGGTTAGTTGGTGGTATGTAATAGTGGTATATAGGTGTAGGGGTTAGCTGGTGGTATGTAATAGTGGTATATAGGTGTAGGGTTAGCTGGTGGTATGTAATAGTGGTATATAGGTGTAGGGTTAGTTGGTGGTATGTAATAGTGGTATATAGGTGTAGGGTTAGCTGGTGGTATGTAATAGTGGTATATAGGTGTAGGGTTAGCTGGTGGTATGTAATAGTGGTATATAGGTGTAGGGTTAGTTGGTGGTATGTAATAGTGGTATATAGGTGTAGGGTTAGCTGGTGGTATGTAATAGTGGTATATAGGTGTAAGGGTTAGTTGGTGGTATGTAATAGTGGTATATAGGTGTAGGGTTAGCTGGTGATATGTAATAGTGGTATATAGGTGTAGGGTTAGCTGGTGGTATGTAATAGTGTTATATAGGTGCAGGGTTAGTTGGTGGTATGTAATAGTGGTATATACGTATAAGGTTAGCTGGTGGTATGTAATAGTGGTATATAGGTGTAGGGTTAGTTGGTGGTATGTAATAGTTGTATATAGGTGTAGGGTTAGTTGGTGGTATGTAATAGTGGTATATAGGTGTAGGGTTAGTTGGTGGTATGTAACAGTGGTATATAGGTGTAGGGGTTAGCTGGTGGTATGTAATAGTGGTATATAGGTGTAGGGTTAGCTGGTGGTATGTAATAGTGGTATATAGGTGTAGGGTTAGCTGGTGGTATGTAATAGTGGTATATAGGTGTAGGGTTAGTTGGTGGTATGTAATAGTGGTATATAGGTGTAAGGTTAGCTGGTGGTATGTAATAGTGGTATATAGGTGTAGGGTTAGTTGGTGGTATGTAATAGTGGTATATAGGTGTAGGGTTAGCTGGTGGTATGTAATAGTGGTATATAGGTGTAGGGTTAGCTGGTGGTATGTAACAGTGGTATATAGGTGTAGGGTTAGTTGGTGGTATGTAATAGTGGTATATAGGTGGAGGGTTAGTTGGTGGTATGTAATAGTGGTATATAGGTGTAGGGTTAGCTGGTGGTATGTAATAGTGGTATATAGGTGTAGGGTTAGCTGGTGGTATGTAATAGTGGTATATAGGTGCAGGGTTAGCTGGTGGTATGTAATAGTGGTATATAGGTGTAGGGTTAGCTGGTGGTATGTAATAGTGGTATATAGGTGTAGGGTTAGTTGGTGGTATGTAATAGTGGTATATAGGTGTAGGGGTTAGCTGGTGGTATGTAATAGTGGTATATAGGTGTAGGGGTTAGCTGGTGGTATGTAATAGTGGTATATAGGTGTAGGGTTAGCTGGTGGTATGTAATAGTGGTATATAGGTGTAGGGTTAGCTGGTGGTATGTAATAGTGGTATATAGGTGTAGGGTTAGTTGGTGGTATGTAATAGTGGTATATAGGTGTAGGGTTAGCTGGTGGTATGTAATAGTGGTATATAGGTGTATGGTTAGCTGGTGGTATGTAATAGTGGTATATAGGTGTATGGTTAGCTGGTGGTATGTAATAGTGGTATATAGGTGTAGGGTTAGTTGGTGGTATGTAATAGTGGTATATAGGTGTAGGGTTAGTTGGTGGTATGTAATAGTGGTATATAGGTGTAGGGTTAGTTGGTGGTATGTAATAGTGGTATATAGGTGTAGGGTTAGTTGGTGGTATGTAATAGTGTTATATAGGTGTGAGGGTTAGTTGGTGGTATGTAATAGTGGTATATAGGTGTAGGGTTAGTTGGTGGTATGTAATAGTGGTATATAGGTGTAGGGTTAGCTGGTGGTATGTAATAGTGGTATATAGGTGTAGGGTTAGCTGGTGGTATGTAATAGTGGTATATAGGTGTAGGGTTAGCTGGTGGTATGTAATAGTGGTATATAGGTGTAGGGTTAGTTGGTGGTATGTAATAGTGGTATATAGGTGTAGGGTTAGCTGGTGGTATGTAATAGTGGTATATAGGTGTAAGGGTTAGCTGGTGGTATGTAATAGTGGTATATAGGTGTAGGGTTAGCTGGTGGTATGTAATAGTGGTATATAGGTGTAGGGTTAGTTGGTGGTATGTAATAGTGGTTATAGGTGTAGGGTTAGTTGGTGGTATGTAATAGTAGTATATAGGTGTAGGAGTTAGTTGTGGTATATAATAGTGGTATATAGGTGTAGGAGTTAGCTGGTGGTATGTAATAGTGGTATATGGGTGTAGGGTTAGCTGGTGGTATGTAATAGTGGTATATGGGTGCGGGGTTAGCTGGTGGTATGTAATAGTGGTATATAGGTGTAGGGTTAGCTGGTGGTATGTAATAGTAGTATATAGGTGTAGGGTTAGTTGGTGGTATGTAATAGTGGTATATAGGTGTAGAGTTAGCTGGTGGTATGTAATAGTGGTATATAGGTGTAGGGTTAGCTGGTGGTATGTAATAGTGGTATATAGGTGTAGGGTTAGTTGGTGGTATGTAATAGTGGTATATAGGTGTAGGGTTAGTTGGTGGTATGTAATAGTGGTATATAGGTGTAGGGTTAGTTGGTGGTATGTAATAGTGGTATATAGGTGTAAGGGTTAGTTGGTGGTATGTAATAGTGGTATATAGGTGTAGGGTTAGCTGGTGGTATGTAATAGTGGTATATAGGTGTAGGGTTAGTTGGTGGTATGTAATAGTGGTATATAGGTGTAGGGTTAGCTGGTGGTATGTAATAGTGGTATATAGGTGTAGGGTTAGCTGGTGGTATGTAACAGTGGTATATAGGTGTAGGGTTAGTTGGTGGTATGTAGCAGTGGTATATAGGTGTAGGGTTAGTTGGTGGTATGTAACAGTGGTATATAGGTGTAGGGTTAGTTGGTGGTATGTAATAGTGGTATATAAGTGTAGGGTTAGCTGGTGGTATGTAATAGTGGTATATAGGTGTAGGGTTAGTTGGTTGTATGTAATAGCGGTACATAGGTGTAGGGTTAGCTGGTGGTATGTAATAGTGGTATATAGGTGTATGGTTAGCTGGTGGTATGTAATAGTGGTATATAGGTGTAGGGTTAGTTGGTGGTATGTAATAGTGGTATATAGGTGTAGGGTTAGTTGGTGGTATGTAATAGTGGTATATAGGTGTAGGGTTAGCTGGTGGTATGTAATAGTGGTATATAGGTGTAAGGTTAGCTGGTGGTATGTAATAGTGGTATATAGGTGTAGGGTTAGTTGGTGGTATGTAATAGTGGTATATAGGTGCAGGGTTAGTTGGTGGTATGTAATAGTGGTATATAGGTGTAGGGTTAGCTGGTGGTATGTAATAGTGGTATATAGGTGT
Organism: Coregonus clupeaformis; assembly: GCF_020615455.1. Taxonomy (NCBI): domain Eukaryota; kingdom Metazoa; phylum Chordata; class Actinopteri; order Salmoniformes; family Salmonidae; genus Coregonus; species Coregonus clupeaformis. Next base: position 26,902,588 of record NC_059207.1, read on the forward strand.
AGGGTTAGTTGGTGGTATGTAATAGTGGTATATAGGTGTAGGGTTAGCTGGTGGTATGTAATAGTGGTATATAGGTGTAGGGTTAGTTGGTGGTATGTAATAGTGGTATATAGGTGTAAGGGTTAGCTGGTGGTATGTAATAGTGGTATATAGGTGTAGGGGTTAGTTGGTGGTATGTAATAGTGGTATATAGGTGTAGGGTTAGCTGGTGGTATGTAATAGTGGTATATAGGTGTAAGGGTTAGTTGGTGGTATGTAATAGTGGTATATAGGTGTAGGGTTAGCTGGTGGTATGTAATAGTGGTATATAGGTGTAGGGTTAGTTGGTGGTATGTAATAGTGGTATATAGGTGTAGGTTAGCTGGTGGTATGTAATAGTGGTATATAGGTGTAGAGGTTAGTTGGTGGTATGTAATAGTGGTATATAGGTGTAGGGTTAGTTGGTGGTATGTAATAGTGGTATATAGGTGTAGGGTTAGCTGGTGGTATGTAACAGTGGTATATAGGTGTAGGGTTAGCTGGTGGTATGTAATAGTGGTATATAGGTGTAGGGTTAGCTGGTGGTATGTAATAGTGGTATATAGGTGTAGGGTTAGCTGGTGGTATGTAATAGTTGTATATAGGTGTAGGGTTAGTTGGTGGTATGTAATAGTGGTATATAGGTGCAGGGTTAGTTGGTGGTATGTAATAGTGGTATATAGGTGTAGAGTTAGTTGGTGGTATGTAATAGTGGTATATAGGTGTGGGGTTAGTTGGTGGTATGTAACAGTGGTATATAGGTGTAGGGTTAGTTGGTGGTATGTAACAGTGGTATATAGGTGTAGGGTTAGTTGGTGGTATGTAATAGTGGTATATAGGTGTAAGGGTTAGCTGGTGGTATGTAATAGTGGTATATAGGTGTAGGGTTAGCTGGTGGTATGTAATAGTGGTATATAGGTGCAAGGTTAGTTGGTGGTATGTAATAGTGGTATATAGGTGTAGGGTTAGCTGGTGGTATGTAATAGTGGTATATAGGTGTAGGGTTAGTTGGTGGTATGTAATAGTGGTATATAGGTGTAAGTTGGTGGTGTATGTAATAGTGGTATATAGGTGTAGGGTTAGCTGGTGGTATGTAATAGTAGTATATAGGTGTAGGTTAGTTGGTGGTATGTAATAGTGGTATATAGGTGTGGTTAGCTGGTGGTATGTAATAGTGTATATGGTGTAGGGTTAGTTGGTGGTATGTAATAGTGGTATATAGGTGTAAGGTTAGCTGGTGGTATGTAATAGTGGTATATAGGTGTAGAGGTTAGTTGGTGGTATGTAATAGTGGTATATAGGTGTAGGGTTAGCTGGTGGTATGTAATAGTGGTATATAGGTGTAGGGTTAGTTGGTGGTATGTAATAGTGGTATATAGGTGGAGGGTTAGCTGGTGGTATGTAATAGTGGTATATAGGTGTAAGGGTTAGTTGGTGGTATGTAATAGTGGTATATAGGTGTAGGGTTAGCTGGTGGTATGTAATAGTGGTATATAGGTGTAGGGTTAGTTGGTGGTATGTAATAGTGGTTATAGGTGTAGGGTTAGTTGGTAGTATGTAATAGTGGTATATAGGTGTAAGGGTTAGTTGGTGGTATGTAATAGTGGTATATAGATGGAGGGTTAATTGATGGTATGTAATAGTGGTATATAGGTGTAAGGTTAGTTGGCTGTATGTAATAGTGGTATATAGGTGTAGGGTTAGCTGGTGGTATGTAATAGTGGTATATAGGTGTAGGGTTAGTTGGTGGTATGTAATAGTGGTATATAGGTGTAGGGTTAGTTGGTGGTATGTAATAGTGGTATATAGGTGTAGGGTTAGTTGGTGGTATGTAATAGTGGTATATAGGTGTAGGGTTAGCTGGTGGTATGTAATAGTGGTATATAGGTGTAGGGTTAGTTGGTGGTATGTAATAGTGGTATATAGGTGTAAGGTTAGCTGGTGGTATGTAATAGTGTATATAGGTGTAAGGGTTAGTTGGTGGTATGTAATAGTGGTATATAGGTGTAGGGTTAGCTGGTGGTATGTAATAGTGGTATATAGGTGTAGGGTTAGTTGGTGGTATGTAATAGTGGTATATAGGTGTAGGGTTAGCTGGTGGTATGTAATAGTTGTATATAGGTGTAGGGTTAGTTGGTGGTATGTAATAGTGGTATATAGGTGTAGGGTTAGCTGGTGGTATGTAATAGTGGTATATAGGTGTAGGGTTAGTTGTTGGTATGTAATAGTGGTATATAGGTGTAGGGTTAGCTGGTGGTATGTAATAGTGGTATATAGGTGTAGGGTTAGTTGGTGGTATGTAATAGTGGTATATAGGTGTAAGGGTTAGCTGGTGGTATGTAATAGTGGTATATAGGTGTAGGGGTTAGTTGGTGGTATGTAATAGTGGTATATAGGTGTAGGGTTAGTTGGTGGTATGTAATAGTGGTATATAGGTGTAGAGGTTAGCTGGTGGTATGTAATAGTGGTATATAGGTGTAGGGTTAGTTGGTGGTATGTAATAGTGGTATATAGGTGTAGGGTTAGTTGGTGGTATGTAATAGTGGTATATAGGTGTAGGGTTAGTTGGTGGTATGTAATAGTGGTATATAGGTGTAGGGTTAGCTGGTGGTATGTAATAGTGGTATATAGGTGTAGGGTTAGTTGGTGGTATGTAATAGTGGTATATAGGTGTAGGGTTAGCTGGTGGTATGTAATAGTGGTATATAGGTGTAGGTTAGTTGGTGGTATGTATAGTGTATATAGGTGTAGGTTAGCTGGTGGTATGTAATAGTGGTATATAGGTGTAAGGGTTAGTTGGTGGTATGTATAGTGGTATATAGGTGTAGGGTTAGCTGGTGGTATGTAATAGTGGTATATAGGTGTAGGGTTAGTTGGTGGTATGTAATAGTGGTATATAGGTGTAGGGTTAGCTGGTAGTATGTAATAGTGGTATATAGGTGTAGGGTTAGTTGGTGGTATGTAATAGTGGTATATAGGTGTAGGGTTAGTTGGTGGTATGTAATAGTGGTATATAGGTGTAGGGTTAGTTGGTGGTATGTAATAGTGGTATATAGGTGTAGGGTTAGTTGGTGGTATGTAATAGTGGTATATAGGTGTAGGGTTAGCTGGTGGTATGTAATAGTGGTATATAGGTGTAGGGTTAGCTGGTGGTATGTAATAGTGGTATATAGGTGTAGGGTTAGTTGGTGGTATGTAATAGTGGTATATAGGTGTAGGGTTAGCTGGTGGTATGTAATAGTGGTATATAGGTGTAGGGTTAGTTGGTGGTATGTAATAGTGGTATATAGGTGTAAGGTTAGTTGGTGGTATGTAATAGTGGTATATAGGTGTAGGGTTAGCTGGTGGTATGTAATAGTGGTATATAGGTGCAGGTTAGTTGGTGGTTGTAATAGTGGTATATAGGTGTAAGGTTAGCTGGTGGTATGTAATAGTAGTATATAGGTGTAAGGTTAGTTGTTGGTATGTAATAGTAGTATATAGGTGTAGGGATTTAGCTGGTGGTATGTAATAGTAGTATATAGGTGTAGGGTTAGTTGGTGGTATGTAATAGTGGTATATAGGTGTAAGGGTTAGCTGGTGGTATGTAATAGTGGTATATAGGTGTAGGGTTAGCTGGTAGTATGTAATAGTGGTATATAGGTGTAAGGGTTAGCTGGTGGTATGTAATAGTAGTATATAGGTGTAAGGTTAGCTGGTGGTATGTAATAGTGGTATATAGGTGTAGGGTTAGCTGGTGGTATGTAATAGTAGTATATAGGTGTAAGGTTAGTTGGTGGTATGTAATAGTGGTATATAGGTGTAGGGGTTAGTTGGTGGTATGTAATAGTGGTATATAGGTGTAGGGTTAGTTGGTGGTATGTAATAGTGGTATATAGGTGTAGGGTTAGTTGGTGGTATGTAATAGTGGTATATAGGTGTAGGGTTAGCTGGTGGTATGTAATAGTGGTATATAGGTGTAGGGTTAGTTGGTGGTATGTAATAGTGGTATATAGGTGTAGGGTTAGTTGGTGGTATGTAATAGAGGTATATAGGAGTAGGGTTAGTTGGTTGTGTGTAATAGTTGTATATAGGTGTAGGGTTAGTTGGTGGTATGTAATAGTGGTATATAGGTGTAGGGTTAGTTGGTGGTATGTAATAGTGGTATATAGGTGTAGGGTTAGTTGGTGGTATGTAATAGTGGTATATAGGTGTAGGGTTAGTTGGTGGTATGTAATAGTGGTATATAGGTGTAGGAGTTAGCTGGTGGTATGTAATAGTAGTATATAGGTGTAAGGGTTAGCTGGTGGTATGTAATAGTGGTATATAGGTGTAAGGGTTAGTTGGTGGTATGTAATAGTGGTATATAGTGTAAGGGTTAGCTGGTGGTATGTAATAGTGGTATAGGTGTAGAGTTAGCTGGTGGTATGTAATAGTGGTATATAGATGGAGGGTTAATTGATGGTATGTAATAGTGGTATATAGGTGTAAGGTTAGTTGGTGGTATGTAATAGTGGTATATAGGTGTAAGGTTAGTTGGTGGTATGTAATAGTGGTATATAGGTGTAGGGTTAGCTGGTGGTATGTAATAGTGGTATATAGGTGTAGGGTTAGCTGGTGGTATGTAATAGTGGTATATAGGTGTAGGGTTAGCTGGTGGTATGTAATAGTTGTATATAGGTGTAGGGTTAGTTGGTGGTATGTAATAGTGGTATATAGGTGTAGGGTTAGTTGGTGGTATGTAATAGTGGTATATAGGTGTAGGGTTAGTTGGTGGTATGTAATAGTGGTATATAGGTGTAGGGTTAGTTGGTGGTATGTAACAGTAGTATATAGGTGTAGGGTTAGTTGGTGGTATGTAATAGTGGTATATAGGTGTAGGGGTTAGTTGGTGGTATGTAATAGTGGTATATAGGTGTAGGGTTAGTTGGTGGTATGTAATAGTGGTATATAGGTGTAGGGTTAGTTGGTGGTATGTAATAGTGGTATATAGGTGTAGGGTTAGTTGGTGGTATGTAATAGTGGTATATAGGTGTAAGGGTTAGTTGGTGGTATGTAATAGTGGTATATAGGTGTAAGGGTTAGCTGGTGGTATGTAATAGTAGTATATAGGTGTAGGGTTAGTTGGTGGTATGTAATAGTGGTATATAGGTGTAGGGTTAGTTGGTGGTATGTAATAGTGGTATATAGGTGTAGGTTAGCTGGTGGTATGTAATAGTGGTATATAGGTGTAAAGGTTAGCTGGTGGTATGTAATAGTGGTATATAGGTGTAGGGTTAGCTGGTGGTATGTAATAGTGGTATATAGGTGTAGGGTTAGTTGGTGGTATGTAATAGTGGTATATAGGTGTAGGGTTAGCTGGTGGTATGTAATAGTGGTATATAGGTGTAAGGGTTAGCTGGTGATATGTAATAGTGGTATATAGGTGTAGGGGTAGCTGGTGGTATGTAATATTGGTATATAGGTGCAGGGTTAGTTGGTGGTATGTAATAGTGGTATATAGGTGTAGGGTTAGTTGGTGGTATGTAATAGTGGTATATAGGTGTAGGGTTAGTTGGTGGTATGTAATAGTGGTATACAGGTGTGGGGTTAGTTGGTGGTATGTAACAGTGGTATATAGGTGTAGGGTTAGTTGGTGGTATGTAACAGTGGTATATAGGTGTAGGGGTTAGCTGGTGGTATGTAATAGTGGTATATAGGTGTAGGGTTAGTTGGTGGTATGTAATAGTGGTATATAGGTGTAGGGTTAGCTGGTGGTATGTAATAGTGGTATATAGGTGTAGGGTTAGTTGGTGGTATGTAATAGTGGTATATAGGTGTAGGGTTAGTTGGTGGTATGTAATAGTGGTATATAGGTGTAGGGTTAGTTGGTGGTATGTAATAGTGGTATATAGGTGTAGGGTTAGTTGGTGGTATGTAATAGTGGTATATAGGTGTAAGGGTTAGCTGGTGGTATGTAATAGTGGTATATAGGTGTAGGGTTAGTTGGTAGTATGTAATAGTGGTATATAGGTGTAGGGTTAGTTGGTGGTATGTAATAGTGGTATATAGGTGTAGGGTTAGCTGGTGGTATGTAATAGTGGTATATAGGTGTAAGGGTTAGCTGGTGGTATGTAATAGTGGTATATAGGTGTAGGGTTAGTTGGTGGTATGTAATAGTGGTATATAGGTGTAGGGTTAGTTGGTGGTATGTAATAGTGGTATATAGGTGTAAGGTTAGTTGGTGGTATGTAATAGTGGTATATAGGTGTAGGGTTAGTTGGTGGTATGTAATAGTGGTATATAGGTGTAGGGTTAGCTGGTGGTATGTAATAGTGGTATATAGGTGTAGGAGTTAGTTGGTAGTATGTAATAGTGGTATATAGGTGTAGGGTTAGCTGGTGGTATGTAATAGTGGTATATAGGTGTAGGGTTAGTTGGTGGTATGTAATAGTGGTATATAGGTGTAGGGTTAGCTGGTGGTATGTAATAGTGTTATATAGGTGTAGGGTTAGTTGGTGGTATGTAATAGTGGTATATAGGTGTAAGGTTAGCTGGTGGTATGTAATAGTGGTATATAGGTGTAGGGTTAGTTGGTGGTATGTAATAGTGGTATATAGGTGTAGGGTTAGCTGGTGGTATGTAATAGTGGTATATAGGTGTAAGGTTAGTTGGTGGTATGTAATAGTAGTATATAGGTGTAGGGAGTTAGCTGGTGGTATGTAATAGTGGTATATAGGTGTAAGGGTTAGTTGGTGGTATGTAATAGTGGTATATAGGTGTAGGGTTAGTTGGTGGTATGTAATAGTAGTATATAGGTGTAGGGTTAGTTGGTGGTATGTAATAGTGGTATATAGGTGTAGGGTTAGTTGGTGGTATGTAATAGTGGTATATAGGTGTAAGGGTTAGTTGGTGGTATGTAATAGTGGTATATAGGTGTAGGGTTAGTTGGTGGTATGTAATAGTAGTATATAGGTGTAGGGTTAGTTGGTGGTATGTAATAGTGGTATATAGGTGTAAGGGTTAGTTGGTGGTATCGTAATAGTGGTATATAGGTGTAGGGTTAGCTGGTGGTATGTAATAGTGGTATATAGGTGTAGGGTTAGTTGGTGGTATGTAATAGTGGTATATAGGTGTAGGGTTAGTTGGTGGTATGTAATAGTGGTATATAGTGTAGGAGTTAGTTGGTGGTATGTAATAGTGGTATATAGGTGTAGGGTTAGCTGGTGGTATGTAATAGTGGTATATAGGTGTAGGGTTAGTTGGTGGTATGTAATAGTGGTATATAGGTGTAGGGTTAGCTGGTGGTATGTAATAGTGGTATATAGGTGTAGGGTTAGCTGGTGGTATGTAATAGTTGTATATAGGTGTAGGGTTAGCTGATGGTATGTAATAGTTGTGTTATAGGTGTAGGGTTAGTTGGTTGTATGTAATAGTGGTATATAGGTGTAGGATTAGCTGGTGGTATGTAATAGTTGTATATAGGTGTAGGGTTAGTTGGTGGTATGTAATAGAGGTATATAGGTGTAGGGTTAGTTGGTTGTATGTAATAGTGGTATATAGGTGTAGGGTTAGTTGGTGGTATGTAATAGTGGTATATAGGTGTAGGGTTAGTTGGTGGTATGTAATAGTGGTATATAGGTGTAAGGGTTAGCTGGTGGTATGTAATAGTGGTATATAGGTGTAGGGTTAGTTAGTGGTATGTAATAGTGGTATATAGGTGTAAGGGTTAGCTGGTGGTATGTAATAGTGGTATATAGGTGTAGGGGTTAGTTGGTGGTATGTAATAGTGGTATATAGGTGTAGGGTTAGCTGGTGGTATGTAATAGTGGTATATAGGTGTAGGGGTTGGTTGGTAGTATGTAATAGTAGTATATAGGTGTAGGGTTAGCTGGTGGTATGTAATAGTGGTATATAGGTGTAGGGTTAGTTGGTGGTATGTAATAGTGGTATATAGGTGTAGGGTTAGCTGGTGGTATGTAATAGTGGTATATAGGTGTAGGGTTAGTTGGTGGTATGTAATAGTGGTATATAGGTGTAGGTTAGTTGGTGGTATGTAATAGTGGTATATAGGTGTAGGGTTAGTTGGTGGTATGTAATAGTATATAGGTGTAGGTTAGCTGGTATGTAATAGTGGTATAGTGTAGGGTTAGTGGTGGTATGTAATAGTGGTATATAGGTGTAGGGTTAGCTGGTGGTATGTAATAGTGGTATATAGGTGTAGGAGTTAGCTGGTAGTATGTAATAGTGGTATATAGGTGTAGGGTTAGTTGGTGGTATGTAATAGTGGTATATAGGTGTAGGGGTTAGCTGGTGGTATGTAATAGTGGTATATAGGTGTAGGGTTAGTTGGTGGTATGTAATAGTGGTATATAGGTGTAGGGTTAGTTGGTGGTATGTAATAGTGGTATATAGGTGTAGGGTTAGTTGGTGGTATGTAATAGTGGTATATAGGTGTAGGGTTAGCTGGTGGTATGTAATAGTGGTATATAAGTGTAGGGTTAGTTGGTGGTATGTAATAGTGGTATATAGGTGTAGGGTTAGTTGGTGGTATGTAATAGTGGTATATAGGTGTAGGGTTAGCTGGTGGTATGTAATAGTGGTATATAGGTGTAGGGTTAGCTGGTGGTATGTAATAGTGGTATATAGGTGTAGGGTTAGTTGGTGGTATGTAATAGTGGTATATAGGTGTAGGGTTAGCTGGTGGTATGTAATAGTGGTATATAGGTGTATGGTTAGCTGGTGGTATGTAATATTGGTATATAGGTGTAGGGTTAGCTGGTGGTATGTAATAGTGGTATATAGGTGTATGGTTAGCTGGATGTATGTAATAGTGGTATATATGTGTAGAAGTAGTTGGTGGTATGTAATAGTGGTATGTAGGTGTAGGGTTAGCTGGTGGTATTTTATAGTGGCATATAGGTGTAGGGTTAGTTGGTGGTATGTAATAGTGGTATATAGGTGTAGGGTTAGTTGGTGGTTTATAATAGTGGTATATAGGTGTAGGGTTAGTTGGTGGTATGTAATTGTGGTATATAGGTGTAGGGTTAGTTGTTGGTATGTAATAGTGGTATATAGGTGTAGGGTTAGCTGGTGGTATGTAATAGTTGTATATAGGTGTAGGGTTAGATGGTGGTATGTATTAGTGGTATATAGGTGTAGGGTTAGTTGGTGGTTTGTAATAGTGGTATATAGGTGTAGGGTTAGTTGGTGGTATGTAATAGTGGTATATAGGTGTAGGGTTAGTTGGTGGTATGTAACAGTGGTATATAGGTGTAGGGTTAGTTGGTGGTATGTAACAGTGGTATATAGGTGTAGGGTTAGTTGGTGGTATGTAGCAGTGGTATATAGGTGTAGTGTTAGTTGGTGGTATGTAATAGTGGTATATAGGTGTAGGGTTAGTTGGTGGTATGTAGCAGTGGTATATAGGTGTAGGGTTAGTTGGTGGTATGTAATAGTGGTATATAGGTGTAGGGTTAGTTGGTGGTATGTAATAGTGGTATATAGGTGTAGGGTTAGCTGGTGGTATGTAATAGTGGTATATAGGTGTAGGGTTAGTTGGTGGTATGTAATAGTGGTATATAGGTGTAGGGTTAGCTGGTGGTATGTAATAGTGGTATATAGGTGTATGGTTAGCTGGTGGTATGTAATAGTGGTATATAGGTGTAGGGTTAGCTGGTGGTATGTAATAGTGGTATATAGGTGTAGGGTTAGTTGGTGGTATGTAATAGTGGTATATAGGTGTAGGGTTAGTTGGTGGTATGTAATAGTGGTATATAGGTGTAGGGTTAGTTGGTGGTATGTAATAGTGGTATATAGGTGTAGGGTTAGCTGGTGGTATGTAATAGTGGTATATAGGTGTAGGGTTAGTTGGTGGTATGTAATAGTGGTATATAGGTGTAGGGTTAGCTGGTGGTATGTAATAGTGGTATATAGGTGTGGGTTAGCTGGTGGTATGTAATAGTAGTATATAGGTGCAGGGTTAGTTGGTGGTATGTAATAGTGGTATATAGGTGTAGGGTTAGCTGGTGGTATGTAATAGTTGTATATAGGTGTAGGGTTAGTTGGTAGTATGTAATAGTGATATATAGGTGTAGGGTTAGCTGGTAGTATGTAATAGTGGTATATAGGTGTAGGGTTAGTTGGTGGTATGTAATAGTGGTATATAGGTGTAAGGGTTAGCTGGTGGTATGTAATAGTGGTATATAGGTGTAGGGTTAGTTGGTGGTATGTAATAGTGGTATATAGGTGTAGGGTTAGTTGGTGGTATGTAATAGTGGTATATAGGTGTAGGGTTAGTTGGTGGTATGTAATAGTGGTATATAGGTGTAGGGTTAGCTGGTGATATGTAATAGTGGTATATAGGTGTAGGGTTAGCTGGTGGTATGTAATAGTGGTATATAGGTGCAGGGTTAGTTGGTGGTATGTAATAGTGGTATATAGGTGTAGGGTTAGCTGGTGGTATGTAATAGTGGTATATAGGTGTAGGGTTAGTTGGTGGTATGTAATAGTGGTATATAGGTGTAGGGTTAGTTGGTGGTATGTAATAGTGGTATATAGGTGTAGGGTTAGTTGGTGGTATGTAATAGTGGTATATAGGTGTAGGGTTAGTTGGTGGTATGTAATAGTGGTATATAGGTGTAGGGTTAGTTGGTGGTATGTAATAGTGGTATATAGGTGTAGGGTTAGTTGGTGGTATGTAATAGTGGTATATAGGTGTAGGGTTAGTTGGTGGTATGTAATAGTGGTATATAGGTGTAGGGTTAGCTGGTGGTATGTAATAGTTGTATATAGGTGTAGGGTTAGTTGGTAGTATGTAATAGTGGTATATAGGTGTAGGGTTAGCTGGTGGTATGTAATAGTGGTATATAGGTGTAGGCGTTAGCTGGTAGTATGTAATAGTGGTATATAGGTGTAGGGTTAGTTGGTGGTATGTAATAGTGGTATATAGGTGTAGGGTTAGCTGGTGGTATGTAATAGTGGTATATAGGTGCAGGGTTAGTTGGTGGTATGTAATAGTGGTATATAGGTGTAGGGTTAGCTGGTGGTATGTAATAGTGGTATATAGGTGTAGGGTTAGCTGGTGGTATGTAATAGTGGTATATAGGTGTAGGGTTAGCTGGTGGTATGTAATAGTGGTATATAGGTGTAGGGTTAGTTGGTGGTATGTAATAGTGGTATATAGGTGTAGGGTTAGCTGGTGGTATGTAATAGTGGTATATAGGTGTAGGGTTAGCTGGTGGTATGTAATAGTGGTATATAGGTGTAGGGTTAGTTGGTGGTATGTAATAGTGGTATATAGGTGTAGGGTTAGTTGGTGGTATGTAATAGTGGTATATAGGTGTAGGGTTAGTTGGTGGTATGTAATAGTGGTATATAGGTGTAGGGTTAGTTGGTGGTATGTAATAGTGGTATATAGGTGTAGGGTTAGCTGGTGGTATGTAATAGTGGTATATAGGTGTAGGGTTAGCTGGTGGTATGTAATAGTGGTATATAGGTGTAGGGTTAGTTGGTGGTATGTAATAGTGGTATATAGGTGTAGGGTTAGCTGGTGGTATGTAATAGTGGTATATAGGTGTAGGGTTAGTTGGTGGTATGTAATAGTGGTATATAGGTGTAGGGTTAGCTGGTGGTATGTAATAGTGGTATATAGGTGTAGGGTTAGTTGGTGGTATGTAATAGTGGTATATAGGTGTAGGGTTAGCTGGTGGTATGTAATAGTGGTATATAGGTGTAGGGTTAGTTGGTGGTATGTAATAGTGGTATATAGGTGTAGGGTTAGTTGGTGGTATGTAATAGTGGTATATAGGTGTAGGGTTAGTTGGTGGTATGTAACAGTGGTATATAGGTGTAGGGTTAGTTGGTGGTATGTAATAGTGGTATATAGGTGTAGGGTTAGTTGGTGGTATGTAATAGTGGTATATAGGTGCAGGGTTAGCTGGTGGTATGTAGTAGTGGTATATAGGTGTAGGGTTAGCTGGTGGTATGTAATAGTAGTATATAGGTGCAGGGTTAGCTGGTGGTATGTAATAGTAGTATATAGGTGTAGGGTTAGCTGGTGGTATGTAATAGTGGTATATAGGTGTAGGGTTAGCTGGTGGTATGTAATAGTGGTATATAGGTGTAGGGTTAGCTGGTGGTATGTAATAGTGGTATATAGGTGTAGGGTTAGTTGGTGGTATGTAATAGTGGTATATAGGTGTAGGGTTAGCTGGTGGTATGTAATAGTGGTATATAGGTGTAGGGTTAGTTGGTGGTATGTAATAGTGGTATATAGGTGTAGGGTTAGCTGGTGGTATGTAATAGTGGTATATAGGTGTAGGGTTAGTTGGTGGTATGTAATAGTGGTATATAGGTGTAAAGATTAGTTGGTGGTATGTAATAGTGGTATATAGGTGTAGGGTTAGTTGGTGGTATGTAATAGTGGTATATAGGTGTAGGGTTAGCTGGTGGTATGTAATAGTGGTATATAGGTGCAGGGTTAGTTGGTGGTATGTAATAGTGGTATATAGGTGTAGGGTTAGTTGGTGGTATGTAATAGTGGTATATAGGTGTAGGGTTAGCTGGTGGTATGTAATAGTGGTATATAGGTGCAGGGTTAGTTGGTGGTATGTAATAGTGGTATATAGGTGTAAGGGTTAGTTGGTGGTATGTAATAGTGGTATATAGGTGTAGGGTTAGTTGGTGGTATGTAATAGTGGTATATAGGTGTAGGGTTAGCTGGTGGTATGTAATAGTGGTATATAGGTGTAGGGTTAGCTGGTGGTATGTAATAGTGGTATATAGGTGTAGGTTAGCTGGTGGTATGTAATAGTGGTATATAGGTGTAGGGTTAGTTGGTGGTATGTAATAGTGGTATATAGGTGTAGGGTTAGTTGGTGGTATGTAATAGTGGTATATAGGTGTAGGGTTAGTTGGTGGTATGTAATAGTGGTATATAGGTGTAGGGTTAGCTGGTGGTATGTAATAGTGGTATATAGGTGTAGGGTTAGCTGGTGGTATGTAATAGTGGTATATAGGTGTAGGGGTTAGTTGGTGGTATGTAATAGTGGTATATAGGTGTAGGGTTAGCTGGTGGTATGTAATAGTGGTATATAGGTGTAGGGTTAGTTGGTGGTATGTAATAGTGGTATATAGGTGTAGGGGTTAGTTGGTGGTATGTAATAGTGGTATATAGGTGTAGGGTTAGTTGGTGGTATGTAATAGTGGTATATAGGTGTAGGGTTAGCTGGTGGTATGTAATAGTGGTATATAGGTGTAGGGTTAGTTGGTGGTATGTAATAGTAGTATATAGGTGTAGGGTTAGCTGGTGGTATGTAATAGTGGTATATAGAGTGTAGGGTTAGCTGGTGGTATGTAATAGTGGTATATAGGTGTAGGGTTAGCTGGTGGTATGTAATAGTGGTATATAGGTGTAGGGTTAGCTGGTGGTATGTAATAGTAGTATATAGGTGCAGGGGTTAGCTGGTGGTATGTAATAGTGGTATATAGGTGTAGGGTTAGTTGGTGGTATGTAAAAGTGGTATATAGGTGTAGGGTTAGTTGGTGGTATGTAATAGTGGTATATAGGTGTAGGGTTAGCTGGTGGTATGTAATAGTGGTATATAGGTGTAGGGTTAGTTGGTGGTATGTAATAGTGGTATATAGGTGTAGGGTTAGCTGGTGGTATGTAATAGTGGTATATAGGTGTAGGGTTAGTTGGTGGTATGTAATAGTGGTATATAGGTGTAGGGTTAGCTGGTGGTATGTAATAGTGGTATATAGGTGTAGGGTTAGCTGGTGGTATGTAATAGTGGTATATAGGTGTAGGGTTAGTTGGTGGTACGTAATAGTGGTATATAGGTGTAGGGTTAGCTGGTGGTATGTAATAGTGGTATATAGGTGTAGGGTTAGCTGGTGGTATGTAATAGTGGTATATAGGTGTAGGGTTAGCTGGTGGTATGTAATAGTGGTATATAGGTGTAGGGTTAGCTGGTGGTATGTAATAGTGGTATATAGGTGTAGGGTTAGTTGGTGGTATGTAATAGTGGTATATAGGTGTAGGGGTTAGCTGGTGGTATGTAATAGTGGTATATAGGTGTAGGGTTAGCTGGTGGTATGTAATAGTGGTATATAGGTGTAGGGTTAGCTGGTGGTATGTAATAGTGGTATATAGGTGTAGGGTTAGCTGGTGGTATGTAATAGTGGTATATAGGTGTAAGGGTTAGTTGGTGGTATGTAATAGTGGTATATAGGTGTAGGGTTAGTTGGTGGTATGTAATAGTGGTATATAGGTGTAGGGTTAGTTGGTTGTATGTAATAGTGGTATATAGGTGTAGGGTTAGTTGGTGGTATGTAATAGTGGTATATAGATGGAGGGTTAATTGATGGTATGTAATAGTGGTATATATGTGTAGTGTTAGCTTGTGGTATGTAATAGTGGTATATAGGTGTAGGGTTAGTTGGTGGTATGTAATAGAGGTATATAGGTGTAGGGTTAGCTGGTGGTATGTAATAGTGGTATATAGGTGTAGGGTTAGCTGGTGGTATGTAATAGTGGTATATAGGTGTAGGGTTAGCTGGTGGTATGTAATAGTGGTATATAGGTGTGGGGTTAGCTGGTGGTATGTAATAGTGGTATATAGGTGTAGGGTTAGTTGGTGGTATGTAATAGTGGTATATAGGTGTAGGGTTGCTGGTGGTATGTAATAGTGGTATATAGGTGTAGGGTTAGTTGGTGGTATGTAATAGTGGTATATAGGTGTAGGGTTAGCTGGTGGTATGTAATAGTGGTATATAGGTGTAGGGTTAGTTGGTGGTATGTAATAGTGGTATATAGGTGTAGGGTTAGCTGGTGGTATGTAATAGTGGTATATAGGTGTAGGGTTAGTTGGTGGTATGTAATAGTGGTATATAGGTGTAAGGGTTAGCTGGTGGTATGTAATAGTGGTATATAGGTGTAGGGTTAGTTGGTGGTATGTAATGTGGTATATAGGTGGAGGGGTTAGTTGGTGGTATGTAACAGTGGTATATAGTGTAAGGGTTAGTTGGTGGTATGTAATAGTGGTATATAGGTGTAGGGTTAGCTGGTGGTATGTAATAGTGGTATATAGGTGCAGGGTTAGTTGGTGGTATGTAATAGTGGTATATAGGTGTAGGGTTAGCTGGTGGTATGTAATAGTTGTATATAGGTGTAGGGTTAGCTGGTGGTATGTAATAGTGGTATATAGGTGCAGGGTTAGTTGGTGGTATGTAATAGTGGTATATAGGTGTGGGTTAGCTGGTGGTATGTAATAGTGGTATATAGGTGTAGGGTTAGTTGGTGGTATGTAATAGTGGTATATAGGTGTAGGGTTAGCTGGTGGTATGTAATAGTGGTATATAGGTGTAGGGTTAGCTGGTGGTATGTAATAGTGGTATATAGGTGTAGGGGTTAGTTGGTGGTATGTAATAGTGGTATATAGGTGTAGGGTTAGTTGGTAGTATGTAATAGTGGTATATAGGTGTAGGGTTAGCTGGTGGTATGTAATAGTGGTATATAGGTGTAGGGTTAGTTGGTGGTATGTAATAGTGGTATATAGGTGTAAGGGTTAGCTGATGGTATGTAATAGTGGTATATAGGTGTAGGGTTGAGTTGGTGGTATGTAATAGTGGTATATAGGTGTAGGGGTTAGCTGGTGGTATGTAATAGTAGTATATAGGTGTAGGGTTAGTTGGTGGTATGTAATAGTGGTATATAGGTGTAGGGTTAGTTGGTGGTATGTAATAGTGGT
The DNA here is from genome assembly GCF_020615455.1 of Coregonus clupeaformis. Classification (NCBI taxonomy): domain Eukaryota; kingdom Metazoa; phylum Chordata; class Actinopteri; order Salmoniformes; family Salmonidae; genus Coregonus; species Coregonus clupeaformis. The sequence continues at coordinate 26,918,316 of NC_059207.1, forward strand.
ATATAGGTGTAAGGGTTAGTTGGTGGTATGTAATAGTGGTATATAGGTGTAGGGTTAGTTGGTGGTATGTAATAGTGGTATATAGGTGTAAGGGTTAGCTGGTGGTATGTAATAGTGGTATATAGGTATGGGTTAGTTGGTGGTATGTAATAGTGGTATATAGGTGTAGGGTTAGTTGTGGTATGTAATAGTAGTATATAGGTGTAGGGTTAGTTGGTGGTATGTAATAGTGGTATATAGGTGTAGGGTTAGTTGGTGGTATGTAATAGTGGTATATAGGTGTAGGGTTAGTTGGTGGTATGTAATAGTGGTATATAGGTGTAGGGTTAGCTGGTGGTATGTAATAGTGGTATATAGGTGGAGGGTTAGTTGGTGGTATGTAATAGTGGTATATAGGTGTAGGGTTAGTTGGTGGTATGTAATAGTGGTATATAGGTGTAGGGTTAGTTGGTGGTATGTAATAGTGGTATATAGGTGTAGGGTTAGTTGGTGGTATGTAATAGTGGTATATAGGTGGAGGGTTAGTTGGTGGTATGTAATAGTGGTATATAGGTGTAGGGTTAGCTGGTGGTATGTAATAGTGGTATATAGGTGTAGGGTTAGCTGGTGGTATGTAATAGTGGTATATAGGTGCAGGGTTAGTTGGTGGTATGTAATAGTGGTATATAGGTGTAGGGTTAGCTGGTGGTATGTAATAGTGGTATATAGGTGTAGGGTTAGTTGTTGGTATGTAATAGTGGTATATAGGTGTAGGGGTTAGCTGGTGGTATGTAATAGTGGTATATAGGTGTAGGTTAGCTGGTGGTATGTAATAGTGGTATATAGGTGTAGGGTTAGCTGGTGGTATGTAATAGTGGTATATAGGTGTAGGGTTAGTTGGTGGTATGTAATAGTGGTATATAGGTGTAGGGTTAGTTGGTGGTATGTAATAGTGGTATATAGGTGTAGGGTTAGTTGGTGGTATGTAATAGTGGTATATAGGTGTAGGGTTAGTTGGTGGTATGTAATAGTGGTATATAGGTGTAGGGTTAGCTGGTGGTATGTAATAGTGGTATATAGGTGTAGGGTTAGTTGGTGGTATGTAATAGTGGTATATAGGTGTAGGGTTAGTTGGTGGTTGTAATAGTGGTATATAGGTGTAGGGTTAGCTGGTGGTATGTAATAGTGGTATATAGGTGTAGGGTTAGCTGGTGGTATGTAATAGTGGTATATAGGTGCAGGGTTAGTTGGTGGTATGTAATAGTGGTATATAGGTGTAGGGTTAGCTGGTGGTATGTAATAGTGGTATATAGGTGTAGGGTTAGTTGGTGGTATGTAATAGTGGTATATAGGTGTAGGGTTAGCTGGTGGTATGTAATAGTGGTATATAGGTGTAGGGTTAGTTGGTGGTATGTAATAGTGGTACATAGGTGTAGGGTTAGCTGGTGGTATGTAATAGTGGTATATAGGTGTAGGGTTAGTTGGTGGTATGTAATAGTGGTATATAGATGGAGGGTTAATTGATGGTATGTAATAGTGGTATATAGTGTAAGGTTAGTTGGTGGTATGTAATAGTGGTATATAGATGTAGGGTTAGCTGGTGGTATGTAATAGTGGTATATAGGTGTAGGGTTAGTTGGTGGTATGTAATAGTGGTATATAGGTGTAGGGTTAGCTGGTGGTATGTAATAGTGGTATATAGGTGTAGGGTTCGTTGGTGGTATGTAATAGTGTTATATAGGTGTAGGGTTAGTTGGTGGTATGTAATAGTGGTATATAGGTGTAGGGTTAGTTGGTGGTATGTAATAGTGGTATATAGGTGTAGGGTTAGCTGGTGGTATGTAATAGTGGTATATAGGTGTAGGGTTAGCTGGTGGTATGTAATAGTGGTATATAGGTGTAGGGTTAGTTGGTGGTATGTAATAGAGGTATATAGGTGTAGGGTTAGTTGGTTGTATGTAATAGTGGTATATAGGTGAAGGGTTAGTTGGTGGTATGTAATAGTGGTATATATGTGTAGGGTTAGCTGGTGATATGTAATAGTGGTATATAGGTGTAGGGTTAGCTGATGGTATGTAATATTCGTATATAGGTGCAGGGTTAGTTGGTGGTATGTAAAAGTGGTATATAGGTGTAGGGTTAGCTGGTGGTATGTAATAGTGGTATATAGGTGTAGGGTTAGTTGTTGGTATGTAATAGTGGTATATAGGTGTAGGGTTAGCTGGTGGTATGTAATAGTGGTATATAGGTGCAGGGTTAGTTGGTGGTATGTAATAGTGGTATATAGGTGTAGGGTTAGCTGGTGGTATGTAATAGTGGTATATAGGTGTAGGGTTAGTTGGTGGTATGTAATAGTGGTAAATAGATGGAGGGTTAATTGATGGTATGTAATAGTGGTATATAGGTGTAAGGTTAGTTGGTGGTATGTAATAGTGGTATATAGATGTAGGGTTAGCTGGTGGTATGTAATAGTGGTATATAGGTGTAGGGTTAGTTGTGGTATGTTATAGAGGTATATAGGTGTAGGGTTAGTTGTGGTATGTAATAGGGTATATAGGTGTAGTGTTAGCTGGTGGTATGTAATAGTGGTATATAGGTGTAGGGTTAGCTGGTGGTATGTAATAGTGGTATATAGGTGTAGGGTTAGTTGGTGGTATGTAATAGTGGTATATAGGTGTAGGGTTAGTTGGTTGTATGTAATAGCGGTACATAGGTGTAGGGTTAGCTGGTGGTATGTAATAGTGGTATATAGGTGTATGGTTAGCTGGTGGTATGTAATAGTGGTATATAGGTGTATGGTTAGCTGGTGGTATGTAATAGTGGTATATAGGTGTAGGGTTAGTTGGTGGTATGTAATAGTGGTATATAGGTGTAGGGTTAGTTGGTGGTATGTAATAGTGGTATATAGGTGTAGGGTTAGCTGGTGGTATGTAATAGTGGTATATAGGTGTAGGGTTAGCTGATGGTATGTAATATTCGTATATAGGTGCAGGGTTAGTTGGTGGTATGTAAAAGTGGTATATAGGTGTAGGGTTAGCTGGTGGTATGTAATTGTGGTATATAGGTGTAGGGTTAGTTGTTGGTATGTAATAGTGGTATATAGGTGTAGGGTTAGCTGGTGGTATGTAATAGTGGTATATAGGTGCAGGGTTAGTTGGTGGTATGTAATAGTGGTATATAGGTGTAGGGTTAGCTGGTGGTATGTAATAGTGGTATATAGGTGTAGGGTTAGTTGGTGGTATGTAATAGTGGTAAATAGATGGAGGGTTAATTCATGGTATGTAATAGTGGTATATAGGTGTAAGGTTAGTTGGTGGTATGTAATAGTGGTATATAGATGTAGGGTTAGCTGGTGGTATGTAATAGTGGTATATAGGTGTAGGGTTAGTTGTGGTATGTAATAGAGGTATATAGGTGTAGGGTTAGTTGTGGTATGTAATAGAGGTATATAGGTGTAGTGTTAGCTGGTGGTATATAATAGTTGTATATAGGTGTAGGGTTCGTTGGTGGTATGTAATAGTGTTATATAGGTGTAGGGTTAGTTGGTGGTATGTAATAGTGGTATATAGGTGTAGGGTTAGTTGGTTGTATGTAATAGCGGTACATAGGTGTAGGGTTAGCTGGTGGTATGTAATAGTGGTATATAGGTGTAGGGTTAGCTGGTGGTATGTAATAGTGGTATATAGGTGTAGGGTTAGTTGTGGTATGTTATAGAGGTATATAGGTGTAGGGTTAGCTGGTGGTATGTAATAGTTGTATATAGGTGTAGGGTTAGTTGGTGGTATGTAATAGTGTTATATAGGTGTAGGGTTAGTTGGTGGTATGTAATAGTGGTATATAGGTGTAGGGTTAGTTGGTTGTATGTAATAGTGGTATATAGGTGTAGGGTTAGCTGGTGGTATGTAATAGTGGTATATAGGTGTAGGGTTAGTTGGTGGTATGTAATAGTGGTATATAGGTGTAGGGTTAGCTGATGATATGTAATAGTGGTATATAGGTGTAGGGTTAGTTGGTGGTATGTAATAGTGGTATATAGGTGTAGGGTTAGCTGGTGGTATGTAATGGTTGTATATATGTGTAGGGTTAGTTGGTGGTATGTAATAGTGGTATATAGGTGTAGGGTTAGCTGGTGGTATGTAATAGTTGTATATAGGTGTAGGGTTAGTTGTTGGTATGTAATAGTGGTATATAGGTGTAGGGTTAGCTGATGATATGTAATAGTGGTATATAGGTGTAGGGTTAGTTGGTGGTATGTAATAGTGGTATATAGGTGTAGGGTTAGCTGGTGGTATGTAATAGTTGTATATAGGTGTAGGGTTAGTTGGTGGTATGTAATAGTGGTATATAGGTGTAGGGTTAGCTGGTGGTATGTAATAGTTGTATATAGGTGTAGGGTTAGTTGGTGGTATGTAATAGTGGTATATAGGTGTAGGGTTAGTTGGTGGTATTTAATAGAGGTATAGAGGTGTAGAGTTAGTTGGTTGTATGTAATAGTGGTATATAGGTGGAGGGTTAGTTGGTGGTATGTAAAAGTGGTATATAGGTGTAGGGTTAGCTGGTGATATGTAATAGTGGTATATAGGTGTAGGGTTAGCTGGTGGTATGTAATACTGGTATATAGGTGCAGGGTTAGTTGGTGGTATGTAATAGTGGTATATAGGTGTAGGGTTAGCTGGTGGTATGTAATAGTGGTATATAGGTGTAGGGTTAGTTGTTGGTATGTAATAGTGGTATATAGGTGTAGGGTTAGCTGATGATATGTAATAGTGGTATATAGGTGTAGGGTTAGTTGGTGGTATGTAATAGTGGTATATAGGTGTAGGGTTAGCTGGTGGTATGTAATGGTTGTATATAGGTTTAGGGTTAGTTGGTGGTATGTAGTAGTGGTATATAGGTGTAGGGTTAGCTGGTGGTATGTAATAGTTGTATATAGGTGTAGGGTTAGTTGTTGGTATGTAATAGTGGTATATAGGTGTAGGGTTAGCTGATGATATGTAATAGTGGTATATAGGTGTAGGGTTAGTTGGTGGTATGTAATGGTGGTATATAGGTGTAGGGTTAGCTGGTGGTATGTAATAGTTGTATATAGGTGTAGGGTTAGTTGGTGGTATGTAATAGTGGTATATAGGTGTAGGGTTAGTTGGTGGTATGTAACAGTGGTATATAGGTTTATAGTGGGGTGTTCTGCGGTAAAACGCTACTTGTATGATATGAAATCAATCCTTTATGCAGCTTTGTGCATTTGTGCATTATGTTAAAATAATGTTACACAATTATAACTACATCGGGGAAAACTAAATAGAATTACTACTTTATATATGATGAATTATATTATACAGTGAGGGATAAAAGTTTTTAGTCAGCCACCAATTGTGCAAGTTCTCCCACTTAAAAAGATGAGAGAGGCCTGTAATTTTCATCATAGGTACACGTCAACTATGACAGACAAATTGAGGGAAAAATATCCAGAAAATCACATTGTAGGATTTTTAATGAATTTATTTGCAAATTATGGTGGAAAATAAGTATTTGGTCACCTACAAACAAGCAAGATTTCTGGCTCTCACAGACCTGTAACTTCTTCTTTAAGACGCTCCTCTGTCCTCCACTCGTTACCTGTATTAATGGCACCTGTTTGAACTTGTTATCAGTATAAAAGACACCTGTCCACAACCTCAAACAGTCACACTCCAAACTCCACTATGGCCAAGACCAAAGAGCTGTCAAAGGACACCAGAAACAAAATTGTAGACCTGCACCAGGCTGGGAAGACTGAATCTGCAATAGGTAAGCAGCTTGGTTTGAAGAAATCAACTGTGGGAGCAATTATTAGGAAATGGAAGACATACAAGACCACTGATAATCTCCCCTCGATCTCGGGCTCCACGCAAGATCTCACCCCCGTGGGGTCAAAATGATCACAAGAACGGTGAGCAAAAATCCCAGAACCACACGGGGGGACCCTAGTGAATGACCTGCAGAGAGCTGGGACCAAAGTAACAAAGCCTACCATCAGTAACACACTACGCCGCCAGGGACTCAAATCCTGCAGTGCCAGACGTGTCCCCCCTGCTTAAGCCAGTACATGTCCAGGCCCATCTGAAGTTTGCTAGAGTGCATTTGGATGATCCAGAAGAGGATTGGGAGAATGTCATAGGGTCAGATGAAACCAAAATAGAAATTTTTTGGTAAAAACTCAACTCGATCGTGTTTGGAGGACAAAGAATGCTGAGTTGCATCCAAAGAACACCATACCTACTGTGAAGCATGGGGGGTGGAAACATCATGCTTTTGGGCTGTTTTTTCTGCAAAGGGACCAGGACGACTGATCCGTGTAAAGGAAAGAATGAATGGGGCCATGTATCGTGAGATTTTGAGTGAAAACCACCTTCCATCAGCAAGGGCATTGAAGATGAAACGTGGCTGGGTCTTTCAGCATGACAATGATCCCAAACACACCGCCCGGGCAATGAAGGAGTGGCTTCGTAAGAAGCATTTCAAGGTCCTAGAGTGGCCTAGCCAGTCTCCAGATCTCAACCCCATAGAAAATCTTTGGAGGGAGTTGAAAGTCTGTGTTGCCCAGCGACAGCCCCAAAACATCACTGCTCTAGAGGAGATCTGCATGGAGGAATGGGCCAAAATACCAGCAACAGTGTGTGAAAACCTTGTGAAGATTTTACCTGTGTCATTGCCAACAAAGGGTATATAACAAAGTATTGAGAAACTTTTGTTATTGACCAAATACTTATTTTCCACCATAATTTGCAAATAAATTCATTAAAAATCCTACAATGTGATTTTCTGAAAAAAAAATTATCATTTTGTTTGTCATAGTTGACGTGTACCTACGATGGATATTACAGGCCTCTCTCGTCTTTTTAAGTGGGAGAACTTGCACAATTGGTGGCTGACTAAATACTTTTTTTCCCCACTGTAAGTGTGGAGCACATTTAAAATTGGTTGGAGCTTAAGTAAATTAACGTAAAGAACATAATATTCTATAGACCCTATTGATCTAGCACTGTCTATATATGGTGCTATTTCTTAGATGACTGTGGTCTAAATACCCAGCAGCCTTTTCTACTCTACCCATTCCATTGGTCCCAATGCAATACACTGTAGGCCTATAAATTACATTATTGGCTTGTAGACAGAAAACGATTCTAGGTGCCGAAGTACAATATATGTATGCTGATGTACTGTATGTGCTGTCCCTCATCCTTGATTCTCTGCTGGGTGCGCAATATCAAGTGTTTATATATTTAGTGTGGTCTCAATCAATTGGTCCATAGCCTATACTAGGCTATAGGCCTAGGGTAACGAAGTGCATGCTTGGAGAAGCACAGGGCAAAGTTATATTTCTAAGAAAAGGCATTTCCTTCCCAAGTTTTTGTTTTGCTGGGATGGTGTAAATAAAACTACGCTACAATGCATTAGAAACTGCAATGGATATTCCAATCAGGAGCCCTGGCCTGCCCTGGCCTGCCCTGCTCTTGCTGATGCAAACCTTTTTGTGCTGCCTAACCAATGGCAGTGCTGTGTGCAGTCGCACTTCAGGAGGCGAGTCAAAGGCTTTTTTCGAAAATCATTTTTGATTTGTCCAAAAAATTCAATTTATCTGTAGAGGGACTGATAAAGGGTGGACCTAGTGCTATAGTAGTAGTTGACTGTACTGACAGTGACGCTGTTGTCTGTGGTGATAGAGTTAACTGTGAAGTTGACCGTACTTATAAATGCATAGATCAGAATAATTTGACACAACAGATTATAAATGCAAATAATGCTGTTGAACCACCAAATCTGAAACATAAATTATATGGGGGTGGCAGGGATGTTGGGGAAGATCAGAAAGTTAAGAATCACCAAAAAATGCGTGGGGGAAAAATGTATGGAAATACAATCCGTTATGCATAATGAAAAATGTGATTTCCAATTTTGGGAAAAAGTTGCCAAAACTTTACAATGGCCAATTGGAGAACCCATTGTCACTAAATGTAGTTATTGGAGAGGAAATTACTTAGTTGAAAGAAGTAAAGGTTTAAAGCATGAATGATATAGCAGACTGATTAAATGAAGCTATATGCTTAATAATGATATTATATTTAAATATAAATGTGTTATTTATTTCATATAGTGGTGGGCACCCTTATCGATAATTTGATATGAAATGAGCAAGGCGTATCGTGATATTGGTTTAAGCTTCCAGTTAACCTACAGTATTCTGTAAAAAAGCATACATGACTGTTCCTGCATGCACAAAGCTCTCTCACAGACCTAACAGGCTGCTTGGCATACTTTAAAAAACGAACACTAAAACAAAACAGGCTGCTTAGAACAATTAATTACCTACTGATGGGCCATCAATTGTGGATGGGCTTCTCATTCAATTAAAACTGGTTAGGTAGGTTTATACCACCAGAACACATCTGGCCCAATGGGCAATCCGCTGTCAGTTATCTAGACTTCGTAGAAAAGTGAACATTCACACATTTGCAATGAATTTTCTATGAACCGATATACACTGCTCAAAAAAATTAAGGGAACACTTAATCAACACAATGTAACTCCAAGTCAATCACACTTCTGTGAAATCAAACTGTCCACTTAGGAAGCAACACTGATTGACAATAAATGTTATATGCTGTTGTGCAAATGGAATAGACAACAGGTGGAAATTATAGGCAATTAGCAAGACACCCCCAATAAAGGAGTGGTTCTGCAGGTGGTGACCACAGACCACTTCTCAGTTATTACGCTTCCTGGCTGATGTTTTGGTCACTTTTGAATGCTGGCGGTGCTTTCACTCTAGTGGTAGCATGAGACGGAGTCTACAACCCACACAAGTGGCTCAGGTAGTGCAGCTCATTCAGGATGGCACATCAATGCGAGTTGTGGCAAGAAGGTTTGCTGTGTCTGTCAGCGTAGTGTCCAGAGCATGGAGGCGCTACCAGGAGACAGGCCAGTACATCAGGAGACGTGGAGGAGGCCGTAGGAGGGCAACAACCCAGCAGCAGGACCGGTACCTCCGCCTTTGTGCAAGGAGGAGCAGGAGGAGCACTGCCAGAGCCCTGCAAAATGACCTCCAGCAGGCCACAAATGTGCATGTGTCTGCTCAAACGGTCAAAAACAGACTCCATGAGGGTGGTATGAGGGCCCGACATCCACAGGTGGGGGTTGTGCTTACAGCCCAACACCGTGCAGGACGTTTGGCATTTGCCAGAGAACACCAAGATTGGCAAATTCGCCACTGGCGCCCTGTGCTCTTCACAGATGAAAGCAGGTTCACACTGAGCACATGTGACAGACGTGACAGAGTCTGGAGACGCCGTGGAGAACGTTCTGCTGCCTGCAACATCCTCCAGCATGACCGGTTTGGCGGTGGGAAAGTCATGGTGTGGGGTGGCATTTCTTTGGTGTGGGGTGGCATTCCTCCATGTGCTCGCCAGAGCTAGCCTGACTGCCATTAGGTACCGAGATGAGATCCTCAGACCTCTTGTGAGACCATATGCTGGTGCGGTTGGCCCTGGGTTCCTCCTAATGCAAGACAATGCTAGACCTCATGTGGCTGGAGTGTGTCAGCAGTTCCTGCAAGAGGAAGGCATTGATGCTATGGACTGGCCCGCCCGTTCCCCAGACCTGAATCCAATTGAGCACATCTGGGACATCATGTCTCGCTCCATCCACCAACGCCACGTTGCACCACAGACTGTCCAGGAGTTGGCGGATGCTTTAGTCCAGGTCTGGGAGGAGATCCCTCAGGAGACCATCCGCCACCTCATCAGGAGCATGCCCAGGCGTTGTAGGGAGGTCATACAGGCACGTGGAGGCCATACACACTACTGAGCCTCATTTTGACTTGTTTTAAGGACATTACATCAAAGTTGGATCAGCCTGTAGTGTGGTTTTCCACTTTAATTTTGAGGTTGACTCCAAATCCAGACCTCCATGGGTTGATACATTTGATTTCCATTGATAATTTTTGTGTGATTTTGTTGTCAGCAGTGTAATATCAATATCGAATAAAAAAATGCAACTGATATCGATATAGATTTTTGATATCGGTGCCCATCACTAATTTAATGGTTTTATTCGATGAGGGATTGCAACGAATGAATGTATCATAAAGTGTGTTATACCATGATTTGTTTGCCAGAACATTTTATGAAATGAGGGACTGAAATGAATGAGTGTGTTTGACCATGAATTTTAACTGACATATTTTATTTAGACCTCAGTCCCCCATGAAATGACCCCATATATGCATACAAAACATTAAGAACACCTGCTCTTTCCATGACATAGTGTCCAGGTGAATTCAGGTGAAAGCTATACTCCCCTCCCCACTTTTATATCAGCACAAATAATATTTTTTCCTGTACAGTGCTATATTTGTACCATAAAGCGTCCAGGCACCCCATTTTAAGCTGTTTGACCACAGTAAAAGGTCAGCAACGCTCCATATTACTCAGAGCCCCAAAACATAAAGAACTCCTGCTCTTTCCATGACATAGACTGTCCAGGTGAATTCAGGTGAAAGCTATGATCCCTTAATGATGTCACTTGTTAAATCCACTTCAATCAGTGTAGATGAAGGGAAGAAAACAGGTTAAAGAATGATTTTTAAGCCTTGAGACAATTGAGACATGGATTGTGTATGTCTGCCATTCAGAGGGTGAATGGGCAAGACACAAGTTTTAAGTGTCTTTGAACAGGGTATGGTAGTCGGTGCCAGGCGCACCGGTTTGTGTCAAGAACTGCAACACAGCTGAGTTTTTCACACTCAACAGTTTCCTGTGTGTATCAAGAATGGTCCACCACCCAAAGGACATCCAGCCAACTTGACAACTGTGCATTGAAGTCAACGTAGGCCAGCATCCCTGTGGAACGCTTTCAACACCTTGTAGAGTCCATGCCCCTACGAATTGAGGCTGTGTTCCTAACGTTTGGTATACTCAGTGTACATTCTACAGACCCTACTGAGTATTCCCTAAGATACTTTTACTGTGGCACCCAGAATAGTTTTTCCTATATAAGCCAATATGTATTACATATACAGTGATTCGGATTGTGACAATGGAATGGGTGGAGTAAAAGGCCAGCAACACTCTGTATTATTCAGAGCCCCATGAAATGACACCATATATACATTCTACAGACCCTGCTGAGTATTCCCTAGAATCCCTTTACTGTGGCACCCAAAATAGTTTTTGCTCTATAAGCCAATATGTATTCCATATACAGTGCATTCAGAAAGTATTCAGACCCCTTGTCTTTTTCCACATTTTGTTCCGTTACAGCCTTACTCTAAAATGGATTAAATCGTTTTTCCCCCTCATCAATCTACACACAATACCCCATAATGACAAAGGAAAAAAAAAGTTTTTGACATTTTTGCAAATGTATTAAAAATAAAAAATGGAAATATCAAATTTACATAAGTATTCAGACACTTTACTCAGTACTTTATTGAAGCACCTTTGGCAGCGATTACAGCCCCCAGACTTCTTGGGTATGACTCTACATGCTTGGCACACCTATATTTGGGGACTTTCTCCCATTCTTCTCTGCAGATACTCTCAAGCTCTGTCAGGTTGGGTTTCAGGTCTCTCAAGATCGGGTTCAAGTCCGGGCTCTTGCTGGGCCACTCAAGGATATTCAGAGACTAGTCCCTAAAGCCACTCCTGCGCTGTTTTGGCTGTGTGCTTAGGGTCGTTGTCCTGTTGGAAGGTGAACCTTCGCCCCAGTCTGAGGTCCTGAGTGCTCTGGAGCAGGTTTTCAATCAAAGATCTCTCTGTACTTTGCTCCGTTCATCTTTCCCTCGATCCTGACTAGTCTCCCAGTCCCAGCATCTGAAAAACATCCACACAGCATGATGCTGCCACCACCATGCTTCACCGTAGGGATGGTGCCAGGTTTCCTCCAGACGTGACGCTTGGCATTCAGGCCAAAGAGTTAAATCTTGGTTTCATCAGACCAGAGAATCTTGTCTTTAGGTGCCTTTTGGTAAACTCCAAGCGGGCTGTCATGTGCCTTTTACTGAGGAGTGGCTTCCGTCTGGACACTCTACCATGAAGGCCTGATTGGTGGAGTGCTGCAGAAATGGTTGTCCTTCTGGAAGGTTCTCCCATCTCCACAGAGGAACTCTGGAGCTCTGTCAGAGTGACCATCAGGTTCTTGGTTACCTCCCTGACCAAGGCCCTTCTCCCCCGATTGCTCAGTCTTGGTGGTTCCAAACGTCTTCCATTTAAGAATGATGGAGGCCACTGTGTTCTTGGGGACCTTCAATGCTGCAGAAATTTTTTGGGACCCTTACCCAAATCGGTGCCTCAACACAATACTGTCTCGGACATTTCCTTCGACCTCATGGCTTGGTTTTTGCTCTGACATGCACTGTCAACTGTGGGACCTTATATAGACAGGTCTGTGCCTTTCCAAATAATAATATGCCATTTAGCAGACGCTTTTATCCAAAGCGACTTACAGTCATGTGTGCATACATTTTTACATATGGGTGGTCCCGGGGATCGAAACCACTACCCTGGCGTTACAAGCACCATGCTCTACCAATTGAGCTACAGAGGACCACAATTCATGTCCAATCAATTTCATTTACCACAGGTGGACTCCAATCAAGTTGTAGAAACATCTCATCTCCTTCAGTAGCCTCCAACTGCTCTTAAAAACTAGTGAAACTAAATGCATGCTCTTCAATCGAACGCTGCTGGCACCCGCCCACCCGACTAGAATCACTACTCTCGACGGGTCTGACCTAGAGTATGTGGACAACTACAAATACCTAGGTGTCTGGTTTGACTGTAAACTCTCCTTCCAGACTCACATTAAGAATCTCCAATCCAAAGTTAAATCTAGAATCGGCTTCCTATTTCGCAACAAAGCCTCCTTCACTCAAGCTGCCAAACATGCCCTCGTAAAACTGACTATCCTACCGATCCTTGACTTCGGCGATGTCATTTACAAAATAGCCTCCAACACTCTACTCAGCAAATTGGATGTAGTCTATCACAGTGCCATCCATTTTGTCACCAAAGCCCCATATACTACCCACCACTGTGACCTGTACGCTCTTGTTGGCTGGTCCTCACTACATATTCGTCGCCAAACCCACTGGCTCCAGGCCATCTATAAATCACTGCTAGGCAAATCCCCGCCTTATCTTAGCTCATTGGTCACCATAGCAACACCCACCCATAGTATGTGCTCCAGCAGGTATATCTCACTGGTCATCGCCAAAGCCAACACCTCCTTTGGCCGCCATTCCTTCCAGTTCTCTGCTGCCAATGACTGGAACGAATTGCAAAATTATCTGAAGCTGGAGACTCTTATCTCCCTCCCTAACTTTAAGCATCAGTTGTCAGAGCACCTTACCGATCACTGCACCTGTACACAGCCCATCTGAAATTGGCCCACCCAACTACCTCATCCCCATATTGTTATTTATTTTGCTAATTTGCACCCCAGTATCTCTATTTGTACATCATCTCTTGCACATCTACCATTCCAGTGTTAATACTAATTGTAATTATTTTTCACTATAGCCTATATATTGCCTTACCTCCATAACTTGCTACATTTGCACACACTGCATATATATTTTCTGTTGTATTTTTGACTTTATGTTTTGTTTTACCCCATATGTAACTCTGTGTTGTTGTTTTTATCGCACTGCTTTGCTTTATCTTGGCCAGGTCGCAGTTGTAAATGAGAACTTGTTCTCAACTGGCTTACCTGGTTAAATAAAGGTTAAATAAAAAAAATAAAAAATGATCAATAGAAACAGGATGCACCCAATCTCAATTTCGAGTCTCATAGCAAAGGGTCTGAACACTTATGTAAATAAGGTATTTATTATTATTTTTATTTTTTGCAAACATTTCTAAACCTGTTTTCGCTTTGTCATTATGGGGTATTGTGTGTAGATTGATGAGGATTTTATTTTATTTATTCCATTTTAGAATAAGGCTGTTACTTAACGAATTTGGAAAATGTCAGAGCCCCATGAAGTGACACCATATAATGTGTTTATGTTCTGTGTGGGAGTTCTAGTTGTTGTATTTCTATGTTGGCCCGAGTGGCTCCCAATCAGAGGCAACGAGTGTCAGCTGTTGCTGGTTGTCTCTGATTGGGAGCCATATTTAAACAGTCTGTTTCCCTTAGCGTTTGTGGGATCTTGTTTCCGTTTGGTTGTTTCTGTGTTAACCGTAGGACTGCACGTTTCGTTTCTTGTTTTGTTGTTATATTATCACTTAAGATAATAAAGTTAAGTATGTTCGCAACTAACGCTGCGCATTGGTCTACTCTCTACGACGATCGTGACAGTAGCATTGCCTTTAAATTGTTTAACTTGGGTCAAACGCTTCGGGTAGCCTTCCACAAGCTTCCCACAATAAATTGGGTGTATTTTGGCCCATTCTTCCTGACAGAGCTGGTGTAACTGAGTCAGGTTTGTAGGCCTCCTTGCTCGCACACACTATTTCAGTTCTGCCCACAAATGTTCTATAGAATTGAGGTCAGGGCTTTGTGATGGCCACTCCAATACCTTGACTTTGTTGTCCTTAAGCCATTTTGCCACAACTTTGGAAGTATGCTTGGGGTCATTGTCCATTTGGAAGACCCATGCGACAAGATATATGTTGAGATGTTGCTTCAATATATCCACATAATTTCCCTTCCTCATGATGCCATCTATTTTGTGAAGTGCACCAGTCCCTCCTGCAGCCAAGCACCCCCACAGCATGATGCTGCCACCCCCGTGCTTCATGGTTGGGATGGTGTTCTTCGGCTTGCAAGCTTCCCCTTTTTCCTCCAAACATAACGATGGTCATTATGGCCAAAGAGTTCTATTTTTGTTTCATCAGACCAGAGGACATTTCTCCAAAAAGTATGATCTTTGTCCCCATGTGCAGTTGCAAACCGTAGTCTGGCTTTTTTATGGCGGTTTTGGAGCAGTGGCTTCTTCCTTGCTGAGCGGCCTTTCAGGTTATGTCGATATAGGACTCGTTTTACTGTGGATATAGATACTTTTGTACCTGTTTCCTCCAGCATCTTCACAAGTTGTTCTAGGATTGATTTGCACTTTTCGCACCAAAGTACGTTAATCTCTAGGAGACAGAACCTGTCTCCTTCCTGAGCGGTATGATGGCTGCGTGGTCCCATGGTGTTTATACTTGTGTACTATTGTTTGTACAGATGAACGTTGTACCTTCAGGCGATTGGAAATTGCTCCCAAGGATGAACCAGACTTGTGGAGGTCCACCATTTTTTTTCTAAGGTTGTCACGAGAATTTCTATCTCTAATTAATCAAACTTAATGCTCTGAATAATTCCCAGAGGGTGTAAATTCTCTGGTTTAATCATGAATTAAACAAAGGTCCGTAACCAGCAAGAGTGATCTGTATTTTTATTCATGGAGAGCTCTGGCGCCAAAAAATACATACACAGCCTTTATACCCCCTGACACACAAAGGCACTTTGCTCCGCCCACCTTTAAACAGCTCCTCAGTCCCGTTCACCCTGGAATGCTTTCTCAGCAGTTTCTAACTCCTCCCCCACTGTTAGTGGGTTGACACTACATTATAACTCTAACATCGTTCACACATTTATACTGTATTTGGGGTGAAATCCTTTCTTCATTATTCTTAAAATACAAATTAATCTATCAATCCACCCCTTTGACTAAATGTTTTCACATTCAGGATAAATGTATTTACAAGCATGATTAATCTCAGAGATTACGTCAGAACTAATAAACATTTCATCCAATTGCGGTCTTTCAGGGTCAAAATCCTCGTCATCCACCAAGCCTGGAGGATCGTTTTTCACATTCCCCTGGTCAGAGTCCGGAGTCGGTCCATCTCTCATCATTGTTGTGATACTGCATTTCACCAACGCCTTACTCACCAATCCTCGGACACAGGGAACAAGACATCAACCACATAATACAAGAATACCCATACAAACACTGACCGCCCCTCAGATGGTGGCTGCTATGGTTCTCCATTTACCAAACATTTCATCAAACCACCCTATCCACGATGTACTAACTTCTGAGTTCTGAGTTCATTCTTCACTTAGTGCAGTTAATTATGCAAGAGCTCCGGTGACTGTCCCATCCAGTGTGGTGTTGTTAGGGATAAATGTGCAACAATGGCTTATCATTCTATAGACACCGGCCCTTTCTGCCTGATCTAGAGCCAACCTCTTTTACTAAGTCATGAGTGGGATGGCGGATAATTGCTCGGAGATCCCCTTTACTGCATCTCTAGTCTGGTTAATAAATCGTTGTTGGTTGTAATAGATATAATTTATCCAATCCACATTCTTGTTTATTGTCACCCACCAGAAAAATGTTGTGGTAAAACCCTCCCATATTTGATTCCTAGCTTTGTATTCGTCTGGAACACCCCTGGGGATGCCTATACCATCTATCCAAATTGGGTTATTTCCTTCCTGACCTATATTTCTTCTCCTCCTGATTATTCTTCCTGTCACTGGTCTTTGATGACTAATTCTTACAGGTTGGACCAACAATACTGGGGCACAAGTACCCACCCATCCTTCTGGTAATGTCTGTTGAATGCTCCCTTTGTTAGTACATGCCCACCACACATCAGTCAGAGGGATGGTAAGGTTCATAATTTTTTCTCCCCCTCCCCTATCTAAATCAGTCACATTAATTATCTCCTTACAGCCATCAAAATCACCCAAGTTACGGGTGCCATTTCTATGTCTGTAACACTGGTATTCGCCAGGAGTTAAAGTGAACCTAGGTGGGCTAGCCGAGTAAGTCAACTTTGCTAGCCCAATTCCTGTGCAATTGTGCTCTTTTTGATTGGACCCCAGGTCTAATACACAGGTAAACATTTCCTTTGGCATTGGGTTGGTCAACATTGTCGGTCGCCCAATGGAGCATGCATAACAATTGGTCTCCCCCAAGGCCCTAGCAGTGTACTTCATCCACTTTAACCAGAGATTTTTCATCCGGGACTCCCTCTACTTCCCCTTGGTTCCATTCTTGGAGGAGAAAATCTTTCATCGTGGACGGGTTAGTTGAATTGACTCCGTCATCCTTTGACTGATTTACTCGGTCAATCGCTATTAATGGATTAATGACAGGACCTGGGCCCTCCATCTCTTTCGACTCCACCAAATGTATTCGTAGACAGGTATCACGTCCGTATTCGTCCGCGCAAACCCAGTAAGTTCTTCTCATGTCCTCTTTAGTGACCTTTACTATTGTTACTACCATCTCCGTGGGGATGTCGTTATACCTTCTTATCCTCCATCTGGACGTCCAGCCCCCCCGTCTCATCTCTCCATCCCCCAGTATGTCTAAACACCTGAGACCAGGAACAATCCGCTGAGGGAGCTGAACATAAATACAATGGGATTCTATAATCCCACGTTGCTTGCTTATTGACATGTACCCCACCCATTGGCTACGTCCCTAACCCTTATTCTGAATCCGACAGTCTTTCCTTCTCTGACTCCCATTTTGTAGGCCACTCGTCCTTGACGGTCAGTATGTCGGGTCGCTTCTCTTCTCTTTTACTTCTTAACAATGGTAAGGGCATAGCGTAATTGGTGGTGGATCTTGACATATCAAGATCATTGCCGAGACTATGATGCAGCTCAAGTGACCCCTATTCCCAAAAACCGCCAACCCTCTCCTGTCCTCAGTCTTTCTGCTTGGTATCACCCCATACTCACACCCTGAGAACACACTACAGTGATGATAGGTCGGGGTAGGAGATCTTCGTTAACAGAGGTGATCCCCAGACCCTATTGGTCCAGTTCTTCTCTATAACTCTGCGTGTGTTCAGTGGTGCTTGTATGTGTTCTTACCTTTTTGCAGTGGGTAATGTGGACCCAGGTTGCTCTTTCTGCTATTCTAATCGCAAAGGCAGTGACCAATATCACCTGATAGGGTCCTTCCCAACAGGCCTGCTTCCAGTCTTTCTTCTTTAGGGACTGGATGCTCACCAGTCACCTGGTTAGATAGAGTGGGTCACCTTCTCCTTTAGTTCACCTGTGGGGCACAAAACCTCTGACATACCGCCCACATCAGTATTCTCTTTCTAGACTGTATTTAAAAAAATTGTTTTACTTATTATTTAATCCTACCACTAGCCTCTTCCCCCCTCTTGACACATAGTTCTGCTCATGTGTCAATATTACCACCTACCTAAACAATCACTTAGGTAATATTGGTAATTTATCATCCAATTGCCATCCCTTATTTATTTTTGAGACTGTCCCTTGCTTCTTTATTGCTCCTCCCACTTCCTTTGTCTTTTATGGCGGCTAAATTCGACTTTCATTCAGTTCAGAATCAATAGTAATCCAATCAATCAATCTCTTATCTTGTAAAAACACTCATGTTTAGTTTTAACTCTGTTCTACCCCGGCTCTCCCGGGCTTGACCTGAAGACTGATGGTTGGACATGACAGGTCCATACTTAAATCTTTCAAACCTAACACAAACCCCCCTTCATGCTGTAATCAATCAAGAAGATAGCAAAGGAGAGACAGGTTTTAGCCTGAACTCTGCTTAACCCTGGTGCCGCTCCCTTCACAATGTTTGAAGAGAGACAAAAGAGAGCCATGGATTGAAGTAAGAGAAAGCACTTCGACCCTAGGTCACCTAAGTCTTCTGCCTAGCAACAAAGAATAAAAAAACTCTATGTTCGTGATTAACCCAGTTATATCTAATAGCCCACCAAAAAAAACGTCATCAACACCCTGCACCGATGGGAGTCCAGAGGGGTACCCACACCTCCACCTACCCTGCCACCCCCATCGGCCGGTCCACCAGTCCCAGATCCGGAACCCAGTGGGATTCGGCTCTCGCTCCCAAGGGCGTATGACGGAACAGCTGCTGGGTGTCAGGGGTTCCTCCTGCAGGTGGAGCTCTACCTGGCCACTGTACACCCGGTGCCCTCGGGACATGAGAGCGTTTCCGCCCTCATCTCCTGGCTCACGGGCAAGGCGTTGGAATGGGCCAACGCCGAATGGAGGAGGATGGACGCCACCACCATCTCCTACGCCGAGTTCTCCCGTCGCTTCAAGGCCGTGTTCGACCATCCACCTGAGGGCAAAGCGGCGGGGGAGCGTCTAGTCCACCTGAGACAGGGGAGGAGGAGCGCACAGGCGTTCGCGCTGGAGTTCCAGACTCTAGCAGCAGACGCAGGGTGGAATGAACGGGCCCTCATCGACCATTTTCGATGTAGCCTACGGGAGGACGTTCAACGTGAGTTGGCCTGCAGGGACACCAATTTCACCTTCGACCAGTTGGTCGATATGTCCATCCGTCTGGACACCCTGCTGGCCACCCGTGGACGTCCCGAGTGGGGTCCGTCCATTCCACCCTCCGGCACCTCCGAGCCGAGCCCTATGGAGCTCGGGGGTTCTGGCGCTAGAGAAAGGAGGAGGAGGAGCCCGAGGGGGCCTGTCCCCTGCACCAAGTGCGGTCTTGGAGGGCACACTGCGGCCAGGTGCTGGGGAGGGTTCCCCGAGGGAGGAGACAACAGGCCACGCACTGGGGAGCCTTCCCAGGTGAGTAGACGCCCCACTTACCCAGAGCTCTCTGTTGCGCACTTTTGTATACCTGTTTGTTTTCCACAGGTTGCACCTCATTCCCAGCATAAGGCGCTAGTAGATTCAGGCGCAGCTGGGAATTTTGTTGATCGGAAGTTTTGTTTAGATTTAGGGATCCCTCTCCTACCTGTTGACAAGCCTTTTCCCGTTCATGCTTTAGATAGCCGCCCGTTGGGGTCGGGGTTGATTAGGGAAGTCACAGCGCCACTTAGGATGTGTGCGCAGGGGGTCATGAGGAGACTATACAGTTGTATCTGATCGACTCTCCTGCGTACCCGGTGGTGCTGGGAATTCCTGGTTAAGCACCCATAACCCTGCTATTTCGTGGCAACAGAGGCCTCTCAATGGGTGGTCTGCTCAGTGTGAGGGGCGATGTCTGGGTGTTTCCGTAGGGGCGACTTCGGTGGAAAGTCCAAACCAAGTGCCCGCACTGCACATTCCGCCTGAATATGGGGATTTAGCGCTCGTGTTTAGTAAAGCTAGGGCGACGCAGTTGCCTCCTCATAGACAGGGGGATTGTGCGATTGATCTCCAGACAGGAGCAGCGTTCCGACGGAGCCACGTGTATCCTTTGTCTCAAGAGGAGAGAAAAGCTATGGAAACTTACATAGCCGAATCTTTGAGACAGGGATACATACGGCCCTCCACTT
The DNA here is from genome assembly GCF_020615455.1 of Coregonus clupeaformis. Lineage (NCBI taxonomy): Eukaryota > Metazoa > Chordata > Actinopteri > Salmoniformes > Salmonidae > Coregonus > Coregonus clupeaformis. The sequence continues at coordinate 26,938,559 of NC_059207.1, forward strand.
CTCCCGCCTCCTCAAGCTTCTTTTTTGTGAAGAAAAAAGATGGAGGTTTGCGCCCGTGCATCGATTACCATGGTCTCAATCAGATTACTGTGAAATACAGTTATCCACTCCCTCTGATTGCGACCATGACGGAGTCATTGCATGGAGCGCAGTTTTTCACAAAACTGGATCTCAGGACCGCGTATAACTTGGTGCGCATTAGGGAGGGCGACGAATGGAAAACAGCATTTAGTACCACGTCAGGTCATTTCGAGTATCTCGTCATGCCATATGGGTTGATGAACGCTCCATCAGTCTTCCAATCCTTCGTAGATGACATTTTCCGGGATATGCAGGGGCAAGGGGTGGTCGTGTACATTGATGACATTCTAGTGTACTCGTCTACCCGAGCCGAGCATATAGCCCTGGTGCGTCGTGTATTGAGGAGGCTGTTGGAGCACAACCTATATGTCAAGGCAGAGAAATGTCTGTTTTTCCAGGAGTCGGTCTCCTTTTTGGGCTATCGGTTGTCCGCGTCAGGGGTGAGAATGGAGGTGGATCGTGTGTCAGCTGTGCGTAATTGGCAAACCCCAACCACTGTCAAAGAGGTGCAGCAGTTTTTGGGCTTTGCGAATTACTACCGGAGGTTTATCCGGGGGTTTTGGACAGGTGGCAGCTCCCATCACGTCCCTTCTGAAAGGGGGGTCGGTGCGCCTGCAGTGGTCAGCTGATGCGGACAGGGCCTTTAGGAGACTGAAGGACCTGTTTACGTCGGCTCCGGTGCTGGCGCAACCGGACCCCGCATTACCCTTTCAGGTCGAGGTGGACGCGTCTAAGGCCGGTATAGGGGCCGTACTCTCTCAACGGTCCGGCACGCCACCTAAACTCCGCCCCTGTGCTTTTTACTCAAAAAAGCTCAGCCCGGCGGAGCGAAATTATGACGTCGGGGACAGGGAGCTGTTAGCTGTAGTTCAGGCCCTTAAGGTGTGGAGGCATTGGCTTGAGGGGGCTCAACACCCTTTCCTCATTTTGACTGACCATCGGAACCTGGAGTACATCCGGGCAGCGAGGAGACTGAACCCTCGCCAGGCTCGATGGAGCATGTTTCTCGCCAGGTTCGTATTTAAAATCACGTACATCCCTGGGTCCCAGAATGGTAAGGCAGATGCGCTGTCCCGGCGGTATGACACGGAGGAGAGGTCCGTTGAGCCTACTCCCATACTACCGGAGTCTTGTCTTGTGGCACCGGTGGTGTGGGAGGTCGATGCCGAAATCGAAGCGTTGCGTACCGACCCCAGCCCTCCACAGTGTCCTGAGGGTCGGAAGTACGTTCCGCTCGAGATTCGGGATCGACTCATTTACTGGGCTCACACGTCACCCTCCTCTGGACATCCGGGTATTGGCCGGACATTGCATTGTCTTAGCACTAAATACTGGTGGCCCACGTTAGCCAGGGATGTGAGGGTTTATGTCTCCTCCTGCTCGGTGTGCGCTCAGTGTAAGGCGCCCAGACACCTGCCCAGGGGTAAGTTACAACCCCTGCCCGTTCCACAACGACCATGGTCCCACCTCTCGGTGGATTTTGTGACAGACCTTCCCCTCTCTCAGGGGAATACCACCATCCTGGTCGTTGTGGACCGGTTCTCTAAGGCCTGTCGTCTTCTCCCTATGTCGGGTCTTCCTACTGCCCTACAAACCGCAGAGGCACTATTTACCCACGTCTTCCGGCATTACGGGGTACCCGAGGATATAGTGTCTGATCGAGGCCCCCAGTTTACCTCCCGAGTATGGAGAGCGTTCATGGAGCGTTTGGGGGTCTCGGTGAGCCTTACCTCAGGGTACCACCCGGAGAGTAACGGGCAGGTAGAACGAGTCAACCAGGATGTGGGTAGGTTTCTGAGGTCGTATTGCCAGGACCGGCCTGAGGAGTGGACTCGGTACATTCCCTGGGCCGAGATGGCCCAGAACTCTCTCCGCCACTCCTCTACCAACCTAACCCCCTTCCAATGTGTGTTAGGTTACCAGCCGGTTCTGGCACCTTGGCAGCAGAGCCAGATCGAGGCCCCTGCGGTGGATGATTGGATGAGGCGCTCGGAGGAGACGTGGAACGCTGCACACGTCCACCTGCAGCGGGCCATCCGTCGTCACAAGGCGAGCGCCGATCTCCACCGCAGTGAGGGGCCGGTGTACGCACCCGGAGATCGAGTCTGGCTCTCTACCAGAAACCTACCCCTCCGCCTGCCCTGCCGGAAGCTGGGTCGGCGGTTTGTGGGCCTTTTAAAGTCCTGAGAAGATTGAACGAGGTGTGTTATAGGTTACATCTGCCTGTTGAATATAAGAATATTAACCCCTCGTTCCATGTGTCTCTTCTCAGGCCGGTGGTAGCTGGTCCACTCCAGGAAGGTGAGATAGGAGAGACTCCTCCGCCCCCACTGGACATCGAGGGGCTCCGGCGTACACCGTTCGGTCCATCTTGGACTCAAGACGCCGGATGGGGGTCTCCAGTATCTCGTGGAGTGGGAGGGGTACGGCCCGGAGGAGCGGTGCTGGGTGCCGCGGAGGGACATCCTAGACCCATCTCTCCTGTCGGAGTTCCACCGGGACCATCCCGCGCGCCCTGCTCCGTGCCCTCCTGGTCGTCCCCGAGGCCGGGGGTCGGCGCACGGCTGGAGCCGCGCGTCAAGGGGGGGTACTGTCACGGTTTCGGCCGAGGCTGCTCCTCCTCCTTGTTCGGGCAGGTTTCGGCGGTCGTCGTCCCCGAGTACTAGCTGCCACCGATCTATGTTTCATGTTCGTTTGGTTTTGTCTTGATGTTGTACACCTGTGTCTAGTTAGTCCTCATTAGTGTCCTATTTAGTTCTCGTTGTGTGTGTATGGTGTTGTGTGTGATTGCTCTTCTGTTTTGGTGTTCTGAGCTACGTACTTCCCTCCGTTGTTTGGAGAGGTTTTCGCACATGTTAGTGCGCCTTTTGTTTGACGCCTGTGTGCGCCTTTATTTCGCCTCCGGGCTTATTGTGCTCGTTTACTACGTGAATAATTCACTAAAGTCTTTTGGACTTAGCTTCTGCGTCCTGCGCTTGATTCCTGCACCACACCCACCTTCAGCACCCCTGACAATCGTTCATAAGATTCATCACCGGCCTGTTTATAACCTTAACGTCGAAGGCCAGGTCTATTCTATACGGATGCTATCATCCGCCCGTGCACGGTTTTCGGTGTCCTCAGAACGATAAAGACGTATTTGGAGCTCCGCCCGAAGGACCATTTGTCACGAGAATTTCTATCTCCAATTAATCAAACTTAATGCTCTGAATAATTCCCAGAGGGTGTAAATTCTCTGGTTTAATCATGAATTAAACAAAGGTCCGTAACCAGCAAGAATGATCTGTATTTTTATTCATGGAGAGCTCTGGCGCCAAAAAATACATACACAGCCTTTATACCCCCTGACACACAAAGGCACTTTGCTCGGCCCACATTTAAACAGCTCCTCAGTCCCCTTCACCCTGGAATGCTTTCTCAGCAGTTTCTAACTCCTCCCCCTCTGTTAGTGGGTTGACACTACATTATAACTCTAACACCGTTCACACATTTATACTGTATTTGGGGTGAAATCCTTTAGTCATTATTCTTAAAATACAAATTAATCTATCAAAGGTCTTGGCTGGTTTCTTTTGATTTTCCCATGATGTCAAGCAAAGAGGCACTGAGTTTGAAGGTAGGCCTTGAAATACATCCACAGGTACACCTCCAATTGACTCAAATGATGTCAATTAGCCTATCAGAAGCTTCTAAAGCCATAACATCATTTTCTGGAATTTTTCAAGCTGTTTAAAGGCACAGTCAACTTAGTGCATGTAAACTTCTGACCCACTGGAATTGTGATACAGTGAATTATAAGTGAAATAATCTGTCTGTAAACAATTGTTGGAAAAATTACTTGTGTCATGCACAAAGTAGATGTCCTAACCGACTTGCCTAAACTATATTTGTTAACAACACATTTGTGGAGTGGTTGAAAAACGAGTTTTAATTACTCCAACCTAAATGTATGTAAACTTCTGACTTCAACTGTATACATTGTACAGACCATACTGAGTATTCCCTACAAAACTTTTACTGAGACACCCAGAATCGTTTTTCTGGGTGTCTCGCATTGTGGCCATTTATTTGACCTTGGAACATGTTTTAAAACCCTAATTTAATGATAATGTCACTGAAATACTGTATGAACAAACATGATTCATTGTTAATGTTTAGACAATTATATTTCATATATCATCACTAAATACAGGTTATTGACACATTTCTACTATTACGTGGGGTACTTTTATTTGGAAAATTTCAGAAATTCCGTGACCCGGAAGTACTTTTTTTGTGTTGCTGATGAGACGTTGATGTTTTGCGAGTGTCGGCTCACTTGACTGCAGTGGGAAAACTTTTGTTTAATTAGAAAAAAGCTGTATCCCTTCTAGCCATGACCCTGACCTGACATTGAAACACGTTTCTTCCAGGGCCATCCTGCAGCCGTCAGCGTCAAATGACGTATATACTGAAATGTCTGCGACCCGCGAAAGTCCGAAAAATATGAATAGGAAAAGATGACCGCTGTATGAGCCCAAAGATTTATGGTGCTTTCACGACAACTGGGAACTGATGTCAGTGATCTTCAGGTCGTAAAGTTGGAGCTCTAGAAAGATGCCTTAGTTCCCGACATGGAATTCCGAGTTGGATGACTGTTCAAAATGGTTTTTCCCAGTTGGAGCTGTTTTTCCCCCTAAGTTTCCCGTTGTCTTGAGCACACTGAAGTCGAAAGTCAGAGATTTCCGAGTCCCAAGTTCCCAGTTGATTTGTACGCGGCATCAAACATTACATTTGCTTACACGACGCCTGTGCTGACTACCAGAGACAGATGAGGAAGCGACACATCTCACTCGCTCCTTATTTCTGGTTCAATCAATGAATTATTCAGACCCAGCCTCTATCATATTGGTGCCTATGGGAGAGCCACCCCTTAAATCTCTTAAGCTGACAGTCCCCGAAATCGGGATGGACATTAGACTTTGTAGAATTTGTCCTTTGGTCTGGAGTCCAAATTTGAGATTTTTGGTTCCAACCGCCGTGTCTTTGTGAGAAGCGGTGTGGGTGAACGGATGATCTCCACATGTGTAGTTCCCACCGTAAAGTATGGAGGAGGAGGTGTTATGGTGTGGGGGTGCTTTGCTGGTGACACTGTCTGTGATTTATTTAGAATTCAAGGCACACTTAACCAGCATGGCTACCACAGCATTCTGCAGCGATACGCCATCCCATCTGGTTTGGGCTTAGTGGGACTAACATTTGTTTTTCAATAGGACAATGACCCAACACACCTCCAGGCTGTGTAAGGGCTATTTTACCAAGAAGGAAAGTGATGGAGTGCTGCATCAGATGACCTGGCCTCCACAATCCCCCGACCTCAACCCAATTGAGATGGTTTGGGATGTGTCGGACGGCAGAGTGAAGGAAAAACAGCCAACAAGTGCTCAGCAAATGTGGGAACTCCTTCAAGACTGTTGGAAAAGCATTCCAGTTGAAGCTGGTTGAGAGAATGCCAAGAGTGTGCAAAGCTGTCATAAAGGCAAAGGGTGGCTATTTGAAGAATGTTTTTTTTGTTTTTTTAACACTTGTTTGGTTACTACATGATTCCATATGTGATGTCTTCACTATTATTCTACAATGTAGAAAATAGTAAAAATAAATAAAAACCCTTGAATGAGTAGGTGTGTCCAAACTTTTGACTTGTACTGTATATATATAAAGTGTGTTTGTGTGTGTCAATTTCAACCAGCCCACCCAACAACAAAACAAATCTGGCCCATCTGCCATTTGCCAGAATAGCCAGATGGCCAATCCGCCCCTGGCTGCATCAACCATAAATTATGCATCTACAGTCATTCATTCCAATTAGACTGGTTTGGATTCCTCCTTTACCACAATGGCTGCCATTATCATCCAATTCTTGAACTTTATTAATTAACCTTTTACTGCAGTGGGCTAAATCAGGGTCACACATAGTGTTTATTGGTAGTCTTAAACAAACCTCCTTTGAAACAAAAGTATACACCTCACACACATGGTTATGGGGCTTAAAAATAATAATATACCTGTACCATGTCAGATATAGAGTTGAAATGTATTACATTTTGAGTTTGCATCCCAATATTATACTTTCTAGACATCACAGAAGACTGAAATATAACAAAACCTTTTGACATAGAAACATATTTTTAGCAAGTTTTTAAAAATGTATATTATTTATGAAATAATGAAAAATCTTAATAAAATTCCACCCATTAGGCCAGTAGGTCATTTGACTACAGGAAAGGGCTACGGGGTTTATGACTTAGCCCTGTTACGCTATGGTTCAACCCAGCACTCAGAGAAACAAACACGACTAAGGGAGTGGAGGAAACAAAAATTATTTTAATAAAAGTTCAATTTGTCTTAGTCCAAAAAACAACTGAAGAAAAGGAACAGAGTGGGCTAGTCGGCTCCGGAGGAAGGAGAGGCTGAGGCAGGCAGGCAGGGAGGTATGTCTGAACTGAAGACAAAACAAACGACAGGTTAAGGAGAGTAAAAAGCCAGGCTGAAGACTAAGATAATATAAATTAACTGGTGAGCCAAGTTACCGCTCTAGTAAGAACAACGATCTGGCGCCGGTGGAGAGCCATGCCCCGGAATTAGTAGTGCAGGTTGATGAGAGAATAGGATGCAGCTGCGTAGGCAGGAATCACTGGAAACAACCCGCAGCTGCACAGGAGAGGCAGATCCTGAGCACGCCCCTGATCCACTCCAGACACACCCACATAAAGGGGACAAACACACATACAGATACAACAGACAAAGAGGGGACAAAACAAGGAGGAAGGGAAACAGAAAAGGGAGAGACAAGCTGCCCACATAACAGTACCCCCTCAATGGTCGCCACCTGGCGACCCACCAGGCCTGTCAGGGTTGTTGTGATGGAAGTCCGTGATCAGCTGAGGATCCAACACAAAACACTTAGGGACCCAAGACCTCTCCTCTGGTCCATAACCTTCCCAATCGACTAGGTATTGGAGACCCCTACCCCGCCTCCGAGAGTCCAGGAGCCTACTGACGGTGTAGGCCGGATGGTCGTCAATGAGGCGAACAGGTAGAGGTGGATCAGCCGGCGGACACAAAAGGCTGGAGGACACAGGTTTCAGTTGGGAGACGTGGAAAGTAAGGTGTATCTTCATGGCTGAAGGCAACTTCAAACGAACCGCAGCGGGGTTAATGATGGACTCCACCACAAACGGACCCAGGTACCGAGGAGACAGCTTGCGTGATTTGATACGAAGAGGTACGTTCTTAGATGACAGCCAAACCTCTTGACCAGGATGAAACACAGGTGCGGGAGTCCTGCTCCTATCCGCTGTCGTCTTGTTCCTGTCGGTGGTCCGAAGCAATGCTTCCCGAGCGTCGCTCCACACTCTGGCAGCGGCGGAGGTTCTCCTGAACCGAAGGAACAGCCAATTCCTTCTCCTGAGCAGGAAACAGAGGGCGTTGATAACCCATGGTAACCTCGAAGGGTGAAAGACCGGTGGCAGAGGTGGTGAGGGAGTTGTGGGCGTACTCTATCCAAGGCAGATGTTTGGCCCAGGATGATGGATGTTGAGCAGCCACACAACGAAGGGTTGCTTCGAGGTTTTGATTGGCTCTTTCTGTTTGACCGTTGGTCTGGGGATGAAACCCTGAGGACAGACTAACGGAAGCACCCAAAGCAGAACAGAAAACCTTCCAAACACGGGGAAGTAAACTGTGGGCCTCTATCAGATACGATGTCCACAGGTATTCCATGGGGACGGAATACATGTTGGACTAGGAGGTCCGCTGTCTCACTGGCAGACGGTAATTTTGGTAATGCTATATAGTGGACAGATTTAGAGAATCTGTCCACAATGGTAAGTATAGTATCATTACCTTCAGACTTGGGTAGGCCGGTGACAAAATCCATGGCAATGTGGGACCAGGGACGGCTGGGAACTGGGAGGGGTAGCAGCAGCCCCGAAGGGGACTGATGGGAGGCTTTGCCCCGAGCACAGGTTGAACAGGCTGCCACAAAAGCCTGAACGTCAGTTTCCATTGAAGGCCACCAAAAATGTCTCCTAAGCAGCGTCAACGTGCGTCTCATCCCAGGGTGACCAGCAAAACGGGAGGTGTGAATCCACTGCAACACCTGAGACCGGACTGTCTCGGGAACAAAGAGTAGGTTGGGAGGTCCATCACCCGGTCGCGGGTCCGTGGCAAGTGCAGTCTTCACAAGAGACTCGATCTCCCACTGTACTGCCGCCACGACGCATGAGGAAGGCAGGACTGCCTCAGGCTCGCTGGTCTCCGAAGGGTCAGCAAACTGGCGGGACAAGGCATCTGGTTTAACATTTCTTGACCCCGGTCTGTATGTAAGAATAAAGTTAAACCTACTAAAAAACAGGGCCCATCTGGCTTGGCGTGAGTTGAGTCTCTTAGTGGCTTGGATGTAAGCCAAGTTTTTGTGGTCTGTCCAGACCACAAACGGCAGTTCAGCTCCATCCAGCCAGTGCCGCCATTCTTCCAGTGCTAGCTTGACCGCCAGCAGTTCCCGGTTTCCAACGTCGTAATTCCGTTCTGTGGGTGACAATTTCTTGGAGAAAAAAGCACAGGGGTGAAGCTTTTGGTCAGTGGGGGAGCGCTGGGAGAGGACAGCTCCCACACCTGAGTCCGACGCGTCCACCTCCACAACAAACTGCAGAGAGGTATTGGGGTGTATCAACACGGGGGAGGTGGAAAACAGTTCCTTCAAAACCCCTACCGCTTGCTCCGCCTCAGGGGACCACAGAAAAGGGACTTTTTGGGATGTGAGTCTAGTAAGGGGTGCCACCACTTTACTAAAACCCTTAATGAATCTACGGTAGAAGTTAGCAGAGCCCAAAAATCGTTGAAGTTGCTTACGGGTGGTGGGTGTGGGCCATTCCGTCACTGCCCGGATCTTCTCGGGGTCCGCCTTCACCTGCCCGCTCTCAATTATGAAATCAAGGAACGATGTAGACTGTTTGTGGAACTCACACTTTTCTGCTTTGACGTACAGCTTGTTCTCCAAGAGCCGTTGAAGGACTTGACGGACGTGTGACTCATGCTCCTCGGGTGACTTGAAAAAACAAGAATATCATCCAGGTATACAAAGACAAAACGGTTCAAAAAATCCCTAAGAACATCGTTCACCATGGCTTGGAAAACAGCAGGGGCGTTTGAGAGCCCAAAGGGCATGACCAAATACTCAAAATGTCCCAGTGGAGTGTTGAAAGCGGTTTTCCACTCATCTCCCTTTCGGATTCGGACAAGGTGATAAGCGTTCCTGAGGTCGAGCTTGGAAAAAACTGTGGCGCCATGCAGAGGTTCAAAAGCTGAGTTGATGAGTGGAAGGGGATACTTGTTTTTAACAGTTATGTTGTTTAAACCCCTGAAATCGAAACAGGGGCGTAACGACTTGTCTTTCTTTTCCACGAAAAAGAACCCTGCACCCAAAGGAGACGACGAGGACGGATTATGCCCGAGGCCAGAGAATCCCCAATATACTGCTCCATTGCCTCTCTTTCCGGTCGGGACAGATTGTATAAGCGACTAGAGGGCAAGGGAGCACCAGGAAGCAGTTCAATAGGGCAATCATAAGGCCTATGTGGTGGTAGAGACAGAGCCTTGTCCTTACTGAAAACCTCCGCTAAGTCATGGTATTCTTTGGGGACAGATGACAGATCGAGAGGAGCTGAGGGATGAGTTGGGTTACACTTAGTGGGGGGAACCGCTGATCTAAGGCACTCTGAATGGCAGTTAGTGCTCCAACTGAGAATGGTGTGACGTGTCCAATCAATTTGTGGGTTGTGAAGAGCCAACCAGGGGAAGCCAAGGATTAGGGAGGTAGCTGAGCTCGACCCACTTGCATTGGTTCCTCCTCTGTGCTCGGGATGGGATCAGGAACAAGAAGCTGCCGGCTCCGGGGAGGCGAGACTCGAGTGGTTGAAGGCTGGGGAACTCGTCCTCCTAGATGTGGCCGACCGCCTCTCTCCCGACGCCTCTCCCGCAACCGGTTGTCTAGCTTAATGGACAGGGAAACGAGAGAATGTAAATCATGTGGCTCATCACGAGCAGCCAGTTCATCCTTAATGGCTTCATTCAAACCGTTTAGAAATGCTCCTTGAAGTGCCACATTGTTCCACTTGGAGTCCGCTGCCAACGTCCAGAACTCAATAGAGTACTCTGCCACACTGTTAGAACCCTGCCTCAAATTATCTTGGAGGAATTACCCACATGGTCAGGATGGTCAAAAACAGTCTTCAATTTAGCAGAAAAATCAGCAAAAGTCAATCCAGTCAAAGTTTGATCTGAGCACACAGCCTCAGCCCAAACCAGAGCTCTCCCTCTTAACAGCCCCAGAACATAATGTACCTTAGAGGAATCAGTAGAAAACGACAGTGGTCTCTGCCGAAAAATCAAGTCACACTGAAGCAAAAATCCCCGGCACTTGTCCAATTCTCCATTGAACGGTTCAGGCGACGTGACAGGGGGTTCCCGACGGAACGAAGCCTGCATAATGTCCGAGGAAACAACTTGGGGTGCATCAAACTGGGGGTCAGAGAGAGATGGAGAACTGATAACAGACAATTTAGAGACTTGTGTAGTTAACTGAGTCACCTGGTTCAGCAGTTGATGATTATCTTCCACAAGAGTCCGAATCAATTGGTCATGCTGTCCTAGCAACGTTCCTTGAGCCTGGATAGCTTGTTGGAAGCTGTCTTCGTTTGCCCCGTGCTGTTTCTCTGTTGGGTCCATGGCCAGATCGTTCTGTTACGCTATGGTTCAACCCAGCACTCAGAGAAACAAACACAACTAAGGGAGTGGAGGAAACAAAAATTCTTTTAATAAAAGTTCAATTTGTCTTAGTCCAAAAAACAACTGAAGAAAAGGAACAGAGTGGGCTAGTCGGCTCCGGAGGAAGGAGAGGCTGAGGCAGGCAGGCAGGCAGGCAGGGAGGTATGTCTGAACTGAAGACAAAACAAACGACAGGTTAAGGAGAGTAAAAAGCCAGGCTGAAGACTAAGATAATATAACTTAACTGGTGAGCCAAGTTACCGCTCTAGTAAGAACAACGATCTGGCGCCGGTGGAGAGCCATGCCCCGGAATTAGTAGTGCAGGTTGATGAGAGAATAGGATGCAGCTGCGTAGGCAGGAATCACTGGAAACAACCCGCAGCTGCACAGGAGAGGCAGATCCTGAGCACGCCCCCTGATCCACTCCAGACACACCCACATAAAGGGGACAAACACACATACAGATACAACAGACAAAGAGGGGACAAAACAAGGAGGAAGGGAAACAGAAAAGGGAGAGACAAGCTGCCCACATAACAAGCCCATCTAGTAATTTAATAGGATCTCTATGCTCAGCATATTCAAAGTACCCCCTTTTTTACCATCACCTCACCCATCTCTCGGCCCACCTAGTTCAAAAGTGTTAAGACAAGCAAGCATCTTTCGCCGTTTAATCAAGACTCAAACAAGCATCTTTCTCCGTTTAGGCCTAATCAAAACTGTTATCAGTAGCCTACATCTGTGGTTCATGACACTGTGTTCCTCCTTGACCGTGAGAATGTAGGCCTACTGTGTTAAAATTCATAAGTTTGAATGTCTTTTCTCTACTCACATGGTTAACAATGAGTTACTGATTAGACCACCCGGGTCCGAACAAACACATATCTTCGTAACATTTTGCTTCTGGTAGTTCAATTGTTTTTGTGTATGTTGGCATTTTATTAATTGGGCTTCTGTCTATAAGATTGAGAAGTCAGTTGTTTGTTCGAAACGGGTCTTCTACTTTTCTCTCTTCAAGAAGGCCTTACATATAACTGTAGTCTCACGTGACCATCCTTCCAAATTACGTCTTGCTACTGTAGGCCTAATACAAATAAGTACATTAAATTCTAGAGTGAGATGAATCTTCATTTGTATTACGCACCATGTCTTGTGTTTTACAATTTTGTAAATTTAACTCATGACATGGTCTGAGGTGGTTCATTATCGGTGGTCATTATCAAATTAGAACTTTTCATAGATCGGCTACAGACTGCATTGCAACAATAATGCAAATTCTTAACATGCAATGTGAAAAATATATACACAGACAAATTCAACAGACAATATGGATCCACATAAAAAGCTTTATTTTCACAAAGGACCAGTTATCCAACCAGGTTACAATGCCACTTGGCACAAAAATGGTTAAGTGTGCAATATATTGCACTATGGAATGGATCACCAAGTCTGCTGAAGCTAGGCTAAATTATGCAATGCTGCTTAACATGCTTACTGTGCTCATTGCTGTTAGCATGTAGCGAAAATACATCAGGACTGCCATTTCAGATAGTTGTCATGAAACATATTTTGCATTTGGGAAGAGCATAGAGGCATTGGAGGGGAATGTTTCATCATGTACAGTATTCTCCATTGGCACTCATGCACTGTGGTAGTCACTGTCTCCTGGTGAGATAGGAAAGAAAGTTAGTTGTCACTTCCACACAGGGCCAGTAGGATCTTCTCATAGTCTCCCTTGGTGTCATCCTAAGGGGGTAAGAGAGAGCACAGAGTTACTCTACAAAATATAAAATCATGTTTAGACACCATAATATAACAATATTTATTTTGACAATTATTTTCAGATGCCATATTTCCCCATTTCACACATGGCCCATCTCGGATTGGACCCAGAAATATGAATACTTCATACAATGTGATGCATGTCCTTAAAACCAGGGACCCCGAATAAGCCTAGTCCTGGATTTAATCTCATTCTCAATGGAGGATCTGTTGAAAAAGCTTTAAGGTCTAGTACTATGCTTAATCTAGGTCGGGGAAAACAGTTCCTTGTCTTTTATTGCCACTTTGGCAGTGGAGATGTTTGCTCACCAGAATATCCTGGTAGAGGCTTTTCCCAAACGTCTTCTTATACTCCTGTTTGATCCGGGCCATGTCCACTTCAGACCGGCTCACCATGACCCGGGTCAGAATCTTGGTCCTGGTTCCTTTACCCTGGGGTATAGCACAGGCACACAAACAGAAGATATATACACCAGATAGTGCAAGCTCCTTAGCTTGAACCCAGATCTGTTTGTGCTGTCTTGTACAGTATGTGCATAAACCTTTTCTTCTGTAGTTCTTCTGTAGATTGCCAAATCTTAAAACTGAGACGTATTCATTAGGTAGAAAATGGACAGAAACAGGTAGGGAATACCTGAATTTGTCCGATAAGAAACTCATTTTTGTTTTAAAAATGTAAAAAAATATATTTTCTGTTGCGTACACTAATGAACACAACCGAGGGCAACATCTTATCTGGTACCTAAAACGTACTGTAACTATGTTTAACTGTAAAACACACCTTCATGGCCAAGTTGAGTCTCTCAGCAAAGAAAGCAGGCTTGCTTCCAGCACACTTCACTGAAAGACAGATAGGAAAACCAGTCAGATGACATCATAGACAAGAAGCAGCATTCTCCAAAGCTGTTGCAAGGGTATCGGAATGGCCATGAGATGACCAGTGCATTTTAGGAGTTGTAGTATAGCGAATGTGCCTTGGATAATGTGTCATTCAATGTATTAAAAAAGTTATGATCATTTTAGTCTTGAGAGACAGCGTGTGCTTTTCCTGCATGAGGAAAATGGAGGCCATAGTGTAATGTTACAGGACTGATGCCCAGTGAAGGGTGTGATACAGCAGAAGACATGGATTGAGGGTGATGCACAGATTATTTGAAGACATTGGAACATTACTAGGCTTGACCCTGGCTGTGCTCTCTCACCTACGGCAGTCAGACAGTTCTCAATGTCTCCCTTCAGTTCCAGGTCGATAGCCTTTGTCACATCCACCTTACTGTACTTGGAGTACCTCTCAAAAGCTGAGAGAGAGAGAGAGAGAGAGAGAGAGAGAGAGAGAGAGAGAGAGAGAGAGAGAGAGAGAGAGAGAGAGAGAGAGAGAGAGAGAGAGAGAGAGAGAGAGAGAGAGAGAGAGAGAGAGAGAGAGAGAGAGAGAGAGAGAGAGAGAGAGAGAGAGAGAGAGAGAGAGAGAGAGAGAGAGAGAGAGAGAGAGAGAGAGAGAGAGAGAGAGAGAGAGAGAGAGAGAGAGAGAGAGAGAGAGAGAGAGAGAGAGAGAGAGAGAGAGAGAGAGAGAGAGAGAGAGAGAGAGAGAGAGAGAGAGAGAGAGAGAGAGAGAGAGAGAGAGAGAGAGAGAGAGAGAGAGAGAGAGAGAGAGAGAGAGAGAGAGAGAGAGAGACTTGAAATTCTCACACAGTATCAAATCATGTGTGGTTGCACATGCAGTGTATGAAAAAGGGAAAACCCCACGGACATCTAGATTCTAGTAGCATTCATCAGTGTCTAACTGATGGCAAAAACAAAGCACCCTATTGATTGGGCTACAACGTAATTAACAGGTGGTGAGAAAAGAAGTGTGTGTATGTGTGTGTAATTAAATAATAATTTGGTGGGTGCTTATATTTGCCCTATTTCACACATGTACAAGTGTGTATTAGACACGTGTGAATTGGAAATGTGTTTTTTGCATATCCCAGCTCGGAGCGTGTGTGTGTGTGTGTGTGTGTGTGTATGTGACGGGATTCAGTAAGTTGGTTGTTTGGCGCTGGTTCCTACATCACAGTAGGGATGTTAGATTATTATTATTTCTTCAGAAAGGCCTTCTTGAACATGTGAACATTCATGTGCCTTATAACAAACTTGTATATGATCTGTAAAATTACAAGCCTAGTATAGCCAAGGACAAAGCACCAAGCTACACTGAAGCTAGGAATTTCAGTAGGCCTATCTAAAACTGATCTTTGTGGTTCCATTGTTTAAGTGAAAGATTGACAATTTATGGCATTTATGGCAGCCAGGCAAGTTGAGCCTGCTCTGTGGTTGTCCCATTAGGCAGGGGATTTCTTTTTAAACAACCAAACTGCAAAGAATTCCAGTAGCCTAACATAGCTACACTGGGGTGTCGCAAAAGCAATTACTTTTTTTAACCTGCTGCACTGGAAGCTTAACTTTTGGTCAGGGCGAGCAGAGCGCAAGCCACTTCATCCTATTGCTCTACAGCATGAGCCGCGCATCGAAACCTTGAAAATAGAACCAGAGCAAGCAGCGCAAGCCTCTCGTCTAGCCGGTGCGCTAACGCCCAGGTTTCGTTGAAATGAATAGAAGCGTCTCACGCTCAGTTACGCGTCCAATGTAGCAGGCCAGTTAACCCCATTTTCTGCTTTTCAGTTGTTTAATTGAGAGACCTACAAGTTATGGCCACAGAGCTTCTAAACTTCTGGGAACGATTGCGAAACAGACCAAGCAGACCAGGCCAGGGTTTGGGGTTTTAAAGTCAATGAGAAGTGAACAATTCTTCCTTAGTTGTTAATTTCCTCGAAATCTAAAGGCACAACCTAGATTCGAGCCAATGTCTTAAGTAGTTGAACATGTTAATACGCCAACCTTGTGAAAGTGACAAACTGACATGTTTTCCTTTTCGTCAAAAACAACTTTATATAGAAGTAGTGCCTTTGATTTGACAGCCTGCACATGCGCAGTTCAGCGCGAGGCGACCATTAGACCCGATGACGTGTTTCTACACATGAGCTAGCCAATGTTGCCATGACATCGCCTACAAGTGTGATTGGGGATTTCTTTTAGAGAAGCAGTTTCTGCCGATCTTCTTACTGTACTGTCTTTGTTATGGCATTTCTGCACTTTCTGGCAACCCAAAAATACTGCCGACTTGGTCGACAGGAAAGTGCCTTTCAGACCTTAAAGTCAATCTCTGTGTAGGGTATGATGTTGCAAAACGGTTTCAAATGGGCTATGATGAGAACAGAGTTTTTCTAATCAGGTCACATAGTTTTAAACTCCTGGAAAAACTATTGGCCCTATAGAGAGGATGAAAACCTGCAGCAACCTTGTACTTGTTCATATGAATTATATTTGAAAACTAGACTAACGGGGGGGTCAGCTACACAGGCACAAGTGCAATTAGACAATAACTAATAGGGCTGAGCTTGCTTTATGCAGGGTTGCATCATGTAGGATAATATTATACAGTGGGGAGAACAAGTATTTGATACACTGCCGATTTTGCAGGTTTTCCTACTTACAAAGCATGTAGAGGTCTGTAATTTTTATCATAGGTACAGTGAGGGAAAAAAGTATTTGATCCCCTGCTGATTTTGTACGTTTGCCCACTGACAAAGACATGATCAGTCTATAATTTTAATGGTAGGTTTATTTGAACAGTGAGAGACAGAATAACAACAAAAATAATCAAGAAAAACGCATGTCAAAAATGTTATAAATTGATTTGCATTTTAATGAGGGAAATAAGTATTTGACCCTCTCAATCAGAAAGATTTCTGGCTCCCAGGTGTCTTTTATACAGGTAACGAGCTGAGATTAGGAGCACACTCTTAAAGGGAGTGCTCCTAATCTCAGTTTGTTACCTGTATAAAATACACCTGTCCACAGAAGCAATCAATCAATCAGATTCCAAACTCTCCACCATGACCAAGACCAAAAACCTCTCCAAGGATGTCAGGGACAAGATTGTAGACCTACACAAGGCTGGAATGGCCTACAAGACCATCGCCAAGCAATCTGAAAATCTGTGGAGGGAGCTGAAGGTTCGAGTTGCCAAACGTCAGCCTCGAAACCTTAATGACTTGGAGAAGGTCTGCAAAGAGGAGTGGAACAAAATCCCTCCTGAGATGTGTGCAAACCTGGTGGCCAACTACAAGAAAACGTCTGACCTCTGTGATTGCCAACAAGGGTTTTGCCACCAAGTACTAAGTCATGTTTTGCAGAGGGGTCAAATACTTATTTCCCTCATTAAAATGCAACTCAATTTATAAAAATTTTTACATGCGTTTTTCTGGATTTTTTTGTTGTTATTCTGTCTCTCACTGTTAAAATAAACCTAATATTAAAATGATAGACTGATCATGTCTTTGTCAGTGGGCAAACGTACAAAATCAGCAGAGGATCAAATACTTTTTTTCCCCTCACTGTACACTTCAACTGTGAGAAACAGAATCTTACAAAGCATGTAGAGGTCTGTAATCTTTATCATAGGTACACTTCAACTGTGAGAGACGGAATCTAAAACAAAAATTCCGAAAAATCACATTGTATGATTTTTAAGTAAATCATTTGCATTTTATTGCATGACATAAGTATTTGATCACCTACCAACCAGTAAAAATTCCGGCTCTCACAGACCTGTTAGTTTTTCTTTAAGAAGCCCTCCTGTTCTCCACTCATTACCTGCACCTGTTTGAACTCGTTACCTGTATAAAAGACACCTGTCCACACACTCAATCAAACAGACTCCAACCTCTCCACAATGGCCAAGACCAGAGAGCTGTGTAAGGACATCAGGGATAAAATTGTAGACCTGCACAAGGTTGGGGATGGGCTACAGGACAATAGGCAAGCAGCTTGGTGAGAAGGCAACAACTGTTGACGCAATTATTAGAAAATGGAAGAAGTTCAAGATGACGGTCAATCACCCTCGGTCTGGGGCTCCATGCAAGATCTCACCTCGTGGGGCATCAATGATCATGAGGAAAGTGAGGGATCAGCCCAGAACTACACGGCAGGACCTGGTCAATGACCTGAAGAGAGCTGGGACCACAGTCTCAAAGAAAACCATTAATAACACACTACGCCGTCATGGATTAAAATCCTGCAGCGCACGCAAGGTCCCGCTGCTCAAGCCAGCGCATGTCCAGGCCCGTCTGAAGTTTGCCGATGATCCAGAGGAGGAATGGGAGAAGGTCATGTGGTCTGATGAGACAAAAATATAGCTTTTTGGTCTAAACTCCACTCGCCGTGTTTGGAGGAAGAAGAAGGATGAGTACAACCCCAAGAACACCATCCCAACCGTGAAGCATGGAGGTGGAAACATTCTTTGGGGGTGCTTTTCTGCAAAGGGGACAGGACGACTGCACCATATTGAGGGGAGGATGGATGGGGCCATGTATCGCGAGATCTTGGCCAACAACCTCCTTCCCTCAGTAAGAGCATTGAAGATGGGTCGTGGCTGGGTCTTCCAGCATGACAACGACCCGAAACACACAGCCAGGGCAACTAAGGAGTGGCTCCGTAAGAAGCATCTCAAGGTCCTGGAGTGGCCTAGCCAGTCTCCAGACCTGAACCCAATAGAAAATCTTTGGAGGGAACTGAAAGTCCGTATTGCCCAGCGACAGCCCCGAAACCTGAAGGATCTGGAGATGGTCTGTATGGAGGAGTGGGCCAAAATCCCTGCTGCAGTGTGTGCAAACCTGGTCAAGACCTACAGGAAATGTATAATCTCTAATTGCAAACAAAGGTTTCTGTACCAAATATTAAGTTCTGCTTTTCTGATGTATCAAATACTTATGTCATGCAATAAAATGCAAATTAATTACTTAAAAATCATACAATGTGATTTTCTGGATTTTTGTTTTAGATTACGTCTCTCACAGTTGAAGTGTACCTATGATAAAAATTACAGACCTCTACATGCTTTGTAAGTAGGAAAACCTGCAAAATCGGCAGTGTATCAAATACTTGTTCTCCCCACTGTATATATTATTTTAATTACAGAGATGTATATAGATATACAGTACCAGTCAGAAGTTTGGACACACCTACTCATTCAAGGGTTTTTCTTTATTTTTACTATTTTCTGCATTGTAGAATAACAGTGAAGACATCAAAACTATGAAATAACACATATGGAATCATGTAGTCTCACAGACACGGCGGTTGGAACCAAAAATCTCAAATTTGGACTCATCAGGCCAAAGGACATATTTTCACCAGTCTAATGTCCATTGCTTGTGTTTCTTGGCCCAAGCAAGTCTCTTCTTAATATTGGTGTCCTTTAGTAGTGGTTTCTTTGCAGCAATTCGACCATGAAGAGGTCCTCTGTAGCTCAGCTGGTAGAGCACGGCGCTTGTAACGCCAAGGTAGTGGGTTCGATCCCCGGGACCACCCATACACAAAAAAAAAAATGTATGCACGCATGACTGTAAGTCGCTTTGGATAAAAGCGTCTGCTAAATGGCATATTATTATATTATATTATTATGAAGGCCTGATTCACGCAGTCTCCTCTGAACAGTTGACGTTGAGATGTGTCTGTTACTTGAACTCTGTGAAGCATTTATTTCAAATTCCACAAATTAAATTTTAACAAGGCACACCTGTTAATTGAAATGCATTCCAGGTGACTACCTCATGAAGCTGGTTGAGAGAATGCCAAGAGTGTGCAAAGCTGTCATCAAGGCAAAGGGTGGCTACTTTGAAGAATCTCAAATATATTTTGATTTGTTTAACTGTTTTTTGGTTACTACATGATTCCATATGTGTTATTTCATAGTTTTGATGTCTTTAATATTATTCTACAATGTAGAAAATAGTAAAAATAAAGAAAAACCCTGGAATGAGTAGGTGTGTCCAAACCTTTGACTGGTACTGTATATAATAAAAAAGTTACAGGTGCATTAACACAGTCTACCTATGTCATCACTACTTGTTTTGTTTAATTACAGTCAATATTTTTTTTAAACTAGCCAACCAAAGTTGGAATATATATAGTTTTATCACATTCACATTTTCTCTTAACACAAATAAATTGGCTTAGGCTATAAATACATAACGTTACCACTTCGTTTCCCCAGGCCAGTTGGGACAGGGTGCATATGTAGGCTACCGTTGGTCAGACTGATACAGCATGGCAGGTCGCTAATGTTTAGATGTAGGCTGCTACAACATTTCTGTAAAGAGTTTTTGCTTGCGTCTGTGGTGAGTTCTTTTCCCGTTTGCTAAAATAATACCAGAGGAAAGTGAGCGCTTGCTCTGCTTTCTATAGACGTGCACCATGCCCGACCTGTGATTTCTGTGAATCTGATTGGTCAAGACACACACACGACAACTTGCAGCACTCTGACGAGAAGGACATAGGCTACTAATTGTGCGTGAGTTGACGAATTATGAGGCAAGGCAAGTCAGTCACAAAAAACGTTTGGCCTACTTTGTCCCTGTTTAATGCTTTTGAGTCAATATTTTTTTATTAAACCAAATAAAAAAAATGCTGGGGCAAATGCCTGCTCGCCACACGTTTGCCGGCGGCCCTGCTCTGACCATTACCGATAACAGGGGAGGTTAGCATTTTTGGGGGGTATGATATTTATGCCTCCAACTTTCTCACTCATCATTATTCACAATTAATTCATTACTATCCGTAATCCTGGTAGCATCCACATTAATGTACTGGTCAGTATATAGATAATCTTTGCTACCGCAGATTTTTGGGAAGATATAGCTATGGACAACGGCAAAAGTATTGCTACAGGTCTCAACAACATTGCTGCCCTGAATTGAGCATTTACGTGTGAATTCTTAAAGAGATGGGTGGGCCTAAGTGGTTTTACAAGTTTATGAACATTCAAAGCAGCATAACTTTCCATGTTTCAATTAGACTTAAGCTTACATAAAGCTGTGCCATCACATATTCACCTTGGCGGAGCTGAGGAGCACTTCTGGTGGTCAGAATGTCTATGAAGACAGAGCAGTCCGTTCCCTTCTTCTTCTCTCCAGCCTCATACAGGGCCTATGGACCGATAGAGTAGGCACAGGCATCACACACACAGGGATTGCATTACACATTGACGTCTTAAATTCTCACACATACAGACACAAACACACTCCCTCTCTCTCTCTCTTTCCTCCATACCCTGGCATCACTGTCAGCAAGTTCCTGGTTCACCATCGTGTCCTCATTCCTAGTAGCCTACAGAGAGAGGGGGGAGTGAGGTCAATTGTGCCAAACTATTCATCCGAGGTTAAACAAGCAATAAATAAAACACACACACCTTGCAGAGCGAGAGCAGAGCATTCCTGAAGTCTCCACTTGTGTCAGACTTGATGTCATTCTCCAGCTCCTTTTTGTATTCTAGCAAGAAAAAAGCCATGATTGTTGGCACGTTGTAACTATCACCTCAACGTACAGGACATTTACATATTAAGGACACACCTTCCTTATAGGCTTTCTTTATCTCTCTGATCTCTTTATTGGTCCTGGAGGCCAGAATCTCAACCAGAATATCCTCATCTGTGCCCAATCCCTGTGAGAGAGAGATAGGTGAGAGGGGAGGGGTGTGAAGGGTCAACAAGGCCAAAAGGGTCACATCAGTCATAAAGCTGAGACAAAAGAGCCCAGGATCGGATGACAAACACAAAGAGCAGGGCCATGTTCATTATGCCCCAAACGGAACAAAACAGACTGAAACAGGGGACTACCTGCACTTACAGGTCTACCGCTATACCAGACACTGCCAAGCTAGCATATAATGTTCTGAGAACCATATGTTTCTTAGAGCTTGGTGAGAGCGTGGTTATCCTATGGTTATTTAGCATACAACCTTCCGGGAATGGAGCAGGATAGTTGCTTGGCTTTGGAACATTCTCAGCACATTTAAGAAACTTCACAACAAAATATAATTCCATTGATCGAGAACAAAAGATCATAGGTTCAAATCTCACCGACTCTGTGCCAAAATAAAAAAACATATTTGTTTGCATTATTAATGCTTAAGCAAATGAATTTCCATGTGTCCCATCTGTGCTTGGAATTCAAAACAGCCAACCCAAACTAAGCTAGCAGTGTTATTAAAAGTCTTATTAAAACATGTTTGTTTTCAGAACATTATTTAATAACTTTCAAATAACCTATAATTTTCATTCTCAGAATGTTCATAAAACCTCCCAGGAAAACTTTCAGGGAACCATAGGAAAACATTCCCAGAACCTCCCTGCAACTGTTTTACCAGTCAGGAAACTTATGGCTTCGTTCCCAGAACCTATGGGAAACCAAAAACGTACATTCTCACAACTTCCAAGGAACCAAATGTGCTAGTTGGGCTCACACACACGCTGCACATGCACAGAGTTGTGTATCGTTAAACCTAAAGTACAGTAGGTACTCATCACCACTTTTCTTACCGTCTCCTCACATATTAAAACAGTCCCACCCCATTGTACAAAGCAGACAGACAGTCCCACCCATTTTAAAAGTCCCATTATTACACAACACAATAATAAAGCAGAATGAGTCACTATGGGTAGGGTGTTAGGAAGTGGGTGGGTGGGTCTGACTAAACAGCAGAACAAGAATACATGACGACGTCATCACAGCTTCCTCTTTAGAAGCGAGTCATTACTCTTTAAATATTTGTATTATACATTGCTCCAAAAAATTAAGGGAACAATAAAATAACACATCTTAGATCTTAATGAATGAAATAAACGTATTAAATACTTTTTTCTTTACATAGTTGAATGTGCTGACAACAAAATCACACAAAAAGTATCAATGGAAATCAAATGTATCAACCCATGGAGGTCTGGATTTGGAGTCACCCTCAAAATTTAAGTGGAAAACCACACTACAGGCTGATCCAACTTTGATGTAATGTCCTTAAAACAAGTCAAAATGAGGCTCAGTAGTGTGTGTGGCCTCCACGTGCCTGTATGACCTCCCTACAATGCCTGGGCATGCTCCTGATGAGGTGGCGGATGGTCTCCTGAGGGATCTCCTCCCAGACCTGGACTAAAGCATCCGCCAACTCCTGGACAGTCTGTGGTGCAACGTGGCGTTGGTGGATGGAGCGAGACATGATGTCCCAGATGTGCTCAATTGGATTCAGGTCTGGGGAACGGGTGGGCCAGTCCATAGCATCAATGCCTTCCTCTTGCAGGAACTGCTGACACACTCCAGCCACATGAGGTCTAGCATTGTCTTGCATTAGGAGGAACCCAGGGCCAACCGCACCAGCATATGGTCTCACAAGGGGTCTGAGGATCTCATCTCGGTACCTAATGGCAGTCAGGCTACCTCTGGCGAGCACATGGAGGGCTGTGCGGCCCCCCAAAGAAATGCCACCCCACACCATGACTGACCCACCGCCAAACCGGTCATGCTGGAGTATGTTGCAGGCAGCAGAACGTTCTCCACGGCGTCTCCAGACTCTGTCACGTGTGCTCAGTGTGAACCTGCTTTCATCTGTGAAGAGCACAGGGCGCCAGTGGTGAATTTGCCAATCTTGGTGTTCTCTGGCAAATGCCAAACGTCCTGCACGGTGTTGGGCTGTAAGCACAACCCCCACCTGTGGACGTTGGGCCCTCATACCACCCTCATGGAGTCTGTTTCTGACCGTTTGAGCAGACACATGCACATTTGTGGCCTGCTGGAGGTCATTTTGCAGGGCTCTGGCAGTGCTCCTGCTGCTGGGTTGTTGCCCTCCTACGGCCTCCTCCACGTCTCCTGATGTACTGGCCTGTCTCCTGGTAGCGCCTCCATGCTCTGGACACTACGCTGACAGACACAGCAAACCTTCTTGCCACAGCTCGCATTGATGTGCCATCCTTGATGAGCTGCACTACCTGAGCCACTTGTGTGGGTTGTAGACTCCGTCTCATGCTACCACTAGAGTGAAAGCACCGCCAGCATTCAAAAGTGACCAAAACATCAGCCAGGAAGCATAGGAACTGAGAAGTGGTCTGGTCACCACCTGCAAAACCAGTCCTTTATTGGGGGTGTCTTGCTAATTGCTTATAATTTCCACCTGTTGTCTATTCCATTTGCACAACAGCATGTGACATTTATTGTCAATCAGTGTTGCTTCCTAAGTGGACAGTTTGATTTTACAGAAGTGTGATTGTCTTGGAGTTACATTGTGTTGTTTAAGTGTTCCCTTTATTTTTTTGAGCAGTGTATATGTTACCGTCTCTAGGCCACCCGAACAGAGGGTAAGATTTGTTTGTATTCTAAGTAATATTGTATATTCTGAGTAGTAGTGAGTGAGTGAGTGCATGTGTACCTTCATGGCCAGTTTGAGCTGTTGGGCGTCATATTGGGCTGGCGTTTTGAGCAGTGCCAGAACCACATCCTCCAGCTCTCCATTTAGGGCTGACTTCAGGGCAGTCTCCAGAGGCTGAAGATAGAGGGATGATACACACTTCCACAGTCATACACAAGTCTGTGTGTTTTAGCTTTCCAGGTGCCCCAGGTGGCTGGAGTTTGCATGTTTATCATCATTCCATTGGTCTTAAAGTGCGAATTCCACCCACGCACAGCCACCCGCACATGCTAAACCAAACACACCTAGTGCGTGTCCCATCTTACCTTGCCACTAGCCTTTTGGTAGCTAGCTTTGATCTGTTGTCTCTGGGCATTGCTCCTCTTCACCAGCACATCAATGATGGTGTTCTCATCTACACCTACGTCACAGAGACAAAATGGAAGGACTTGTTCAATAGACGGGTTGGCTGACAACGTCACAAAAATGATGAGCGTGCATCGGTGTGGCCAGAAGGTGTGCGTTGTTATGATTCTGAACGGTCAGATAGCTAGCAACAATTACAAAAAGCTATCATGTGGGGAATCGTAGGTGTCTCGTTTCATCTCATTGTAGCTTGTTATTTAATTTAAATTTAATTTATTGATACCATGTGTTTTGAAGTTTTTTGACTAATGTCTTGTCTATGCTAATATGGCTAAAATTTGCTAGATAGCTAACCAACAACTTCAACAATGTATTTGAGAGACATTGAGAAGAAATATAGCCAACCCCGTCTGTTTGGCCACATAGTTGTGCACTCGTTGGTTTTGTTGCTAAACAACCAACCAGTCTCTAGGAAACACTGTTACCTACCCTAATCCATGAGCCCTTATCCATTTTTTGACTAATACAAAAAAATCTGTGTGGCCCCAGGCTTACCGTGAGAAACCTCTGACTACTCCCCAGCAAGAGACAATAAAAACACGGACCCGGACACATACACACAAGCTCACATTCCCTCAGAATGTCCCCCTATGCTGCCTCATGTTACACGCCGAGTGAGTTCTATTCAACTGAGCTGCTCTGCTATGAAACACATACACACATGTGTTTGTGTGTGTGTCAACCTCACCTTTGGCCTTGATGGCCTTATCCAAGATGCCTGCATCCCCTTCAGCACTGAAATGCGGGTAAGGAGTCACAGTGCCCTGATTGAGTAAGGTCTGAGAGAGAGAACAATTTAACTTAGCTGCCATGCAGTGAATCAATGAATACCTTCACAAAATGTAGAAAATAGTTTAGAAGCAAAGGGAGGAACATCCCATACAACACCATACAAGGAATAGGGATAGAGGGGGAAAGAGAAGGAGTTCGTTGTTTCGTTTCTAATGTTTCTGAACCCTAGGGCTTCACCTACTAAATTCCTTTATGAATCAAGTATGGTCATCCCTCTCTCCTCCCATGACTCTATCTCTCAGACTGACCCTCTTTCTCTACCCTCAACATCCATCACTTTTGCTCTCACTCTGTCCTCTCCCCGTCCCCCTCCCCTCTATCTGGCTAGAAATGTACAAACACAGCCTGGTCAGTTTTTACACACATGCATACCACAAGAGGGAAAAAATTGCATATTTAAGGCTATCCCTCAAGCAAGTGGAACAGAACCCTACCATGTCATCGGGCATGCCCAGATAGACGGTCTGCTGCAGGAAGGCAGCAATGAAGGACATGGTGGCACAGGTCTGCAGAGAAAGAGGAACAGGGGGATTCAGTAATAACCACAGTACAGTATTAATAATATCCTCTGTATTGAACAGCAAAGTATATTGCATTTCTTAAATAATTGGTTGAAAGGCTCATTATTTGATGCCAGAATATGCTACAATAACAGACCATGCATATATTTTGTCAAACTGTATTTCATGGACTCATCCCCAACACAAAAGTAAACCATGCCTCTGCCTATGATTGGCTGCCACATATTGGCTAATCATCATTCCATAGAATACAACTATATGCCTAGAACAACTGGATAGAAATGTGTATTTGAGGCTGCACAGATAATTTATTTGTCACTGCAGAACAAACCGCCCCAATCTATTTCACAATGTTAGCAACAAATCTGGTGATGACCACGCCTAACTGGAATCATGTAAAACTCACTAAAAGCTTTAACCGCTTCCTCACTTTTACTCAGTTAGTTCACAATGGTTTTCAAGACACAACAGGATCTGCTCACTGATGTATATGGATCTGTTACAGAAAATAATTAATCCAAAAATAATTCTGAAATGTCACTACTACGCCACAGCCACACTGGCTACCTAATCTGAACGACGTGAATGACACAGAAACCGGGATGTACGCACGGTAAAGTTCCCTAGGGTAACGTTACACTGCATTTAGAATGTATTCATACAGCGGGGAAGTTAGTTTCCCATCTAAACACGGTTTCAAAGTCCCAAAAAAGGAGAGAAGTGAACAAATTATTGTTACCTAGGATTGGAAGTCGAAGTGCTCAATTTCCTGGAGAAGGTCTATTGAATAAAAAATGGGATATCTTACCAGCTAGACAAAGGTAGGGACTGTGAAATTTTCTCAGACTGAGATTGTAGGAGGGTTGGGAATTTGCACACTCATGCATTTATATACACGAAAAACCCCACCTAGCAACGGTGCATTCCGCACTCGCTCGACGCTACCATTGGACAGGCACTGCTGTTTGCAAGACTGCGTAAACGTTTCCATGCAGCGCAATAAAGTTGTCAGTAAATTAATAGCAGCCATGTAAAAAAAAAATGATAGCCCTGACACAATTTGGTTACATTAAAACAGATGTAGGGGCGGCAGGTAGCTTAGTGGTTAAGAGCGTTGTGCCGGTAACCGAAAGGTCGCTGGTTCTAATCCCCGAGCTGACTAGGTGAAAAATCTGTCGATGTGCCCTTGAGCAAGGCACTTAACCCTAATTGCTCCTGTAAATCGCTCTGGATAAGAGCGTCTGCTAAATTACTAAAATATAAATGTAATGTAGAATGTTTAGTAAGGTTCCTTCTTGAATCGATGTTAACAAATTCAATATTTAATGTAGACACTACATTGAAGTAAAATGTGATTGCTGGACATAATAGACTGTAAAAACACCAGGAAATCAGCTCCAAGTGATTTTAATTTAAGAAATCTGTTGCCAAGTATTCCCACGCATATTAGAGAGACACGTGATTGTATACCAATATAAGCAAGGCTTGAAATGATTATGTTTTTGTCAAATATTATATCTGTTTGGACTTCTTGTGGTCAATTTGCAGTCTACGTTCCAGCCCCCCGACCATCCGCTCAAGAAAAAATCTGCTGGCGGCTGAATCTAGTTGATTATCCCTGCTGTAAAGCTTTAAAACATGGTTACAACTTTCATGTATAATCCTCCTTTGAGGCTGGCGGTAAAGAGTGCCTCAAAGGTGTGGTTAACTAGCTACCTCCTGTGGTTGTCAAGGCCACAAGTCTGAGACCTGATGCTACCTGTAAATTGCCTGCTGAGCTTGTGCCTGCCTGTGTCAATGTTTTTTTAAGAGTTACCTACATATTTGTTTGGTTTGATACATCTCTATACATTAGTGAAAGGAAACAGCCCTTTTTCACTGCTCTTTGCAGACACTGCCTCATTGAAAACACCTCAAATTCCTGCGCATGATGAATGCCTGTCCATCCACACCTGTACCACACCTCTAGCAGGCAACCAGCAGACTCCGCCCACTGATCTGCTCAAGCTTACACTCTTACAAAAAAGGGTTCCAAAAGGGTTCGGCTGTCCCCATAGGAGAACCCTTTTTGGTTCCAGGAACAACCCTTTTGGGTTCCCTCTGTGACATTGAACCCAAAAGGGTTCTACCTGGAACCAAAAGGCTTTTACCTAGTACCAAAAAGGGTTCTACAAAGGGTTCTCCTATGGGGACAGCCAAATAACCCTTTTAGGTTCTAGATAGCACATTTTTAGGTTCTAGATAGGTCTATGGTGTACGTGAAACCAAACACACCTGGTTATCTTTGCTGTAGGCCTATCATCCGTGACTATGCGAACAGTGATTCCCAGAGATCCTCCTTTGAGGCTGGCGGTAAAGAGTGCCTCAAGGGTGTGGTTTACTAGCTATCTCCTGTGGTTGTCTAGGCCACAATACTGTCTGGGACCTGACGCTACCTATAAGCTACCTGTCCAACTTGTTTGAACATTCCATGCTTTATACAATGGAGACGTTTGGACAAGTTACTCAGAAAGAGTAGGCTACAACCTCTACAAAGCATGCACATATTATAGTCTACCTCCAGTGCTGTAATATTGTAATCAGATTACAGATACTTTTGAAAAAGTAGATGATTAATTATTGGATTACTTTTGAACTCAGAAAGGATGCTTTTTTGTTGTTGACCAAATTGTATTTATTTACAGGTACAATATTTAAATTAATATCATTTAATATCATATTCCATATATTTTCGATTCATTATTTCAAACATTGTACCTGTGGGCTGCCACTCAGAATAAGGAAATAAGAAGAGAAAATAAAAGAGAGAAAAAACATTACAAAAGGTAAAACTACAAAGTATTGATCATTGTTATCATATTTTAAGTTTAAGTAATAAATTCAGTATTTACAGGAAAACAAAACAAAAAAGAAGTGAACCTTCACCCCTAACCTCCCATCCCATTCCCACCCAGCCAACATGTCTCCATCCAACCCTCAATTAATCTGGGAATGGACTCTACAAGGTGTCGAATGCGTTCCACAGGGATGCTGGCCCATGTTGACTCCAACGCTTCCCACAGTTGTGTCAAGTTGACTGGATGACCTTTAGGTGGTGGACCAGTGTTTTGAATACTCAGTGTATATGGCAATACAATATATTTACATATGTATGTGTGCCTGGCATGCACTGTCAACTGTGAGTGAGTGAGTGAGTGCGTGAGTGCGTGGTGAGTGAGTGAGTGAGTGAGTGAGTGAGTGAGTGAGTGAGTGAGTGAGTGAGTGAGTGACTGGTGACTGGTGACTGACTGACTGACAGGTCTGTATCTGTCTGCCAGGCTATGGATGTCCTCTGGGAATTTTGGGTAGTGGAAGCGGTAGCAGGGATGCTATTAGTAATTTCCTGCCGAGTCAGGATGTTCATTAAAAAGGCATCAATATGGATTTAGGGCATCTGGGTTATATCAGATGCTTTGCTGGTGCTCTTACCCTTTGTGCCTTTCAATTCAGATCTTTAGATGACGCATGGGTGGTTTCATAAGTTTTTTCCTGACCAGAAAAACTTGATTACTGGAAATCTTACAGATTGTGGTTTTAAAGTCACTAACAGTCATCTGACCCTCCTGTTAGCCAGGTCACACTCTGTTTCTGCTCTGGACAACTCTGCTGTTGTTTGGCATGACACCAACCACAGCAACAACAATAACAAAGTTGGCGAAAGTTACTATTCATAAAGCATCTCAGACTATGGACAGTGGGGACCTGATCCTACATTTTAGCAGACGCTCTTATCCAGAGCAATTAGGGTAAAAGCACATCAACCGATTTTACATTTAGTCAGCTCAGGGATTCAAACCAGCGTCCTTTCGGTTACTGGCCCAACACTCTTAACCGCTAGGCTACCTGCCGCCTTACTCTGAGATGCTTTGTGAATACGAGCTGTGATCCGACCTAGACCGTGGTGGTGGTAAGTGGGGTCCATGGGTTAGATAGAAAACATCTAGTTACAATCTCTATCTCACACACTGGAAACCGATGACTGTTTGGAGTACGTCCTCCGCAGCGAACGGGGCAAGCTAATACCAAAGTGGTAAAACCCCATCTCTAAAGTTAAATATTTAAAGAGTTTGGAGAGTTTGGGTCCCCAGAAAAGTGAGCAGCGTTCCAGTTTTTCCCTCTCCCTACCTGAACAGTAGCAGGTCTCCAACATCGCCACAGCAGGGATCTGCTCTAAAATAAGGTGCCAATTTACAATCAATCCAATATTTGATTTGATTTGATTGTTTTATTATAACGACGCCAGGACAGCGGAGTCACTCACCACCTTCCTGAGACACTTGAAACCCCACCTCTTTAAGGAATACCTGGGATAGGATAAAGTAATCCTTCTACCCCCGCTTACCCCACCCCAAAGAGAAAATAAAAAATGTATAATAATTGTAAAGTGGTTGTCCCACTGGCTATCATAAGGTGAATGCACCAATTTGTAAGTCGCTCTGGATAAGAGCGTCTGCTAAATGACGAAAATGAAAAAATGAAAAATGAAATTGTGACGCTTCATTTAGCTTAATGTCATTGATAAGCTAAATGTGTGAACGGATCTCATACTGTAGTTGAGTGACAGTAGGCCTACAAGTACAGATCAAAAGTATTAGACTGTGTAGGTTATTGATCATAGTATTTGAAAATGTCCTATTGCAATGTGAATCACTTCAAGCATAAAGACATTGTAACTGTATTACGCTAAATGATATGGAGAGAACTCCATGACTGGAATATCTTGCATTTCCACAGAGCCTCTCTAGGACTCCGCATGCAATCTTATGTGGTTCTGGACCAACCTCAGTGTAAAGTAGCTTAGGCTAGCTGGTGAGATAGACATTTGTACTTCATTCACTGGGTGAATATGCTCTGTGAGCTGTTGGACATCTCCAGAATGCTCTGAGCTTGATAAACGTGTGATGCTATTTTTGTTGTTTCTGCGTAGACAGACAAACAGTTAGTGTAAACTCCTGTCTTGCATGCATACACACACACACACACACACACACACACACACACACACACACACACACACACACAGTTGCAAAGGTTATGAAGGGTATGAGTGTGTCGTGTAATCAAATGATGGTCTTTGTATAATAGGCATTGCATGTGGTTTTGTCATTAATCTACCGTTATACCTGTTGTGCAGCTTAGGGACAGGGATCAAACACTCATACATGCACACACTAATATCATACATCATGTACGTTAACTCCTCGGGAACTGAGAACGAGTCACTGACGTTTCTGGGGAACAAAGTAGGGAGGCACTGCTCTATCGCTCACCATCAAAACAACTTAAGTATGCCGCCAATTCACAAATATGTGTGCATGCACACACACATTCAGAGGGGGTTGTAACTAGTCATAAGTATAGTGAGGATCCTTATTGTAGGTTGTAGTTGTTTGGATAATTGGTGAGGAGGTATGTTAATAGTGAGGATCCTTGTTGTAGGTTGTAGTTGTTTGTGTCACGATTCAGACAGACGACAAGAGGACCACAATTGCGTCACACCAGAAAGTTTATTTAAACTTAAGGGAAAGGGATGTAGGGAGTGAGTGAAGGCTCCAGGGGTTATCCCGTCCGATGTGCTGGGTCTGTGCCTCCCCAGTGGCAGCGATGCGTCCGATGACGCCGGTGGTTGGTGGTCCAGAAGTCCTGGGGGAGGAAACACAGACACAACGGGGCGGAATGAAACCAGGCAGCAGTACAGTTCAAGGGAAATCCAAAATACGTAGTAGCAAGGCAGAAGGCTGGTCAGAGTTACCGGGAGATTGAAGAGTAGTCAGGAGTCGTACTGGCAGAAGCAGGTCTGGATCTCCTGAGGCAGTAGAGTATCCAAAAACCAGGCAGGTCCGGGGTCACAAAACCAGGGTGAGCCAGAAGCGCGAGCAAACAGGTTCCGGGTGTGAGCTTTGCAGACGATCTGACCCCGGGAGAGCTGAAAGACAGGGCCTTAAATACTGGGAGAGGTTAGGTGGTAATGCAGCGCAGCTGGCAGAGTAATTAGAGCCGAGCAGAGCAGGGACAGGTGGAGCTGAGTTAGGCTGAGTAGAGAGAGGGAGGTGAGCAGAGTGGAAGATAGTGGAAACCAATTAAGGTGGTAACCCGGTGGAGTGAGAGGGCTCATGATAGAACCCCCAAGGGACGGCCCCAGAAGTCCCAAGAGCAACACCACGCTCGGGCGGGAGGAGGGGGAGCCGGAGGAGGGCTAGAACTCCTCCAACCGTCCGAGGAACGTCTCATCCTCGGAGGAAGCCGGAGGGCCGTGGTCGGGAGATGGGACAGGTCCGAGACAGGGTCAGGCACAGGACAGGAAGCCGAGCGGGCCGGACGGTTAGGGACCCCTCTGGGCGGCGCCCTACGGATTGCAGGTTGATCAGGATGCCGTTGGTGGAAAGCGGTGATGAGAGTCCTATCCACAATCCGACTAGCTGGCACCCAGGTCCTTTCCTCAGGTCCATAGCCCTCCCAGTCAAGAGGTACTGGAGACCCCCTACCCCTCCGTCTGGACCGCCAGGCGGCGGACGGTGTAAACCAGACCACCTTCGACGAGCCGTGGAGGAGGAGGACAAGGCGCAGGGACCAGCGGACTCCTGGGCACAGGCAGGGGCTGCAGCAATCCGGCTGGGGGCTGGCAGGACGACTTGTGTTGGTTGCAGATGAGCAGGCTTGGACGACCGTACATCCTTCCTCAGAGAGGCCACCAGAACCTCTGGGCGAGCAGGTTGTGGGTGCGGGTGGAGCCAGGGTGACAAGCAGTGCCGGGAGTCATGTCCCCACTGAACGACCTGGGACCTCAGGTCTCGGGACAAAAGGCGGTCAGCTGGGCAAGTGCTGGGACCTGGCTGGTTACGGAGAGCCTCCAGCACCTGTTCCTCAACAGCCCAGGTCAGAGCTGCAACGATGCAGGGACTTGGCAGAATCGACACAGGGTCCTTGGAGGTCAGGAGCGTTGTAGGCTGGGCAGGATGGGTCGGGCGGCGGGAGGTGGGGGGGCCCTCCCCCATCCCCCACCCGTCACTAGTCGAGCCGGGGCGTGGCGGGCGAGTGAGGTAGGGGGGAGCGAGCAGGTGAAACTGGATAGTTTCTTGATGGTTTCCGGACAGACCCATCGAGACCGGGGCCGTGACATGAGTGACCGATCGAGGTAAGTGTCCGTCCAGTGCCCGGGCAGGAATAGGAGGTGTCAAACGGAGGTTCTCCAGTCCCAGTTGGCGTGCCAGCTTGATGTCCATTATGTTGGCTTCGGCGCCAGAATCCACCAGAGCAGCCAGGGTGTGAGTTGAGTCAGGGAGGCGGAGGTGAACTTCCAGGGGTTTGCGGTCGGAGGACTGGATGGTCAGTGAACTCAACCGGACTCCCCTATGCCCGGTGAGCTTGGCCCTTTAAAGGGCAGGTTACCACACGATGTCCATCACCTCCACAATAGAGGCAGAGGTTTGAGGTGAAGCGTCGCTGGCGCTCTGCAGGAGTGAGAGAGGCTCGCCCAATCTCCATAGGCTCAGACTGATCAAGCTGACCTGGGTGAGTGGCAGTAGATGACAGGAACCCAGTCGGATCTCTCCGAATGCCGGTAGTAGGTGGACCTTGGCGCCCCTCTCACGACGACGGGTCTGTATCCTACTGTCGATCCTGACAGTCAGTGCGATGGCTTCATCAGAGTGGAAGGCAGTTCCTCGGAGACCAACTCGACCTTGATATAGTCCAGCCAAACATGGAAGAACGCGTCCACCAACGATGGTGTGTTCCAAGAACGTCTAGCCAGGGTTCGGAAGTCGATGGAATGGTCTGCGACTGTACGTCTGCCTTGTCGAATACTGAACAGTTCACGAGACGCCTCTGGGTTGGTGAATCCAGGTCAAACACCTTCAGCATCTCCTCAGCAAACAGGTCGAAGGTTGCACATGCGGGGTTTGACGTTCGAACTCTGCTGTTCCCCAGAGTCGAGCTCGGCCCGTCAGGTGAGTGATGGAACCCAACCTTAGCCCCCTCCGTGGTGAAGGTCCTTGGCTGCGGAGAACTGAAGTCGGCAGCTAGTCAGGAATGGCCGGACCTGGGTTGAATCGCCGTTGAACCGCTCGGGGTTTCCAATCTTGGGTTCGGACAGCGGCTGCAATGACCGGGCAGGTAACTCGGGGGCAGGGCTGGTGGGCAGACTGGCTGGGGTCAGGTTGGTGAGGAGTTGAATGATCATGGCGAGTTGTTGTTGCTGCTGCTGGGACTGCTGCTGGTGCTGCTGGAACTGCTGATGCTGTTGGTAGCCGACCTGAAGCAGAGAGGTGATGTCGCCAGCTCATGCGGCTCTAGCTCTCTCTCAGTGTGTTCCAGGCGTAGCATGGGGTGGGTTGCTCAGGTTCTTCGGTTTCCATGTCGGGGGAAGTGTGCGCTGGGTCCATGATGGTCAGATCGTACTGTCACGATTCAGACAGAACGACAAGAGGACCACAATTGCGTCACACCAGAAAGTTTATTTAAACTTAAGGGGAAAGGGGATGTAGGGAGTGAGTGAAGGCTCCAGGGGTTATCCCGTCCGATGTGCTGGGTCTGTGCCTCCCCCAGTGGCAGCGATGCGTCATGACGCCGGTGGTTGGTGGTCCAGAAGTCCTGGGGGAGGAAACACAGACACAACGGGGCGGAATGAAACCAGGCAGCAGTACAGTTCAAGGGAAATCCAAAATACGTAGTAGCAAGGCAGAAGGCTGGTCAGAGTTACCGGGATTGAAGAGTAGTCAGGAGTCAGTAATGGCAAACAGGTCTGGATCTCCTGAGGCAGAAGAGTATCAAAAACCAGGCAGGTCCGGGGTCACAAAACCAGGAGTGAGCCAGAAGCGCGAGCAAACAGGTTCCGGGTGTGAGCTTTGCAGACGATCTGACCCCGGAGAGCTGAAAGACAGGGCCTGTAAATACTGGGAGAGGTTAGTGGGTAATGCAGCGCAGCTGGCAGAGTAATTAGAGCCGAGCAGAGCAGGGACAGGTGGAGCTAGTTAGGCTGAGTAGAGAGAGGGAGGTGAGCAGAGTGGAAGATAGTGGAAACCAATTAAGGTGGTAACCCGGTGGAGTGAGAGGGCTCATGACAGTTTGGATATTGGTGAGGAGGTATGTTAATAGTGAGGATCCTTATTGTAGGTTGTAGTTGTTTGGATATTGGTGAGGAGGTATGTTAATAGTGAGGATCCTTGTTGTAGTTGTTTGGATATTTGGTGAGGAGGTATGTTAATTGTTAGGATCCTTGTTGTGAAGTGCTAGGTAGGACCCTGACTGTGAGGTGCTGGTTAATGTGTGTCTGAGGAATTCCTGGGTTGTTCTCAGAGGAATGTGTTGGGTGTAGACAGGTGAAGACAGAAGAGATTAAACATTTTAGCTGCTTGACTGGGTCCATTTTGAGGCAGCGGACCATTCAGTCTGCCAGTGGCATTCCTCTGTTTGGACCAGAGAACCTGTGTGTGTGTGTGTGTGTGCGTGCGTGCGTGTTTCAAATCGAATTAAATCTGTGTGTTTGCCCGTGTGCATGTATTTCTATTCTCTTGTTTGGCAAACCTGTAGGCTATCCTCACTGCCAGAATTTTTTTTAAAGTATTTAAAATATTTTTTTCCAAATCAGATAAACACTCCAAACAGCCTCCCTGACCGCTCGGAGGCGTCCGCATGGTCCTAAAACACACCGTTGCCTTGTTTTGTGTCACATTCCAATTATAAAACTGGGGGGGACAAAAATGCAATTTCAGAATGTGGGGGGGACGTGCCCCCCCATCCCCAGTGAAAGCTGCACCCCTGATATAAACTATCAGTGACGTGCACTGTCTGCTTTATCCAAGTCATTAGGCATCTCTATGTTGTCTTCACATATCTTCTTCTCCCAGTCTCTAATCTCTTGGTGGTGTATACAGTATCCTGTGTTGTATTTTGCTCAGGCGCTTGGGAGACGACCGCCCGGTCGCCATGTCCTGAGGTGTCAGTAGGGTCTCACAGTCTCTGTAACACGTGCAGAACGTGATTAGGTTTTTTTTGCTCTGGGGAAGCGGTGTCTGATTCTGTCATGTAGTCTCACCCTAAATAAAATGACTAGAATGGAAATTATTTCATAGTTAAGCACAAAATGTGATGCTGAACTTCCTGCTTTTACTTCCTGGTATGGGTACACTCAATGTGGCTAATCAAAAGAGAACGATTGCGCTCTCCCAGAAGCTTGGCTGGTGCGTAAAACCTGCAAATTCAGACAAACAAAGAGGTGTAATGGGTTCGCACTTAAAAATATGTTGCATAAAGCTTACTTCATTATTCGATGTAAAAATAAAACTGCATCAGGGATAGTGTACACAGACGTTTCTGCTTTACACTCAAAATGGCCACAGGCTCACCCTTCACAGAACGGGAGTGTGTTGGAGATGATTGGTATATTTGGGTGCAGAGAGAATTAGGGAGCGAGTGGTGGAAATGAAACTATGACATTTTCTAGAATTCTTAGGAATGGCTTGGCTCAAGAGTCAGGATGAGGAAGATTTGGCGTATTTTGTTAGACTGTGTGTGGTTTCTGTACCGCTGACAGGTATCTGAATCTCTGCCCTCAAATGAGAGAGGGAAGCCCCCAGGGGGTGGAAGCAGAGGGGTCATGGAGGTCCAGATCTACATCCCCTACAAGTCAGCTGAACTGCATTACGCAGGTACAGTCACATCCATATGCCAGAGAAGTGTTTAGCATTTCTGTGAAGCCACATAGTAGAGTATTGAGTTCAAGAGCAGTAATCATAAGATAGTCAGACATGTGACTAAGGGACAGGCCTGATGTTGATCTGTGGGAAAAGAAACACAGTGAGTTCATTGTTAGAGATAGTGTCGTGTTCGCCTCTTTACTCACATCTGTTGCTCCTTCTGCCTAGAGGCATGTGTGTGTGCGTGTGTGTGTGCATGCGTGCTTGCGTGTGTGTGCAGATCAGAAGACCAGGTGTTCGTGATTTATCAGTCGCTATCGCTATGTAATCTGTAATCTGGGCTGTCATGCTGCTGTGCACTCTGTGTGTATATGAGTCATTAACCTTTGTACTGACATATTATCAGCTGATTCATGATCTTAAATCAAATCAAATCAAAGTTCATTGGTCGCGTACACAGATTTGCAGGTGTTATAGCAGGTGCAGTGAAATGCTTATGTTACTAGCTCCAACAGTGCCGTAGCATGTCTCACAAATACATTACAAATACACATATAATACCCAAGATTTTACAATAAATCAAGAAATAACAATCCAAAGTAGATATATTAGAGTGAGCATGTGTGAGAATCCAGAATATACGCTGAGTGTACAAAACATTAGGAACACCTTCCAAATATTGACTTGCCGCAAACCCCCCACCCCCTCCTTGGGGCATGGACTATACAAGGTGTCGAAAGTGTATTTTGTCTTGTCCATTCAACCTCGGAATGGCACACATACAAATTCCACGTCTCAATTGTCTTGAGGCTTAAAAATCCTTCTTTAACCTCTTCATCTACACTGATTGAAGTGGATATAACAAGTGACATCAATAAGTGATCACAGCTTTCACTCAGTGTATATGTTTTCCATTGTGATCAGGTATTCAATTTTATGGAGAGTTGCTAGAAGTTCCCCCAAATTGCTTTCATTGCCCTAATTGTTATGGTAAGGATTGGGGGTAGAGTAATCTGATCCTCGATCTGTGGTTACTGGCAATTTCTACCATTCAGTGTAGTGGGGTTGTGACTGTGAGCACTGAGCATGCTTTGTGGTCCATGGTGGTGCAGTGACACAGTGCTGCCACTGGAGAAGGCCCAAGCCCGCCTGGAGAAGTTGAAGGAGAGTCTATAAACGGGAGAGGCCCAAATCACCCCTTCCCCTTCTCCCCACCCCTTGGCCCTCCATTTGCGAGTTCACGCGCGCCTCCGCCATTTCAACAAGTGTCCCAAAGCTGAGGGAGTGACAATTTCGAGTGTAGGGTCTAATTAGACCCTCAGATAGACACTTCGACCGAGCCTGCAAGGCTGCAGGCTTCAGGCTTCAGAGCGAAGTGCTATCCTGAACACGCACTGCGATATGTTTGGAGTTTCCGCGATTTCATACAAAAGAATGGAGAGGCGTGCTTAATTATATGCCATTTGCATTTGTTTATGTCTGATTTCGAGACTTGACACGTACTGTAACAGATTAAATACCTCCCAAATTAAATGTTTAACTGTTACTGAGGTTAATATCTTGTAAAACGACAGACGGGATTTGTTAATTTGAATTTCCTGGTCGTTTTATTATTTAAAAGTGGAACATGAATTGCATCATTCAATTCAGGACGGTGTCCCGAAGTTGGCTGTGTTTTTTGATCCCCTCTCCACTGTCCGGAAGTCAGACCCTTGGAGTTTTGTCAGCAACATGTGACAATAGAGGGCCCTCCGAGAAAGTTGGTAGGGGCTAGGGGGTGGTTTGGGATGCACAAGAGATTACTGAGCTCCTGGATGCAGAGCAGACACCATCCCACCTATCTCTATGGCACAGCCCCCATGTGATGGCCTGCTTGAAATGTCTCCATTATACAGTGTCTTTTAAAAAGTATTTTAAGAAACCCAGAACTAAAATCTGTCAACGAGAGATCAAACAGTCTCCATTATGTTTATGTACTGTATGTTGCCCCAGGGCATCAGCATTGACTACTACGTAGCACTGATCTTTACTATCACCATTGAGGCTATGGAAAGAAACAAAGGCATGAGCACTGCTTAGAGGGCCAGTTTCCCAGACATAGATTAGTCCTTGTCCTGGAATAAAAATAGCTTTTCATGGAGAATCTCCTTTGTGAATGCTTTTTAGTCCAGGTCTAGGCTTAATTAGTGTCTGGAAAACTGGCCCTTAAAGAACCGTGTGGCCTTTGCCCAAGCAAGAGAGAAGCTTGTCCATATGTCACAACTACTTTATTAAGGAAAAATGTACTCACTATGACTGTGATATGTGGTTGTCCCACCTAGCTATTT
The DNA here is from genome assembly GCF_020615455.1 of Coregonus clupeaformis. NCBI lineage: Eukaryota > Metazoa > Chordata > Actinopteri > Salmoniformes > Salmonidae > Coregonus > Coregonus clupeaformis. The sequence continues at coordinate 26,977,245 of NC_059207.1, forward strand.
TAAGATGAATGCACTAACTGTAAGTCACTCTGGATAAGAGTGTCTGCTAAATAACTAAAATGGAAACATTTTAATATAATATGACCGCAGATGTCCACAACCGCAAAGAGGAGGACAATCCTAACCCAGAATGGTTAGTATACGAACTACAATGCTGATTTCCATCCCATGAAAATGTCTTTGAATTACTGCAGCTTCCTTTCCAGCCATGGAATCTTCCTTATTCAATCTTGTTCTGAGGGCATCTCTGCCTCAAGGGCAGAAAAAATGTGGTTGTGTTTAGGCAAGTAATCCCAATTGGTTAGGGTTGAGGGTTAGTGTTGAGGCTAGGGTTAGTGTTGAACCGGGATATGGACATGAAGTTAGGGTTAGGATTAGGGTTGAGGGTTAGGGTTGAACCAGGATATGGACATGAAGATAGGGTAAGGGGTTGGGGTAACTGTAGAAAATAAATAGGATTGGTTAAGTTTCGGGTTAGGCTAAGGGTTGGGGTAGGTTTCGAACCAACAACCTTTTGAATGGAAACAGCCTTTGTGGAAGCACTAAAGCGACCATAACTAACCCCTATATTACATAACACCCTTTAGATATGGGGCCAAAGTAAATGGAAATGGTGCCTCTTGTTTTTGAGTGAATAACGTTCTGTACCACAGGTTGGACCCATCAAATGAGCATGCATCTAAATTGCTTTTGCTACAGGAGACACTGAGGGGATGTGAGATTACCCAGAAGACTTTGGACTGTATCAGAGTCGGGGCCAGCCCTTCTCTCTCTGGTAATGTAATGTGTGTGTCTGTGTGTGTGTGCGTTGTCGCTACTACGTATGTTTACCTATGTGTCTCTGTTTCTATTTCTGTAACAACGTGATATGTAAACTGCACATGTTTCTGTAGTATGATGGAGTACAGCAGGGTTGGGCTCAATTCGAGTCAGTCAATTCAGGTAGTAAACTGAAATTCCAATTCAATACTACAAAACATTGCTTTTATTTTCAATGACTTCAATGACTTTCGAAAAAGATAAGCTATTTATTTCAAAAGTTTTTTAAAACTTTTAAATCACTTACTGAATTGAAAGGCTTCAATTCTAATTGACCACAACCCTGCACTACATTACCTATTATGCACTTACAGTGCATTCAGAAAGTATTCAGACCCCTTCCCTTTTTCCACATTTTGTTACGTTACAGCCTTATTCTAAAATGGATTAAATACACATTTTTCCTAATCCATCTACACACAATACCCCATAATGACAAAGCAAAAACAGGTTTTTATAAATGTAGCAAATATAATAAAAATAAAAAACATAAATACCTTATTTACATAAGTATTCAGACCCTTTGCTATGAGACTCGAAATAGAGCTCAGGTGCATCCTGTTTCCATTGATCATCCTTCTACAAATTGATTGGAGTCCATCTGTGGTAAATTCAATTGATTGGACATGATTTGGAAAGGCACACACCTGTCTATATAAGGTCCCACCGTTAACAGTGCATGTCAGAGCAAAAACCAAGTTCTTGAGGGTGTAATCGCTGCCAAAGGTGCTTTAACAGTGTTTTGCGTAAATGGTCTGAATACTTATGTAAATGTAATATTTTTGTTTTTTATTTTTAATACATTTGCAAACATTTCTGAAAACCTGTTTTTGCTTTGTCATTATGGAGTATTATGTGTAGATTGATGAGGGAAAAAAACTATTTAATCAATTTTAGAATAAGGCTGTAACGTAACAAAATGTGGAAAAAGTGAAGGGGTCTGAATACTTTCCAAAGGCACTGTCCCTCTCCACTCTCTCAGACCGTGACACAGCTCCAGAGTTACATGATATTTTGAAGAGGGGTGAGGGAGTGAAAAGCATTGGCCAGCAACTCTTATTGCTGCAACACCAGGTAAGCTGTTCAAACAAAGACTGTTAAAACAGCTAGTCTATAGCTAGCTAGCTAGAACATTAAGTAGTAATGTAAGAGAGGAGAATAGGAAGGTCGTAGAGAACTACACTTCAGAGAGGACCATGAGGAAGAAATACTATAACATTTTGGAGGACATGAAAGGTAGTTATCTATCATTGTGACCGACTAGGTTTGAACGCGGGTCTTTTGCGTGCCCAAAGACTATTTTAGCTGATCTTAAGCTTAGGTGCAATTTCAGTACTGTACAGTGTGGGGCCGTTTGACCTTTGCAGTTGTTTTGTCATGGTGCAGGTACAATTTGGGTGTTCTGTCCAATGAGCCCGGCCAAGGCAGGTCAGGGAGGGGCCATTGCCGTGAAGCGTCTGGACGATTACTCTGTTACCGTGGAAACCCCAACGGGGCCAAGAGCGTTCCGGTTCGACCAGGAAGATGTGTTCCAAGATACCAACATGTGATGCTGCCAATCTTTTATTGGTTAAAATTGAACTAAAGGAAACAAGAAAGGACGAAAGGAGGTATCCACCCTTCTCAAAGCCTCTGCCAAAGCCCATCCCTAACCCCTTTTACCCCTATCTCAGATTCAGCAAGTCTGTCACGAAATACAGCACAGAGTACTGTGATTGATTGAGCATAATCAGGGGTTAAATGGGTTTGGTTGAGGTGGTGGAACTGGAAGTGTATTCAAAGGTATTTTTTCAGTTGAGAATTTTGTGCTTGTTGTACACACCAATGTTTAACTAAACCCAACCCCCTGGTCTTGATTGTTGTCAATGTTTTCGCTGGCCCACAGTAGCTCTTGAGGACATTAAGCATCCCTGTTTGAACCATTTTACATTTACATTTGAGTCATTTAGCAGACGCTCTTATCCAGAGCGACTTACAGTTAGTGAGTGCATACATTTTTTAAATATTTTTTTTTATACTGGCCCTCCGTGGGAATCGAACCCACAGTCATGTTTCCAGGCTGATCCAGTCAGCCGTCGACGTCAGCCTGTATCTTTGCGTACAGTCAGACAGGCTCCAGAAAGACCTTCACCGTGGTGGGTGACAGAGACCAGAGAAGCCCAGGCATCATGCATGCAGAGAGCGTTCAATGCCATATTTGACATCCTCCTAGAGAATGCCACCAAGTTTGACTTCAAGGTGAGGGCTGAGAAGTCTCACTGAGCGAGGAGAAACAATTTCCCTATTGTACATCAGCAACAAGAAACAAATATACCTTATAGTAAACATAAAAGGACATCCATCTCCTCTCGACTCGTCTCCTCTCTTCTCATTTTCTCTCCTCTCCCCTGTCCTCTCTCATTTTTCTCCTCTCCTCTCTCCTTTCCTTCCCACTTTTCCTCTCGTCTCCGCTCATCTCTCCTCTTCGTGCTACTCTCTCCGTAGGTCTCGGCCTACATGTTGGAGCTGTATAATGACTGGCTCCAGGACCTCTTTGTGAGCGGACCGAGGTCCTGAGCAGGCGGGTGGAGATTAAGAGGAACAAAAAGGGACTTGTGTTTGCCCAGGGAGCAGAGACAAAGGAGGTCTCCAGCGCCGGGGAGCTCTTCCACATGTTTCAGCAGGCCTGCGCCAACCGCCATATCGCAGCCACCAGTACACCCAAACGCCTGCACCCCATTTCAAAGGGGCCCTGTTAAATTGGTTTAGTCAGAGTGAGTGGATAGTAGGTACATCATTACAGAACTGGACTCAGAGAGGGAAAGGTGCCAAGCAAGGCATACGTAAGAGGAGATTCTTAATTCTACCTCACGTCATAATGCTGTTTTGATGAGAAAATATGATGAAATCAGAAATAGGAATAAAGTAAACAGGAAATAAATAAATAATGTTTTATTTTATTTTTTCTCTATGGATATCATTGCTGACTACTCCTAACTCTGTCTGTCTTTCTCGGATTCTGTATCGCTCTCTGTCTTTCTCTCTCTCTCCCTCCCAACCCGCTCTTTCTATAGGAGGCTAACTCCATTAACAAGTCTCTGAGTGCTCTGGGAGATGTGATCTAGGCCCTGTCATCAGAGCTGTCCCATATCCCCAACTGGCGGCCCGCAGGTGATTCTATTATTATTTTAATTTTTGTATTGTTGGACATAAGACTGTAAAAACACTAGCAAACAATTTTGGAAATCTGTTCCAAAGTATTCCCACACATAATACAGAGATATACACTGCATTCGGAAAGTATTCAGACCCCTTGACTTTTTCCACATTTTGTTACGTTACAGCCTTATTCTAAAATGGATTAAATAAATAAAAATCCTCATCAGTCTAACACAATACCCCATAATGACAAAGCGAAAACAGGTTTTTACAAATGTTGGCAAATCTATAGAAAATAAAAAGCTGAAATACATTTTAGTCATTTAGCAGACGCTCTTATCCAGAGCAATTAGGGTTAAGTGCCTTGCTCAAGGGCACATCGACAGATTTTTTACCTAGTCGGCTCGGGGATTAGAACCAGTGACCTTTCGGTTACTGGCACAACGCTCTTAACCACTAAGCTACCTGCCGCCCCTTATTTATGTAAGTATTCAGACCCTTTGCTCTGAGACTCGAAATTGAGCTGAGTTGCATCCTGTTTCCATTGATCATCCTTGAGCTGTTTCTACAACTTGATTGGTGTCCACCTGTGGTAAATTAAATTGATTGGACATTATTTGGAAAGGCACATGCCTGTCTATATAAGGTCCCACAGTTGACAGTGTATGTCAGAGCAAACACTAAGCCATGAGGTCGAAGGAATTGTCCGTAGAGCGTCGAGGCACAGATCTGGTGAAGGGTATTAAAAATGTATGCAGCATTGAAGGTCCTCAAGAACACAGTGGCCTCCATCATTCTTAAATGGAAGAAGTTTGGAACCACCAAGACTCTTCCTAGAGCTGGCCACCCGGCCATACTGAGCAATCGGGGGAGGTGACCAAGAACCCGATGGTCACTTTGAAAGAGCTCCAGCGTTCCTCTGTGGAGATGGTAGAACTTTCCAGAAGGACAACCATCTCTGCAGCACTCTACCAATCAGGCCTTTATGGTAGTGGCCAGACGGAAGCCACTCCTCAGTAATAGGCACATGACAGCCCGCTTGGAGTTTACCAAAAGGTACCTAAAGGACTCTCAGACCATGAGAAAGAAGATTATCTGGTCTGATGAAACCAAGATTGAACTCTTTGGCCTGAATGTCAAGCATCACGTCTGGAGGAAACCTGGCACCATCCCTATGGTGAAGCATGGTGGTGGCAGCATCATGCTGTGGGGATGTTTTTCAGCGGCAGGGAGACTAGTCCAGATCGAGGCAAAGATTAATGGAGCAAAGTACAGAGAGATCCTTGATGAAAACCTGCTCCAGAGTGCTCAGGACCTCAGAATAGGGCAAAGGTTCACCTTCCAAAAGGACAACGACCCTAAGCACACAACCAAGACAATGCAGGAGTGGCTTCGGGACAAGTCTTTGAAAGTCCTTGAGTGGCCCAGCCAGAGCCCGGACTTGAACCCGATTGAACATCTCTGGAGAGAGCTGAAAATATCTGTGCAGCGACGCTCCCCATCCAACCTGCCAGAACTTGAGAGAATCTGCAGAGAAGAATGAGAGAAACTCCCCAAATACAGGTGTGCAAAGCTTGTAGCATTATACCCAAGAAGACTTGAGGCTGTAATCGCTGCAAAAGGTACACTACCGGTCAAAAGTTTTAGAACACCTACTCATTCAAGGGTTTTTCTTTATTTTTACTATTTTCTACATTGTAAAATAATAGTGAAGACATCAAAACAATGAAATAACATATATGGAATCCTGTAGTAAGCAAAAAGGTGTTAAACAAATCAGAATATACGTTATATTTGAGATTCTTCAAAGAGCCACCCTTTGCGTTGATGACAGCTTTGCACACTCTTGGCATTCTCTCAACCAGCTTCACCTGTAATGCTTTTCCAACCGTCTTGAAGGAGTTCCCACATATGCTGAGCACTTGTTGGCTGCTTTTTCTTCACTCTGCGGTCCGACTCTTCCAAACCATCTCAATTTGGTGGAGGTCGGGGGATTATGGAGGCCAGGTCATCTGATGCAATAATTCATCATTCTCCTTCTTGGTAAAATAGCCCTTACACAGCCTGGAGGTGTGTTGGGTCATTGTCCTGTTGAAAATCAAATTATGGTCCCACTAAGCCCAAACCAGATGGGGTGGCGTATTGCTGCAGAATGCTGTGGTAGCCATGCTGGTTAATTGTGCCTTGAATTCTAAATAAATCACAGACAGTGTCACCAGCAAAGCACCCCCACACCATCACATCTCCTCCTCCTCCATGCTTTACGGCACCATGTCTGGAACCAAAAATCTCCCAATTTGGACTCCAGACCAAAGGACAAATTTACACAGGTCTAATGTCCATTGCTTGTGTTTCTTGGCCCAAGTAAGTCGCTTCTTATTGGTGTCCTTTATAGTAGTTATTTCTTTGCAGCAATTCGATCATGAAGGTCTGATTCACACAGTCTCCTCTGAACAGTTGATGTTGAGATGTGTCTGTTACTTGAACTCTGTGAAGCATTTATTTGGGCTGCAATTTCTGAGGCTGGTAACTCTAATGAACTTATCCTCTGCAGCAGAGGTAACTTTGGGTCTTCCATTCCTGTGGTGGTACTCATGAGAGCCAGTTTCATCATAGCGCTTGATGGTTTTTGCGACTGCACTTGATGCAACTTTCAAAGTTCTTGAAATGTTCCGTATTGACTGACCTTCATGTCTTAAAGTAATGATGGACTGTCATTTCTCTTTGCTTATTTGAGCTGTTCTTGCCATAATATGGACTTGGTCTTTTACCAAATAGGGCTATCTTCTGTATACCCCCCTACCTTGTCACAACACAACTGATTGGCTCAAACGAACTAAGAAGGAAAGAAATTCCACAAATTAACTTTTAACAAGGCACACCTGTTAATTGAAATCCATTCCAGGTGACTACCTCATGAAGCTGGTTGAGAGAATGCCAAGAGTGTTTAAAGCTGTCATCAACACAAAGGTTGGCTCTTTGAAGAATCTCAAATATAAAATATGTTCTGATTTGTTTAACACTTTTTTGCTTACTACATGATTCGCTATGTGTTATTTCATTGTATTGATGTCTTCACTATTAT